>NC_059167.1:18691182-18991182 GCF_019923935.1 Bubalus bubalis
TACAAATATCTAAATAAAACACAGGAAGATCCATAGGTATGTACTAAAATATTAACTTAAGTCACCTCTCATGAGGAATACAAACTTTCACTTTTTATACTACATACTTCTGTTCCTTGAACATTTTTCAATTGACAAGTAACTATTTTCTAACTGGAGTTTTTTTTAAGCTTCCCAACAAAAAATTACTAATAGGAAACCTTTCTCTAGAAAGACAGGTTTTAGATTTGCTTATAGAAAATGCAATCACTTCTTAAAGTATTTTGTCTTTTACTATATTATTCTCTATTTCTAACCTAAGAGTTAAGAACAAATTATAGAATGGGAGCTACAATCCAGGGCAATCAAAATTACTTTAAATAACTCTAGGACTTTAAAAAGATCTGCCATCCAGAAAACCCATACTATCTAATTGCTGTATGCACCCTTTTGGTTACTTACAAAAATTCCATCTATGTCTCATGTTCAAAAGCTATTTGAAGAAGGTTCCTAACTTTAATGATGTTTTTGGGAGAATAGACTCCAAACTGGAGATAAAGAAACTTTCATGAATCTCTGGCAAAGACAGAACATATGGAACATACTATAGAAGCAAATACTATGATAAAATATATTATCTTTTCATCATTTTACTTCATTAACCTATGCCAATTGCTTCATTATTAGTTTATCAAACAGTGTAAATGCAAAAAATAAGACTCATTATTATTATAATGTAGTTAAAAGGAAGGATAATATAGTAACATAAGGAAAAACAGTAACTCATAAATGCTATATACTGAAGTCAGTAATTTTGATTTCTAAAAACAGATCTCATAAGACTGTTTCCTTCACCCAAATATACTACACCGATACAGAGTATCAAAGCCTCTAAAACTCTCTTCAAATTAAAAAATGCTGCAGATTCTTAATCAAAGAAAGTTGTATAAATCCTTTTTTTACATTCTATAACAGGTTTATTTTGACAATATGCCAAATGATAATTTAGTTTATAGGAAGCCAAAATATGAAAAACAGGAAGAAAAGGAGGCGAGAGGGAGACAAAAGAGGAAGGGGAAATATGTACACCAATGGTTAATTCACGCTGATGCATGACAGAAATCAAACCAATATTGTAAACCAATCAATCAATTAAAAATAAATATTTTAAAAAAGAAAAATAGGAAGAAGAAACATTTTGGTATACTGGAACTGTCTCAACTTTACTTGAAATACTATTTATATTGGAGATCAGGTTTTTTGTGAGATGATCCTTTTTAATTATAAAGTCACTTCTACTTAAATAATTTGACCTGATTTTTATCTGAAAAACCACTTATTTTTAAACAAGAAAATTACCATTTCTCTTCTTCTTTCTTCTTCTCTTTCAGCCTCTTTTTCATACTCTCGGGTTTTCTTTCGTTCTCTGATTTCCCAATTCTTAAGGCGCTAAAAAAAGAAATTGTCAAAAGTTTTAAAAATGTATACAAAAGGTTCTGAAGTTTTTGACTAACCTACTAAGTACCAACTTTTATAAATAAAAGCACTCCCTCAATTTACCTCTTGATAGGCAGCCTCTTTCTCTCGGAGCTTTCTTTCAAGTTTTCTTCGTTCATATGCATCTTCTTCATCTTCTTCTCGATCTCGCTTCTTGTCCTTCTCTCGCTCGCGCTCCCGTTCCCTTTCTCGCTCTCTCTCTCGTTCACGTTCCCGCTCTCGTTCCCGTTCTCTCTCTCTTTCTCTTTCCCTCTCCCGTTCCCTTTCACGATCTCTGCTCTTTTCTCTACATAAAAGATTGTAAAAATCTGTCAGTTTCCTTTGTGTTTTCTTTTAGAAACCAAGAGAAAGGAGGACAATATATAATATGAACTAATACACAAACTCACAAGCCAGAATTTAGCATTTGGTTCCTGCAGAATTGTAAACTCCTCACACAAGCCAGAAAGACACAGAATATAATCCTAGCCCCAAATTCTGAACTGCATTCTAAACTCGATGTTAATGCTTATCAGCATCTCAGAAAACAAACAAAAAAATCCTGAATAAGAAAAATACTAAGGGCCGATGAACATGATACAAGATAGTCAACTTCAGTAGTGATCAAGCCAATACAGACAATGGCAACGGTGTGAAGCCAAGAGCATTCCGGCATGCTGCATGTATAAATCAGAACTACAGCTGACTCTTGAATAACACCGGTTTGAGTTGTACAGGTCCACTTATATATGGGGGCTTCGCAGGTGGCTCAGTGTCTAAGAATCCACCTACCAACAGGAGTCACAGAAGACTCGGGTTCTATCTTTGCGTCAGCAAGTATTTTTGCTGGGATAATCCCAAGAACAAAGGAGCCTGGTGGGCTACAGTCCACGGAGTCACAAAGAATCACACATGACTGAGCAACTGAGCATGCACACACATATTTATAAATGGTGTTTTCTCAGCCATAGGTACTACAGGACTACACAATCTTAGGTGGGTCAAATCCACGGACATAGAACCATAGACACAAAAACCGTGTATACAGATGGCCATCTATAAGTTATACTCAGATTTCTGACTGCACAGAGTTGACACTTCTAACCCCAGCATTGTTCAAGGGTTAACTGTACATCTTTCAGCAGTAAGAAGTTCTCATGCATTTAATTCAGAGGGATAAAACCAAACTGCAGATTTGTGATGCCATGGATTCTAATCACATACAAATACATGTATATATGAAACAATATACCTTAGTAAAAGTATAAAACCATGATTTGATACATGTCAAATCTTAACAGTGGTTATTCAAGAGAATGATGGTTATTCCAGGGGAGGAAGGAATTTAATGCCCACTACAGATTAAAAAGCACTGGATTTCAGTAACTGGTGGACCTCGTTTCAGCTACAATTAAGTGGAATATCTCAACAAAGTACTGTATATATGAAAACTAGCTTGGGAAAAAAGTGAACTTTCCTCTCTTTCCTTTTTCTGCTGCTTCCTTCTACTCACTCCCTTCTCTTTGTTCATTTTTGCTCTCCCTCATTGCTGAAGAATTGGAGATGATACCCCATAGGAAATCTATATAATGATGAGAAAATGTTAAATAAAACAAAAGTGAAATCACTAGGAACCATAAAGAAAAAACTAACTGTCTGGGAGGTAAGGTGTGACCAACCAGTGGTTTATGGGACCAAATAAACACCAGGAACTAAAAGCAGTGCAACTAGAGCTGATTTTCCACACAGGAGACCTCAGTTAGTGACCAAGAACAATGCCCACTGACCAAGGGAATCATGCCTATCCAAAACATTGGGAGAGCAATTGGTGTGTTCTAGAGCTGAGTAAAAACTGGCTTCACACAGAAACTAACCCAAAGTCTAAAACTGTTAGTTTAACCAATATTTCACATGTGTGTGAGACAGCAAGCCAGGCACGCTCTGTGGCTCAGGAAATTCTCTCATCACATCAATGTAAATGGCCCCAGAGTACTAACCTATAATTCTACTAAAGCTATCAGGCACACAGTAACTTCATGCAGCCTTACCTTGATCGACTCCGATCCTTGTTCCGATCTGAGCTCCGTTCTCGATCGCGGTCCCGATCTCGCTCTCGATCCCGGTCTCGATCTCTCTCTTTCGTCCGGTCACGATCCCTATCCCGTTCTCGTTCCCGCTCCCGTTCCTTCTCCTTTTCTCGTTCACGTTCTCTTTCCCTTTCTCGTTCCCGTTCTCGCCTTTCTCGTTCCCTTTCACGCTCCCTCTCTCTTTCTCTCCGTTCTTTCTCAATTTCCTGTCTTTCTTTTTCCTTTTTGCCTTTCTCTTCTTCCAGTTTCTAGAAACCAATAAAAGTACTTTTAGAGTTAACTCTATAGCTCCAATATTCACACTTTTCCCGGCGCAATGCCCAATACTGGGAACAACAACAAGAAAACAAAACCACTGGTACTTCAACATTAAATACTAGAGGTTTTATTTGACAAATTAAACTGAAGCAATCACAAGCCTAGACAGATTTCGTGCAAAACCATATACTCTACATAGACCAGGAATCTCCAATCTTGGATGCTGGGAGATTGTGTCAAGTGTGGCTGACCACTCGATGACTATGTAATAACTAAAATGACCGTGAGGAATGTAATGGTTTGTAATAATTTCTAGAAATACAATCACTTGGCTAACATGTAATTCTTCCCATTATGAATTTCTTTAAATCAGTGGGATAACTATTGCTAACTATAACCCCAGACTTCCAATTACCTAAGGATTATTAGTTGAGTGTTTCAAAGGAGAAGGTGAGGGAAGACAGTAAGGTCATTGGAATGCAACTAGTCTTCTGGCCTCTGATTTGCCCACCCTCCAAAAGACAAGGTGAATTCAGCCATTATCTGCCCTATCATGTATGGAAACATTTACTCCCACCATTACAAGATGGACAGCCCACCAAATACAAAAAGTCTGAAAATCACTCACTTCAAGCAGAAAGGTACATAATCATAGTATTTTAATTTAATAAGATTAATTTCTGGCTTAATTTTAAAGCAATATATTTATACCCATTATGCCTATAAGACAATGAAATATATCAACAGTGATAAATCCATCCTTGGAAGGAATGATTGCATATTAACTTACAGATGCTGTGCTAGGACATGGATCGCCAACACTGGATTAACCTTGCCTATAAGCTATGCTTCTGGGAGGAAGAGCAAGTACATGGTTCACAAATAAACCAAAGAACAAAGTCAGACCAAGTTTGTACCCTGACAAGATTACCAGTGTACCACACAGTTTCTACACAAACTCAGGGGGGAAAAAAAAAACCCAAACAGGGAAAACAAAACAAAAACAAAACACATTTTTCCTGTTTTCATGTTTAGTGTCATAGAAATGAAATTTAAATTACAACAATAAAATGTGCATTTTTTTTCTTTTCTCAGTCATGTAAAGCATTTAAAACAACTTTAAAAAAGCAATCTTACCTGTTATACTCTTTTTCTCTCGCTCATGGATCAGAGAACTGACAGAGGATTATGAAAGAAAAGCTAATGCATGAGAAATCAATATATTCAGCTGTGGTGCCAGTCTATATCAAAATGGAATGGAGGCAAAGCCAATACTGAATACATTGAAATTACAAAGAGAAGAGAAAAGAAATGGCAGAAAGAGGACAGAAACTGTAAGCTATTTAAATGGGCAAATTCTAATTTCTGAAACAGTCATCTGATGAAATTTTTAAATGTATCATAAAATGAGGCTATACTATATGAAACTTACCTCAGTATCATACACTTAAAAGAAATTTGTTTATTTCTGAGATAATACTTACAGATTATTTTAGCTCTTCCAATAATAATCTTTTTGGTAGTTTCCCTCAGTTGTTCTACTTTTGCTTAATCACTATACCACTTATTTCTTAAATGTATAGTTCCATTTAATTAAATAATAATTTGTTTCAGAACTCATTTCAAAAGTTTTCTTCTAAGTAAATGAAAAAGTGAGTGAATCTGGTCCATACTAAACACAATTCTAAAAGATTATATAATATATATGCAGTAAGTAGATACACATACACACATATATATATATTTAACACAAAGACTGGAGAAAGAAAAAATGAAGTGAATCTAAAAAGATTTAAGAAAGTAGTGAAATAATGAAGAGGAAAGGACAGAAAAAAAAAAAACATAAATCTTACCTTATTCTCTCTTCAGACTCGTCCGTGCTGTAAATGGACGCCCCCTGCCACGCTGATACCCTGACAGTCTGTGGTTATTTAATAAACTCATACCAAAACATGCAAAGGTTCACTGAGCTCAATTTTTGTTACTGGAGTTTCAAATATCCCTTTTAACCGTACCACCCAATAAAAAGAACGGCTTTTCTTTTTCACTTTGATTTTATTTTTAAAGCACATTTTGGAAATTCAAAACATTCTCTCCCCACAGTGAAATACATGTAAGGCAGCCAAAGGCCTGACAGCTTCTCAAACTCTGAAGCAAATATCTTTGCAATTGATTTCTTAAAACATTATTTCTTCATACTTTACCAGTGACATGACAGGATTTAACAATAAACAACAAAAGGGAGGCAATCCACACACACACACTGTATACCGCTTTCAAGCTTACACATACCCTGAATTTGAGTACTGAACCTAATATACCTCTAAAATGACCTCCCACAGACTAACTTCTTAACTCTAAATTGGGAAATCTACATTTGTGCTTTTAGACATACTTAATTCCTGAAAAAGTCCTGTGTATGTGAGCTAAGGCTCAGCATCAGGATAATGTGTTCAGCAGCATTGATTCTATGACATTAACTGTCAATAAGGGATTTTGAAAGCTATAAGAAAAAATAAGATTAAATAAAATAAAAAATGAACACTTAACATCTCACTGAGTTAAAGGTCACTCAATCTCAGGAGTAAGAACCAGTAACATCTTATCATCTCCAGCATCAAAATACATTTCATGCAGTGTTTGCATTTCACTGTCCGTAAGCATCACCTTCAATACCAGCGAACATTCACAGATGCACTGTCATTGAGAGAAGCTTTCAATAGGCAAAATTCGTGAGTGGGATTTACTATGCATAAATATCCATTTCCAAGCCAGTTACCCCTTTGCATATTTTTCTGAGGGGGCATCCATAAATATAATAAAAAACAGAAGCTCATACTTACATCCTATTCCTTGTTACTTTCCAAGCTGAGAGTTTCATCTTGCATTAGTCACCATATGATCTCTATCATAATGGTGGGGGTCAATGAATAGATTAGCTTTATGGGAATTTACAGTTCTTCCATGCATCTAAAATTTGGTAAGTCTGGTAACCACTGACCTACTTTTTAAAATCTCCCCCTCTCAACTTAAATCTACACAAATATAATCTTAAATTTTAATCTCAGCTCTAAAGCAAAGGTTTTCCTAAGATTAAGTTAAATAACTGCCCCCAGAAATACACTACAGTGTATGTTATTCTGCTGCCCCCTTGAATTGTTTAAATCTGACCTTGATGTTTATGTTGAAATCTAAAAATAAAACTAGCTCTTATTCATATTAAAGTGAGATGACTGCAGAGTAGTCAGTAACTGAGAAATCTACATACAATATGCCAAGGACTACTCTAATATGGCACTGGTCTTCTGTTTTTTGTTTCTATCTAAGTATAAATTAAACCTAGACAAAAAAGCATTTAAAATCATATTCTACTGTAAGGTTGATTTTTTTTCTTTGTATGTTTGCTTTGGATTCTGTAAAAAGTCTAGATTGGTATCAAGTGAAAAAACAAGAATACTACCTTGTGTGTGTCTCTGAATTTGCTGATCTCTCGCGATATCAGGTCTCTCTTGTCTTCTTCCATTTCTATAGCATTTATATCCTCCTAAAAAACAGGGGGGACAGGTAGGAATGCATAAAGATCAATCTATATTGATACAAATAGAAATTAAAGGCTAGATATTCTGTACAGGCTTTACAAAACACAGGAGTAAATAAAAAAGACTTTATATAGTAACAAATCTAAGTTAAATAGTAAAGAACACAAGAATCACACATCTGGCAAGTAGCAGTAAACATTTTTTTTTAATTTATTCATTTTAGTTGGAGGCTAATTACTTTACAGATGTAAACGAACCTTAGTGATGAGTGGATAAGGGATCAGTGGGGCCACGGGAAATCGGCGGAAGATCTGCGGAAAAATCCATAAAGATTAAAACAAACAGTTCATATGACTCTGAATAACAGTTTTCTGTATGTTTACACTATAAGCAATGTCAGATTTCTGTAACACTTTCTTGATTTTAAATTACTTGATAACAAAAGAGATTTCACTCAATCTATCACCTACCACTTCTACTCCTTCCAAGACCCCCAACCAGGGGAATAAGGAGGATCTAACACTAGCAATGTGAGACCTTTTTCATCCTTTCCAAGAGAGGGAACAATCAAAACAACAAAGTTTACCCAATACTTCTTGCCAGAGAGCAGAATTTTTGACTCTCTCACCTCAAACCATTTCAGATGAAGGTGTCTAGGTACTTTCTCCTTTGCCATTGAAGGGGAAAGAGGAAGAACAAACTCTACAGGTCTCTATTACCCTATACCTGATAGACTCTTACCAATTACCATTTCCAATGACTGGCACTTCATTAGACAGCTTTTTATGGCCACAGAAGCAAGAAGCAGCCAAATAATAAAAATGTATCTGATGTATCAGAAAGAAAGCTGAAGATGGCTTAATAAGGCAATGAAATCCAGAACAGTATGAACTGTGAAAATGCCTTGATATTAATTCACAATGTTTACAGTACTACTTTTCCAGGGCATATACAATCCATTCATATAATATACCTCCAATATGTTTACAGAACTCTCCCCATAATTTCTGTTAAGTATATCCAAATGAAAGTAACTAAGAAAATCAAACATTTTCTTTCAACCTGCACTCCCTACTGTTCCATTAGCTTAGACTGACAAAAGTGGGTGATAATAAAATACTGGAGAGGAGTTTTCATCTTGTGTTGCTCTTTCATAGTACTCCATTTATAAGGCCAACAGCATTACTGTTGATGGAGTGAAATGAAACGTGGCTTATAAGGAAAAGTGGCTAAGAAATTTGAAAATGGGTCAAAATCCTCAGTGAACAAGATCTGGTATCCCGCCTGGAGCAGAGAAAAATAATTAGGGAGTAAGGCAAAACAAGGCCAGTTCTTCTGTGGCAAAGGGGGAAAAAAAAACTTTACTCCTTAATTTTAATTTCTATCCATCACTCAAGTTTGTCCTTTTCCCCCCTTACTTAATGAATCCACAAATAAACACAAGCTTCCATGTCACTGCATTTCAAAAACGTAAAAACAGGAATGTTTTTGGTTTTAAAAAAAAGGAAGATAAAACATGGTCAAATTAGCCTTAACAGTATATTGTTATAAATGCCAGTCATTCTATTTTCCCCTCATAAGTTGGAATGTAATGAAAGCACAAAATGTAAATTGTAGAAATGATTTTGCTGGCATAAATCAGTAACACATACGTCCTCCTTCTTTTCCTTCTTCTTCTTCCTGGGGTGAGAGTCAGATTCTTGTGAGGGGGCATTGAGCTCACTGGAGTATTCCCGTATTAAAACTTCAATGGCCCCTTTGATCATCTGATCTCTTCTCTTTGTTTCTTCATCTAAGGCTTCTTCGTCATCATTAGTGACAGTTTCTGGCCTGGCATTCTTAAAAAAAAAAAAAAAACAAGGCAGATTCAGGAGATGGGAAAGGGGGACGGGGAATCAAACAAGAAAATCAAAATCATTCAAAACAAGTTAGTACACAAAACAAACAAACATGTTTTCTTCAAACCATCTCTGTAGTCCTAGTAAATGCAGACTTAGCTTTACTCCCAACTTCACAAAACTAAACTATTTGTTTTACATTTTTTCCCTTAGATATACTGTACTCTATCATTTTCTTTTCTTTGGTCCTTTGATATCTAACATTCTGATCCCTAACTAGCAACAGAAAGACTGAATCACACGGTTAGCACACTACACATCTGAAAAGCTTTCACAATTTTTCAGATCCTCTTGCCCAATACTTGCACAAACTAAAGATATTTACTGAGTAACTCATTCTAGTGTTGAAAACTTAATTACGTTGAAAAAGCAAAATACAATTTTATGTACCTATGATAGCGACCATTTTAAATAAACAAAAACAGGGACTTCCCTGGCAGTCCCGTGGTTAAGATTCAATGCTCCCATTGCAGAGGATGCGGGTTCAATTTCTGGTCAGGGAACTAAGAACCCATATGCTTTGGGGTACAGCCAAAACAAAAGTAAATATAATGATATATTTATAGTATACAATATAATAAATATATAAAATATATGTATAAAATAAAATATATAAAAATATAAAAAGTAAAAAATTATATAAAATAATAACCAAAAACATATGTAGATTAAACAAATAAAACTATATACAACAAAAAACGTAAACACTAGGAAGACCAGGAGCTGAAATGATGGCTTCTGTTTTTCCCCTCTGCTTTCTGCAATGTGGGAATACCATTTAAAATACTCATGTAACTAAAAAGGAATCAATTCTAAATATGCGCATCTTTCTCCGCACAACTTGTGAATGTAACATAATGAAAAATAAAACAAAATCAAGTTGTACTACTTCTCACAAATAAGTAACAGACTATGGGGCTGGGGGGAAGAGGCTGGGTCACAAGGCTCGTGGGAATCTTAGTTTCCTAAATCAGACACTAAACCCGGGCCCCCTCAGCAGTGAAAGGGCACTGTTTTAACCACTGGACCACCAGGGAATTCTTTCCCAAGACTTACTATTTTTTTAAACGAAGTCTAAATTGTTACCTGTGTCCATGTGGGAAAAAAAGGACTGGTTTCCAGTATCCTACTGTTCTTATTTCTGTTTTATTTTAAAGCTCCTAGTTAAGTAATTAATCCAAGTTCAAATGACAAAATTTAGAGAATGACCTCAAACTCCAGACAATTTCATTACCCTCTTCTCTTCTTAAAACTTGAAAAGGAGGAGAAGTATGACAAAGAAGCAACAAAAAAGTATGACAAAGAAAATAAACATAAAGATTTATGTATACAAAAAACTTTTGTAACTTAAAACTACATACATACTTAATAAACATACATTGTGCAAATTTTCAGATACAAACAAGAACTCTGCTTTTCTGGACAAATGCTGGCTCTTGGTCACAATGCTCTAAACTCTCTTCAAGATGAGTGTCATGCCTTGTGGCTCCTTCACGTAACTGAGCCGTGATTTCCTAACAACCAGTATTCTGAAAGCTATCCCCAATGGATACTTCTTCAGCATGCATTTATTTCTTAATTTGCTCAAATTCTTGAGTTTACTATATGCAAGACACTATGTTAGATGGTTAAAAATTCAAAATTAAATAAAGAAATAACTTTCCCTAAGTATTTAACAATGTAAGAGAAGGAAGAAGGATAACAGACACAGATATAGATTATGATACAGATAATGTTCATGTAAGTCCTTAAATGCGGTAACTAACCACTCTTGAGTTCCTTACTTTCTCAAACCTGCTTCTTCATCTAATTTTCTTATAGCCAGCTATCTACTTGGCATCTTGGATAAAGATACAATGCTTTAACCAAGGAGAGTAATTCAATTGTTTATATTATTTACCAAATTATTTTCATAATAAAGAAAATTGTAAACTAAATTGTAAACTAAAATTTGGTGATACGGTCCTCTCTTATTCTAAATCAATGATATATAACAATAAGGTCTTTATGCAGCTTTCATTAAAATCCCTTCAGCAATACTCTGCTTCTTCACAAGTTTTAAAATGAAAAGAATTAAACCACCAGTAACCTGTCACTGAAACCTGAGGTCCTGAAGACACATACAATTATTTTTATCAACCCTCAGCTGTTGAGATCTAAATTCTTTATTATAAAAATAAACCTCATGAGAGAAAGTCCAGTCTGTCTTTAGCATTTTACCTACATTCTCAATTTCTTTCCATGAACCCTCTACATCTCCATGCTCTTTTAAACATAAGGACAGAGGTGGAGTTACAAATCCAAAGCCTTATTCATCTAAAAATATTCATAGCCCCTAAATTCCCTACCACCACTCATCCTAAGCTAAGACTTAAATATTAATATAGCTAAACATAATAAAGCATTTGGAATGAACTAGTTCACACTACATTACAAATGACTACCACCCCTTGATCTATAGAGAAAATGTACATTTTTTAGAAGGAAAGCTTATGAGCCCCATCTCTTAAGCAATTGTTAACATAAGAAAAACAAAAATGACAATATATGTCTTGGGAGGAAAAGTTATTTTCAGTTTCAACTTAAACTCTACTTCTGGGTCCTGAACCACAGACAACTTCCTGACTTCATTTTTATTTCCACTTCAGAAACAGAAGGCATACTGAGCAACAAAAAGTGAAGGGTTCAGCAGTGCAGTAATGTACAAAAGGATCAAAGAAATAGACTGAACATCTGAGATGTTTACATGTCCCAACTATTTGGCTCTTTTCAGAGAAATTAAAAGCTATTATAGTAAAGCTACTAGTTGGAGAATTAGGTAAAAACTCCACTTGGCCCTTTCTTCAGCACTGACCTCTAGAGTCCAAAACAAGAACTTTGGGAACTAAGCAAATGTAGAGCTCTTTCTTTTGAAAAAATGTAGGTTCCACCACACTCACACTAGTTTCCAGACAAAAATGTGAGGTGTTCCTACGTGCAGTTATCGGATCTGTCCTCAATTAAAAAACATAAAGTAGGCAGCTCTTTCCAAAGGTTATTTGTACTTTCAATACTTGGAAGTCAATCTTGAATGTGTGGTAAACAAGCACTATTTCTGATGATTAAGCAGAATCTCTAGTCCTAAACCGCTACTACTGAACAAGAGGTAAAACAGGACAAGGACTAAGATCAGTGTTGCTACCTCAAATGAAATACTTTTACTAGAGGTAAAAAAGTTCTACAGGTTTCGCAAAATCTAAATAAAAGCTTTTAATAGTGCTACTAATCAAGGCACATAATTCCTGTTAAAATTCTGGGTCAGGAAAAACATCTTTCTAGACAAATTCGTGGTTCTTTTTGAATCAGAGGACTATACAACTAATCGTGTTCTTTCTTCTGCCTGGGAATCAGGTAAATGGATGAGGTACCACGCACGTTTCTCAATGTCTCCTTCTCATATCATCTACTTCAAATCACTATTTTCTAAATTTCTCCAACAAATCAATAATAAAAAATAAAGAACAAATACACTTTCACATTTACCCTGAAAAATCCTGACAATATATTTACTTGTTGAAAAAAAAATTTTATCTGATAGAATTATTTGTCTTCATTTTACTAGTATTGTTGAGTAAAATCGATAACTCTGCAAAACTATGCCATGCTTGTCTTACGACTTCAATACCTCTGGAAACCATGCCAAATGCACCCAGAAGTCAGGTCTGCTAATTTTTTAAATTTCATTTTATCTGAAATAACTGCTCCATTTTTATTAGAGGTAGCTTCAACTCCATTCTTGAGGAAAAATATAAACAGATTTCAACTGTGATTCCTCTTATTAACAGTGATTACAAAATGAAGTCACACAATTATACATTTCCTCATTTATATAAACATACAGTGAAATGATTTACTTTATGATCGGAGCACACCCTTTGCAAATGCCACAATTTAAACCACCTCACAAATGACCAAGCAGAGTACAATAATGAGTCCAGGGGAATTACATAAAAAACTCTGAAAGCATTGTATCCATGCTTTATTTTAAATATGAATCACAGCAAGGAAAATCTAAGACCATTGGCTTTTTTAAGGTTTTAGGGGTACGACAGACACTAGTGCTGATATGAAAAAAAATACAGTTTCTCTGGAGTGTAAATTGTATTAATTCCTTATACAGCTAGGTAAAGACAATAAAGATTACCAGGTGAGCAACATAAATGCAACTGTTACAATAAATGTTCACTCCATTCTCATCACGGGCAATAAAGACTCTGACCTAGGTTCTGTGGAGGTACAAGATGAAAAAATAGTCTGTGAACTTATTGCCCTACCTTATAATCAGTGAATGTAGGATATGAGAATGAAAACAGGGGATAAGAAGGTATGAGAGAGCGATACAAACAAAATACACTACCAAGCAGACTGACATAACAGTAAAATCCTGCTTTATATAAAAAGAAAGAATTTAATTCTGCCTCAGAGGAATCAAGGGTAGGACTCACGATAGTTACATGAATCAAGCAACATTTAAACTAAATGTGGATAGAATTTCAACAGGGAGCTCAGATGGGCAACAAGGACATCAAACCACAAAAGAGTTTGTAGGAATATATGACTGACACATGGAAGGGAATTGATGGAGTAAGCCAGAAAGGTAGATGGGAGCAAGGTTAGAATGCCATGATAAGAATATAGGCTTCATACTTTGAGAAACTCAAAACCATTAAGGATGTATGAGCGAGGGGTTGACATAATTACACTTAATGTCTTATACCTTAGAGAAAAATGCCTTGAAGAATATGCAACAAAAATGTCTACGGTGGTTACTAATGATGATAGAATTATGGGTTGTATTTAACGTCGTCTTTAGCTTCCTGGTGGCTCAGACAGTAAAACATCTGCCTGCAATGCGGGAGACCCGGGTTCGATTCCTGGGTCGGGAAGATCCCCTGGAGAAGGAAATGGCAATCCACTCACTCCAGCACTCTTACCGGGAAAATCCCATGGATGGAGGAGGCTGATAGGCTATAGTCCATGGGGTCGCAAAGAGTCGGACATGACTGAGCGACTTCACTTTCACTTTCTTTTACTTAGAGGTTGTTCTGCTTTTATGAATACTTTTACAATGTTTTTGTAAAAGAGGGAGTGACGGAATTAAGAAAGCTACTTCTATTTTGAATAACAGTTAAAAGCCTCAACAGACCAAAAAGGCTGTTTTGTTTTTATAAAATAGAAAGGTAATAATGAATCTACTCTGGATTCATTCAGCTTGATATGTCAAAAGGAACTAGGAAGGGAAGACAAGGAAATATACACTAAGGCTTTAGCTATTTTTCTCTTTGTTGAGAGGGAGTAGTAATATATACATTACAACACAACATACAAAAATTTCCTTTACATTAGCTTCATTTAATAGAGCCACCACCTGATACAAGTAATAAGACTTATTTTATTTTAGAACCTGTGTACTTCTAAAAAAGGGCAACTAATAAAAGTTTTGTAGGTTGAAATATATTTTGTACTTACTTACAAAGCTGTCTTAATGAATTAGCTCTGTTTGGAATAGTCTGTACCAGTGTTTTCTCTGGCAAGTTAACCTTGTCCAGCCTCCCTTACTACCTTCATCCCAACCTGGAACAAGCAAACCAACAGTCACCCACCCACTATGGGTAGATAAAAGACTTAAAATAACTATATATAAAACATACTCTTGATGATCTTGTGAAGCCCTGTATTAGATTCATTCATAATGAGAAGCATTTACACTGAAAAAGCACAGCTGGCCTAGAGAAGACAATATAGAAAACATACCCCATTAGAAGCTTTCTTCTTTGCTTTCCATTCATCTAGCTGTGCCTTTGTCTTTGCGTCAACTTTAACAAGTAGCTTCTTCTCTCCAATCTGTAGGTCATGCAATAACCTGAGTGCACGGAGCGTAGATTCCGGTTCCTTATACTCACAGAATCCAAAGGCTAGCAAAGGATACAAAGAATTTAGTAAGATATTAAAACAATTATGAAAGATGAAAAATATTTATGGAAAACTGAAATCATTAGAGACCAACGCATTGTAACGCAAAGATTATTTCAATCACTCCTTATTTTCCTTCAATTACCTTTGACACAGATTTCTCTTTTAGCACTCTCAAACAACCAAAAGAAAAAAAAAGAAAACAAAAATGGGAAAGCAAGAAAAATTCTCATCAGGCAAAATGCTACTTAATAGAACTCCTGAAAAAATACTCAGCAAAATAGCAAATTTCATCATTAATTCTTTTAAGTACTTCATGGATTCATTCCACGCTCAATTTCCTCACAGCTACAGAGAGGCAAGAAGGCTGCTTGAACCTAAATACAGCACTTTTCAGTTTAGAGATGTTAAACTCCAAAAGACTGATCTTTTATTCTATTAACTAGTCTAATTTTTCTGTCTCTGTTTCATTTTAATAGCTAGTCTCATTATTTTCATGATTTTTAATAAACAGATATTAAAACAAAATTAAACTGAAAAGAGCAAACATTGAAAATAAAATTTAACGAATGAATCCAAATATGTTTACACTTAGTGATACAACTACATGTTGAGTGATTTTAAAACAGAAAATTTGACCATACACTTAAGTGGGATATATCCTAAAGACAAAAAGACCTGTTAACAAGCATATTATTGTTGACAGTATTGGTCTGAAATTACTGTATGTGAAATGTGAGAGGATAACAATAACAAAAAATAATTATTGAATTGTCTATCAGCCCCAGTGTTGAAGCTCAGGATTCTAAATGTGAAAGAAAAGAAACAGACGTACAACAAAAAAGATTAGATAAAAATCTTTTAAGTTTGAATTTGAATTACTGTTCATTGGCAAAGTAAAGACTAAACAATGGTTACAGTGAGTGCACCAATTTCCAGATGGTCTTTTTGAAAACAACTTCCCACTGAAAAAAACCAGAGCTTCTTGAGAAATGGCTGATCCCAAGTCTTGGGCAGAAAAACTACTAGCTGAACTTTGAATATCTTATTCCCAGATAACAAGGAAGCTATCAAAGGCATTTAGGTTTGGGTCAAAAATCACTGAAGATCCAATTTCCAGAGGCAACCTGAGACAACTTAAACTTCACTAGGGACAATGACAATTAATCTATATTAAATATAACAAATTAAATATGCGTCAATCTAGAAGTTCGAAATAGGTCTTAAAAAAGTCACTGCTAGAGGATGCTAAGAACATAAGATCATTCTTTTGAAAAATTAAAAGAACCAAAGCATTTATCCCATTTTTCTTACAGAAATTATATCTCTAAGTAGCCAAATAGTACATGGAAAAGGAAGTTTATCCTTATTGGATGTATTCTACTAACAAATGATGATTTGTTCTTCAATGAAGGAATAACAGAATTCTTCCAAACAGACTGTTACATTTGGTAATCCCCCAGTGAATGAATCAACTAGTCACTGACAATAGCTGCTACCATTACAAAAAAAATTATAACCGAATATGACTCCAAATGGAAGAAACTCCTAATTAGAATTCTTACATATAAAAGTATCAACAAAAATAACACAGACAAACTCAAATTGGATCAAGTCTCAAGCTACAACTACCAAACAGTTGACATTACAATGCAGTGGACAGAGATGCAAGGCACATAACTCTACTAGAGCTGCAATCAGCAAATCCAAACTGAGAAAACACTACTGGGCAAATGACCCAGTTTCTCCAACAAATCTCAAGAGAAAGAAGAAAAACAGAAGAACTAAAAATATTAAGAGTCTCAAAAATATGACAACCAATCGCAATGCAGGGATTTTACATGAATCCTGAGTCAAAAGGACTATTCAAGAAACTGACATTTGAGTCAGCTGGACATCTGATCATGGACTGGATATTGACTGAATGTTGGATATCTGAATACTGAGAATAATTAGAAGAAATGTTTTTTCCTTTGGTCTTATAATTGCATTTTAGGTTATGTTTTTTAAAAAGAACTTATCTTATGTGGGAGGGGGATTCAGGATGAGGAACACATGTACACCCATGGCTGAATCCTGTCAATGTATGGCAAAAAACCACTACAATATTGTAATTAGCCTCCAATTAAAATAAATTAATTTTTAAAAAACTTATCTTTTAGAGACATAAAAATATTTATAGACAAAATGATCTGGTGCTCAGGACTGTACAAAAATAATACAAAAAGAAAATGGACAGGGTACAGGTTAAGCTCAAATGGCATGACCTAATAAATGTTATAACGCTAGACAACAAGTACATAAGAGTTCACACTATTCTGCCAATTTATATATGTATGAATTTTTCCATAATAATAGTTTAAAGAATGTATATCAAACAGGTGTTTCTGCCAACTAGTATGAAAAGAATAGTTTGCTTTTAAGACTAACAGGTCATCTCATCATCTCTTCTACACTTCCTTCCTAAGTCCTGTTTCTTTTTTTTTTTATTGTTCCATCTTGATCATACACTCCTGCTCTGAAACAAAAAGAACTTTTTAAAGTAATAAGAAACCAGTTAGTCTAATTTTTCCTCCCTCTCCTACCTCCTGCTAGCCTTTTTCACTTTCTAATCTCACCTCTCAGCCAACTTCTTCCCAATTGCCTTTGGTCCTTATTCCAGTAGGAGTGAAGACAGAGTGCTAGTAACAGAACTCTTCCACGGTTAACGACAACAAGAGCAAATGCAAACATAACTTATACTCACAGATTAAGATGATCTCAATAAATAAGGACAAAATTACTTACCTTGAAGTTTTCCAGATGCACCTTGCACTCTCTTCCAGCTCAAAACCAAGCCACATTTCTTTAAAAGAAAACAAAAAAGATCCTTACCACTTAAAGTTATAATGCAAATAATACCATAATTGTATTCCTGTTTAGGAAAAAACAGAAGCCAAAAAATTCTTCTCAGCAACTAAATTTTGCAATTCCCACAAGCTTATTATATGAATAAAATACACAAGTCATTTTAAAGGAAAATATAAATTCTTACTGACTCTTATTTCCAGAAAACTATCTTTCAATAAATTAGACATTTTAGTTTTATATATCTTACAAATACATGTAAATAAACCCCAAATGCCAAAATATTGTAATAGTTAGAACTATAATACATTCAAGTAAATACTGTAAGTCCATAAAGACTGTTTTAAAACACATGTATATATTATAAAGGATTTTTAAAGACATAGGGAAATGCTTGATATGGGATGCAAATATATCATGAGACATGAAATTGCAGATACACAGTAAGCTTTTTCTTTTTGGCCACACCCAAGGCAAATGGGCTCTTCAGTTCCTCGACCGGGATCGAACCTGCATTCCCTGCATTAGAAACATGGAGTCTTAACCACTGGACCTTTCAGTCTTAACCACTGGAAATCCCAACAGTAAGATTTTTAACTATGTAAAGAAAAAAATTTTCATAAAATGATCAGAAATACTCTAAAATATTAATGGGGCAGGTTGTCTGAAGGGTGGGATATTTATTACATTTTGTTTACTCACAAAGTTTATTTCTAATTATTAAAGAAAAATTAGAAGGCTTAAACAAAGTTTTGTGGACAGTAATAACTAAAGATTGTCTGTCAAAGCTGAGAAATGCATGGATTTTTCACATCTTCGTTCAGAGAAACTACTAAAATGATAGTCAAAGAACTGGGACTTCCCTGGTAGTCTAATCTAGAAGTTAAGACTTTAAGTTTCCACTATAGCAGGTATGGGTTCAATTCCTGGTCAAGGAACTAAGTGAGATTCCACACACCTCACGGTGCAGCCAAAATACATGTAAAAAACAAAATACCATAAGGTCAAACATAGTGTGAGAGAATAGCACCAGATTTCAAGAAAATTTTGCAAAGACAAAAAGCAAATGGATGGGTAATAGCTCATTCAGGAAAGCAAAGAAAGCTACAACTCCAAGTGTGTACAGAAGCAGATACTGATAAGAAAGAAAAAATTAGGCTAACTGATTCTATCAATACAAAACCTAGTGGATCCAAACCGCAGGAGAAAGGTACTGTGGAGAATTGGGCTGAAGTGTGAAGCTGAATAAAAATAAGTTACTGCCTAACAATACAAATATGAAATAATCAAAGTCTCAGAGGCTTCAAGCAATTACCTTTTCCCCACCACTAGAGAAGAGAGCCTGAACAGCAAAAATCTGAAGAAAGTGAACAAAACAAGCTTGGGATGTGGAGCACCAGATATGAAAATACAAATGAGATTACAAGAGTAAGAAGGGAAGAAACTAAAGGTATAAGAAATGCTTCAAGTCAATCCTGTACCTGCAACCTCATATAGGCAGTCAATCATAAACTTAACTAGGCATAAAACTAAGTTTTCTAGAGAAATCAACCCACCTCAAAGAACACTCCACGGAATTTAAAACCTCTGGCTGCCAGTCAGATTACCCTACAGCGATGCCCAACATTTTACAAAGTAAGCTTATGTACACAAGTCTTTTAATTCCTAACTCTTAAATATGGACAATCAAAGCTCCTCAGACATCCATGTAAAGTCTTACAAGTAAAAAGAGAAAAGGAAGAGATAAATTCAGGAATTCAAAGATATCTTAAAAAACACTCTGCTGCACATATACATCAACAACAGTTTTCAAAAGGGATGTTTCAAATTGAAAACATACACATATATCCACATAAAAACTTGTACATGAATATTCATAGCATTATTATTCACAACAACACAGTGGAAACAACTGGTTGTCCATCAACTGATAAATGGATAACAAAATGTAGTGTATCCATTAAATGGAGTTTTAGTTGGCCATAAAAAGGAACAAAGTTTCACTAATAAGCTACACCATAGGTGAATCTTACAAACATCAGGCTAAGTGAAAGACAAAACAAAAAAGCCGCATATTCTAAAAATCCATTTACATAAAATGCACAGAACAAGCAAATCCAGAGAGACAGGTTTAATAGATGATGAGGGGAGGAGAAAATGTGTAGCAATGTTAATGGGTACAGTGTGTTTATTTTTATATATATACTTCTATATGGGGTGATAAAAATGTTCAGGAATTAGACAGTTGTGATGTTTGCAAAACTCTCTGAATATACTAAAGGCCACTGAACTGTGCATTATAAAAGGGTGAATTTTATGGTGTGTGGATTATATCTCAATAAACATGTTTTTAAAATGTCCTGAGGACTTCCCTGGTGGGTCAGTGGTTAAGAATCTGCCTGCCGATGCGGGTGGACACAGGTTCACTCTCTAATAAGGGAAGTAAGAGCCCACACGCTATAGGGCAGCTAAGTCCACGCGCCACAGTTGTTGAGCCTGCACTAGAGCCCGCAAGTCGCAACTACTGACCCCACGTGCCAAGAGCCTGTGCTCCTCAACAGGAGAAACCACTGCAACCAGGAGCCCGCCCACCACAGCGAAGAGCAGTTCCCTACTCGCCACAACTAGAGAAAGCCAGGCCAAACAATCAAGACTCGGTGCAGCCAAAAATAAATAAGTAATAATAAAATTAAAAATACATCTATAATAGAAATACAATAAATAAAATGTCTTTCCAACGTTCTACCTTGGGGGAAAATTGGCATTATCTTTCAAAGTGAAGATAAGCATGCCCAATGACAGAAATTCCACTTCTAAGAGAATACATGACAGAATTTATTTCATGTTCACTTAGTATGTGCTGCCAAAGCACGCACTTCCATGTTCGCTTATAAAGACATATTACCAGTAATAACATAGCAAAACAATATCAAAAAGTGAAAATGATCCATATGACCATCAGTAAACAATCTGACAATTTATCGCTTATCTCTGTAATGCACTGGTATATAGCAGTGAAAAGTGAACAAACTAGAGCTGTGTATATGCTGGGCGAAAAAAGCAAACTGGAGGAATGCAGAATTTAAACTCATAAATGATAAACTTTTATGAATATAAATATGTAATTAAAGTAAAAAATATGGTCAGGAATGATAAACACCCAGTTTAGGATAATGGATTCCCTCTGGTTATTACCTCTGTGGAAGACAGAAATGAGAATTAGGACCTTCATGTTTTGTTTCTTTGGGATGAAAATCTAAAGCTAGCATCACAAAATACTAAAATCTGACAAAGCTAGGTTTTATGTTTATTTTCTAAATCCCTTTTTTTTCTGAACACTTTTTAATGCAAAGATAACATGATTTATAAAACAGAAATGGCAATAATGTACATTACTTATAAAATGAAAAAGGAAAAAATTTTTAAATAACTTCTCTAAGACATAGTAGAGATTATGGAAGGAGTGGGTATGGATACCATTATTTTTCATTTAAAAAATCAGTATTCTTTCACTTAAAATGTGCATGTAGCATCAGGATGAATTTTAAGACTAAGACAAAAAGAAAATCAATGACCAAGTCAAAAAAACTGACTATATATGCTCAGAATAAAAACTTTAAAGGGAGTCAATCAATCGCCACTAGACGTTAAAATCATTGTTCCAAAGGCTTCTAAAGAAAAGAACTCACACAGTCTCAAAGTATTAACCCAGAGGTTACTCATTAATGACAAAGGGAGAAAAGATATCCTAAAATGGAGAGATCAGATCACCTTAACCAAATAACTTAATACCATCAAAAATGGAACCAAGAGACATGGTGTTTCTTCCTATGCTGCACCTGAGAACAGTCATCACACATGGCCCATTCTTCTAAAAAATACATTCAAATCAGGTGAGACATTCTGCAAAAGACCCAGACACTTCAAAACATCAATATCACGAAAAACAAAAACAAGTTAAAACAAAAAGAGGCAGGGAACTGTTCTATAATAAAGAAGCTATCTAAAGAACCATGACAATTAATGCACTGTATATACATCCCTGATTGGATTATAGACCAAAAACAAAAAACACCTATTATACAAACTGTTGGTAAAAATATGAGCTGTATGTATTTTAATTAACAATACTGAATCAGCCTTAAATTTCCTAAGTGTGAAAAATGTAGGTGAGTATCTTGGTCATAGGAGATATAAGAAGTATTCAGAGGTGAAATGTAATGCCACAACTTATTCCCAAACTATTCAGAAAAAAACTGAGAGGCCTGTGTGTGGAGAGAGAGAAAGAAAACAAATGTGGCAAAATGTGTTGCAAAGGTATTCACTATTTATTCAACTTTTTTGCAGGACTGAAACTTTTCAAAATATAAAAGAGACAATAATTCAGTCTTCTCTGATTTTTAAGCCTGAAATTAACAAAAAAATTTTTTAATGAAAAATAAACAGTTTAACTTACAGCAAGGAGCTGTCTTATAAGCATGTCTGAGGCTTTCTCAGAAATGTTGCCAACAAAAACTGTAGTGGTGGGGCCACAGTTTTCATCATTCTCTTTAGCCTTCAAGCCTGGATGATCCTTTCTTGCTCCCAAATGCTTTCCAACCATGGACACGGTGGGTACTAAGACCTAAAGTGAAGAAAGACAATAAAATTTGAACTTGCAATTAAATTTGCGGTCATGCTTAATATAACACTAGGGTAAAACATCAATTTAGGTTTTTTTTTTTTTTTTTTGGCACACCAAACACCATGCGGGAACTTAGTTCCCACACCCGGATGGAACCCATGCCCACTGCAGTGGAAGCTCAGAGCCTTAACCACTGGACCACCAGGGAAGTCCCAAAACACCTATTTTAAAGTAGCAAACATAAAGGACAGGTTCTATATATTTAATATAACTACAGGTTCTATATAGTTAATATTACTATAGGTTCTATATATTTAATATAAAGTTCTCAAAGCACATTTTTCATTAATACAACTTATTCATGACAAGTAAAGTGTCACTATTAGATTTTGCTGTTACTGTTTAGTAGCTAAGTTGTATCCAACTCTTTTGCAACCCCAAGGACTGTAGCCCTCCAGGCTCCTCTGTCCATGGGATTTCCCAGCAATAATACTGAAGTGGGTTACCATTTCCTTCTCCAGGAGATCTTCCTGGATCAGTGATCGAACCTGCATCTCCTGCATTGGCAGGCGGATTCCTTACCACTGAGCCACCAGGGAAACTCACTATTGGATTACCTTTCTTTTAAACACAACTTGGAAAAAAAAAAAATAAATAAATAAATAAATAAACACAACTTGGATGACCAAATAAAAAAACTTGGATAGAAATTTTATGTTTAAGACATCAAAAATCATTTAAAGTTTTCAAATATACCCACACATTTCTTCACCTACTGTACTCTGTACTAGTATAAAAGGAAACTTCAATTATCCCTGCTACTTTTCCTGCAGAATTCCAAATATTCCCATAGCACTCTCCCCACACTTTAGGTTTACCTTTTCTCAGTTACTTGTGTTTCTATCTTATTTTTCCTTTCATAAAGTTCAAATTCCCAGAGGGAATGGTCTTACTCATCTTTATATTTGGAACTGAATCTAGCAAAACATATACAGTCAGCACTGAAGTGGTGAATTGGGGGAGCTGCCTTTTCCTAGGCTGAAATGCAGGAGGATAAGAGTACTTGTCATGTGGAGGTTTCCCAGTGCATGTCTTCCAATGAATGTCCAATGCAAGAAAAGCTGGACTGCCCCGCCTTGGTTTGCCTCACAGCAAGTTCCTATTTCACTACGCTTTTAATATAAGTAACACTTCCCTCCCTCTTCAAAACCCACAGGTCAAAAAAACAAAAATAGCTAAAAGTAATGAGACCTAATCTCCCTCACAGAGGAATTACAATTTAAACTCTATATGCTACTAATTAACTCAAAGAAGAATTCTGGTTAAATAAACATCAAGGGGGTTATCATTTAATCACGTGTTACAGTATACTAGTCTTGAGGACTTCCCTGGTGGCTCAGATGGTAAAGCATCTGTCTACAATGTGGGAGACTGGAGTTTGATCCCTGGGTCGGGAAGATCCCCTGAAGGAAATGGCAATCCACTCCAGTACTATTGCTTGGAAAATCCCATGGACAGAGGAGCCTGGTGGGCTACGGTCCATGGGGTCGCAAAGAGTCGGACACAACTGAGCGACTTCACTTTCTTTCTTTCTACAGTATACTAGCATTCTTAACTAAGATGCCTAGAGTGTACAGAAGCTTTTATGAATGTGGAGAATTAAAGTTCAAGACATAAGACTGAATAATAAAACTTCAGCAGAGAAAAAGTTTCAGTAAAACTTAAGAAAGCTTGATGGTATCATACTAGAGGACACAGGAAAAAAAATAGTTTTGAAGAAGCTAAAAATCAGGTATGTCAGAGCAAAGAGTAAAAATATATTCAACATTCATTTCAAATTTTAAATTTCTACTAGATCATTTCTGCATTTTTTTTTTTCTTTTAAGAAATCAGATATGTCACATTACATCTCCTACTTTCAAGGACTAAGACATAAGGGAGTGATGGAAGAGTCAATGTCTAAATCTGAAGTAACAGTATATGAAGAGTCTAGAGAATCAGAGGAAAATCACAAAAACAAAATAGTTTATTTAGGGAGCATTATTTTAGGAGCAACTGTACTTGAGAGAAAATAATATTTAAATTAGTATGATATATATCAATGCTCTTTCTTCCTATTATTTAAACATTTAAAATAATTTATCTGAGTTTATCAAATTGTTTAGATTCAATTAAAAGCAGTAGTACTTGTAACTCCTCCTTAAAAGTTATACTTACAGTTGGAGCAGGAGCCATAATGCTCATCGGTACAGGAATCATTGGGGTGCCTAAAAAAGAAGCAAAATGAGTCTTAAGAATATAATTATATATACAAGAATATATTCTATATTAAGTACATGCCATAAAAATAAGTACCTTCATAGTTCTTTTAAGGGGAAATATAAGGCTAATAAGTGAGATATTTTTCAAAACCAAATGTATTTTACAGATTGGTCTATCTAAATAAACTTAAAAACAAAAACACTCATAAACCAAAAAGACTACCACAACCTGCTATTGCCTTAATGAGTACAAAATTCTGGACAGTTATTAATTCATTTAGTATGTGTTTTTTAAAAATTAAAAGGAATTTAAAATTTCTTCTATAAAACCAATACACCGGTAAGGAAGGAAACAATTTTTCATCATCACCTTTCCTGATTCTGAACAAGTGATTAAGCTTTATTCTCAATGCCTTAAAATTTCTTCACAAACTGGAAGTAATCTAGTCTTCCCTATAACTGTGTAACACAAGGACTTTGTTAAAAGTATGTTACTAGGAAAGACTATCAGAAAATAGATATTATGAGACTAATAAAAAAATAAAGAACCCCTCAAAAACTGATGCCCAAATGAAGTGGCTCAGGACACTATCCTTCTCAAGAAATTAATGTTTGATGGTTGATAACTACTCAGATTTCTGTTAATATTATTTTCTTAACCCCTCTTTTCAGGACAAACTCCTTTATCACAGGGCAGTTAAGTTACTAACTGTAATTCATTAATTGTTACATGGAATAATACACTGATAGTACTCAAGCTCTCCCACTACGTCCCTGGCGGCAAGGGGGTAACAAATACATATCCATGATTATCTAAAAGAACAGCTTAGAACAGCCAGTTACAAGCATAAATGTCTTAAAAACTTTTATAAGTACAGCATTCTACTCCACGATGTATATGCAATAAGTAGTTGTTTTTTTAAATTATGATTTACCCTCAAATTGCTGAAGCTTTAAATGATACTCCAGAAAAATTCCATATTTATCTTGTGGCTTTTCACATCTACTCCAACACAGCTGTGTACTTGACCTAAGGGTAGGAGGCCCCCAAAGCTGAGCCTCTGTAATGTACATGTTATGAATTAACAACCCATCAAATTAGCCAATTGCAAGGTACTTTTGATTCTGCAACAGTCAAGCTCTTTAGTAAACACTGTAATTTCAAACAGATAATCCAATGGTTAAAGCCAGGTCACTGATGTAAAGTTTTCCTAAAAAAGAAATACTTCTAGTTGGTTTACAAGATCATCTGTTGCTTTCAGCCTGAATTACATGGATTCTACGTTAAATGAAAATACTTCCCAACATGCAAAGTAAGGAGAACTCTTAGATACTATCTTTCATAAGGGAAACTGAATCTGTACAAAATGCTTTCAATCCCATTAAAAAAAAATCTGAACTACCACTCATACACCAGAGGAAAAGTTTAAGTCAAGCAGTGCTAATTATAAATCTCAAGATAACAGTTCTCAAATGTGGGTTCTCTTAACTGTGCTTAAATGGATACTTAGGAATCACCTGTGAACCTGTTAAAAAGACATTCCTGGGCCTTAATCTCTAAGGATTTGACTCAGTAGGTTGGGGTTGGACTTAAAAAACTTTTTTTACTTTATAAAACACTGAATAGAGGAAGCTTTTATATAGAACTTTGGAAACCTCTCCAAGATAATAGTCAAATACATATATATATATATAAACTTATATATTAATTTTTATTAACATATATATTATATTAATATATATATTAACTTTATATATATATATATAAGTTAAGGCAGAATAGTATATATATGATGTTACCACATTATCTGTGTTAAAGGAATTACACACAAAAAAATGGAATAGAAAAATATATACTTAGAGCAGCTTGTAATATGCACCAAAAATATCTGGAAGGATAAAGAAGAAACTAATAACCCTGTTTTGCTTTTGCATTTCAGTAAGGGGATAGTAATAAATTATATAGGAAGGTAAGAAAAGTTTTTCACTGTATACCTTTTTGATTGGTATAAATGTATTACCTATTATTTAAATAAAGATTTTTAATTTCCCAGATGAGTTTGATACTCAGCCAGAAATGAAAACTCCCACCATAGGAAAATGAGACATCACATTTCTAGAACGCTAACGGGCAGCGTTTCTACCAATACTCACACACACATTTTCTAAAGATAATATTGCAATGACATAAGGACACGTTAAAAAGAACCACCATCATTGGTGGCAATGTAAACTGGCGCAGCCCTATGGAAAATAGTATGTTGTTGTGGTTTAGTTGCTAAGTTGTGTCCAACTCTTTGTGACTCCATGCACTGTAGACCACCAGGTTCCTCTGTCCATGGGATTTCCCAGACAAGAATACCGGAATGGGTTGCTATTTCCTTCTCCAGGGGGATCTTCCAGACCCAGGGATCAAACCTAGGTCTACTGTACTGCAGGCAGACTCCTGCCTTGCAGGCAGAATCTTTACCGACTGAGTCACCAGGGAAGCCCCGGAAAATAGTATGGAGGTTCCTAAAAACTAAAAGTAGAGCTACCATATGATCCCACAATCCCACTTCTGGGCATATACAGAGAAAACTCTAATTCAAAATATACATGCACCCCAATGTTCATAACAGCACTATATACAAGAGCCAAGACTCATGAAAACAACCTGAATGTACATTGACAGATGAATGAATGAAGATGTGGTATATACTGATGTTTACAATGGAATATTACTTAGCTATAAAAAGAATGAAATAATGCCATTTGCAGCAACATGGATGGACCCAGAGATTATCATATTAAGTGAAGTAAATCAGAGAAACACAAACATCAAGTGATACCATATACATGTGGAATCTAAAAAAATGATACAAATGAACTTATTTACCAGACAGACTCACAGACAGAAAACAAACTTAAAGGGCAAGCAGGGAGGAAAAATTAAAGAGTTTGAGATCAGCAAATATAAACTACTATATATAAAACAGATAAACAACAAGGATTTACTGTATAGCACAGGAAACTATATTCAGTATCTTAAGTATAATGAAAAAGAATCTTAAAAAAGTATGTGTGTGCCTGTACATACATATAAAACTGAACACACACATAAAAAAACCAAGAAACTGAATCACTGTCTTGTATACCAGAAACTAACACAACACTGTTATCAACTGCAGAAGCAACAGTACCACAAACTCACCTGGAGGCACGGGTGGTGGAAAGCCAGGGAACTGTGGGGGTGGGATCCCTGGTGGGAGTGCTGGGATTCCCATCGGAGGGCGATTCAAATGAGGGGGGAAAGACATTCTTACTGCAGCGGTCTAAAGAAAGAAATCATGGCAAATCACGTTATTTGAAAAATTTACAATTTGATATGCCTGGTTTCTTGGCCTTCATTTTTAGAGTATCTGCAAAATTCTGAAGTTTCTTACCCAAAGAAGTTGGCAAAGACCCTCTTTTCTCTGTTTGTCCATTGAGAATTTTTTAAACTTAGATCTTTTCTAAAATAAGTTCCCAAAATGTACACGATCTAAGTTCAGGATAGACTCCTACAATCATATGGGAATACATATAAAGGAAGAAAAAAATTTTGAGGTTCAGTTAATATCCAAAAATTAAGTACCAAACATCAATGAATCTTTTTAAACCAAACTCAGAATTCAGGAAAATATCTAACAGTTTTTAAGTGTTCTGAAGCATTCATTTTTTTATGCATCCTGAAAACTAAATTAACAAAGTCACACAGTATTTGTTGATTCAGTGTTGGCCAGTTCTTGAAGAACAGATCAATGTCTCAGTGACATTCTACAAACCTGGGGAGGTGGGGGGGAACCTCCAGGTATCAGGTCCCATTGTAATCATTCAAATATAAAGAAAATATCCAACTTATTACAATGAAAAAAAAGTGATAATTTTTCTTAAACTTTAAAGCAAACCTCTTTACCATTCCTGAACGATATTCAATGAATGGATGAAATTCAAGAATAAGATGCTGGTATTTGATTTTTAAAAATACAAGAACACAATGAACTGTTTCATTTCGTTTATGACACTAGTATCACTTAAAAGAAACTTTTGTCTTTTCCCTAATGAATAGAAATACTTAAGACTTTCCCTACCCTCAAATTTTATATTGTCAATATTTTTGTCAACGTACTCAAGTATCCAAAACTACTGGGAAAAGTTTAGAAAAATGATGTTAGAATATCCTAGCAAGATTTCATGCACCAAAATAAGTGGATTGATCTGATATAAATGATGCAGCTAAAAGTAGCAACTTGATTAACAGGAGATTTTCTGCTGCATCCTTGGAAAAACTCCCCTACCTATTCTCCGTAACAAGGGATCCAGAGTTGTCTAAAGCTTTTAAAAAATGTTTTTCTCTACTATTTTCTTTCCTGGGTTTTATATATTGTTTTATTCATACTTCAGAAGAAAGAGGATAAAAAGTGCATGTCTTCCACTTCCTTGCCTCTAATCCCAAGTTTGGTATAAATCATTGTATTCTTCTAAAATACCTTTCTCTACACAAACTAATATATAATCATTTATGTTTTTGTGCAAGCCATGTAATCATAGTATATTGTTATGTACATTTCTCCCTCATTAACATCTCTTCATGTCATCAACTTCTACTCCATCCTTTATAATGCAGTAAACTATTACTATATAGATACAACTATCTACCAACATGGATGGTTATCTCCGTATTTTACCTCTTACAAATAATATTAAATGTTCTTGGACATAATGGACATGTAACTCTAAGCACCTGTGCCAAGTAATTCAATAATACAGATCAGTACTATTATATATCTACACTTTACCTCCAAATCCTCCTCCAAACCTACTGTACAAATTAATATTCCCACCAAGAGTATCTAGGTATGCCCCTTCCTTATATCTGCACCATCATTCCAATCTGATAGGTAAAAAAAAAATATTCATTTCTCCTTGAATTTCCCTACTCATTAATGAGATTGAGTATCTTTTCACTCCTTTATCAGACATTTCTTTAAAAAGCATGCCCTTCATCTTCATAGCTATTCTTCCTCAGAGTGTTTTCCCTTAAGATACTGAAATATTCTATAAAATCTAAACTTCAATTTCAAAAACACAGCACACTTAAAATATTCAGAAAGCTTTATAGGTAAAATAAATATCTAGAATAATGCCATATACCAGCAAGTAAGCTATTGGAAATGCCTTAAAATAGTAGGTATGAATGCAACTAATTTAAGACTGCAAATGTGCTGAATATTTAAATGACTTTTAAAAATACTTTTTTGCCCAATACAAAAACAAATATTCTATATGGAAGGGGACAGGAGTGTGTATCCTTTTAAAACATTGAGTGCTACTGTCCTACTTACAGAAGCTCTTATATTATCATTATAATGCTCTATCTCAGCACTTAGAAGAACAGTTGGTATTAATACCTGTTCAATGAATGAATCAGTAAACAAATAAACTCTAAGAAACTCTTTAAATAAATTTATTAAGTTACCATATGTGGGTACAATTTGAGCAGTAACAAGCACCTAGCCTCAGAATGGTTACAAAGATTGAACCATGAATTCATCTTTAGAATCACTTTTCCCCCAAGTATTAAACGCAAGTACTACTTAAAAAAAAAAACCCTCTATGTTCTTGGTGTTTAAACTATTTTTCAGTTTTCAAATGTCTTTTCATTCTGTTAAGAATTAACCAGATTATGTTTTAGTTTATGCAATATACCCATTTCATTCACTCCAATTTTTCTACAGAATATTTCCCTTTTATTTGGAACTGTTTAAAACTTGCTTATTCAGAGGCTGAACTTCAAAGATGAAGGCAATCTTAATAAGATAATGGCCCCTCCTACGGAAATTCAGAAAACAAACATTTCTGGTGATCTCTGATAATTATTAATGTTCACTTTAAACATCCTAAAAGGAGAGTATCAACCACATATTTCAACATCGAGTTTGGTATGTTTTGATGTATATGGAATGACTGAGAATAAACTTTTAGAATAAGCAAAGTTTATCTACCTGTAGTTGATAAACTGTAATACTCTTACAATACATTATAAAGATATTCAAAGTTGGTTTGTACTTTGTTGAATGAAATAGGGAAGAGAGCTAAAGAATGCTTTATTTTAGACAAGGTGGTCAGGCTTCACCAAGAAGGCAACATTTAAAAAGACTTGCAAGAGAATGAGGCAGAAAGCCCTATATTGGGGGCAACAGCCTTTCAAGCAAAGGAAACTGCAAATACAAAGAACCTGAGGCGTGTTTGCACGAGGAGTAAGAAGGCCAACAGCTGAAGCACAGTACTGGCTTAAACTGGAGATGGGAAGGGGGTTCAAAGAATATAATGCTTTGTAAACCGCTGTAAAAATACTGGTTTTATTCCGAAAGGTTTCTGACTTGACTTTTATTTTAACAGTGTCACTGGCCCCTATGTTAAGACTGGAGGAGAACAAGGGTAGAAAAGTGAGAGACTACTGAAATAAACCCAGGCAAGAGAGGTGGCCTAGAACAGGTGGTGGCAGTGAAGTGACACATTACTGGTTTCTAGATATATTCTGAATGTGGTCAATTGCCAAGGGATTGTGTGTGGGGTTTAACAGAGATGAGCTTATTTTATCAGCATTGAAATGACTTACTTAAGAAATACTTTAAATTTAAAGCATTTAAAGAATACTTGAAAAGCAGTGCTTCACTTTTGGAAGGTTCAAAACATTTTTATCCACCAAGGATGAAACTTTATGGCCCAAAATAACAAAAACAAGAACCTATGTTTGAAGTGTTTCCTATCTCTATTGTGGCAGTGGTCAGACAGGTTTATGTATTCATCAAAATTGACTGAAATTAAAATGGATGCATTTTAATGTATGTAAATTTTATCTCAATAAATTTGGTCCTCCCCCAAAACAAAATAAACTTCTAAAGAAGCTTTATCTATGCACTCTGCTTTTCTTTTTCACCTTTAACCACTTTTTCTGCACTCTTAAGAATACCATTACTGCTTATATGCATTCATCCATTACAAATTCATCCTGACAGAAACAAAGTATTTCACCTGGGATACAGACTTACAGGCTAACCTCATCAGGACAACTTTCTAAAACCAACAGTTCCTCCTCAGCAAACATTCATATACAACTTATTCATTTATTCCATAGAACATCTAGCTCCAATTATGTGCCAGATTCTTTTCTAGCATTATTTTTATTAGTTCTAATTGAGAAAATTTTAAGATACATGTAGTTACACAACCAACCCAGGGGCTAAACATTAGATATGAATGATTATTAGTGTAGCATGCACTGTCTCCTGCTGTGCGTACAGCCTGCAAGGTACAATGGATGACGTAACCGTCCCAGCCTACGCAAGGCAAGCCTAACACAACAGAGATCAGTGACAGTCTAGAGCTACGGTGGGAGTAGGAAGTGACTTGTAAACAAAAAAGAGAGCGCCTTTGGGATAATGGTTGCACATCTCTGCACATATACTAAAAATCACTGAATCATACATTACAATGAGTGTTTTATATGTCAATTATACCTTAATAAACTGTTTAAAAAAAATTATCAATACCAATTCCTGACTCCTTCAGGCAAAACCAAATTAAGACCTGTAGACTACATTGTATCAATACTAATCTCCTGATTTTGTTGTTAGAGAATGTAATTGTCTTTAGGAAATACACACTTAAGTATGGGGGGGGGGGTGGTTAAGAGGGACCACATCTGCAACTTACTAGCAAAGATTTCAGAAGAAAACTATGAAGACAAAAAGGAGAGGAAGATAAAGCAAACAGGTAAAATGTTAACATTTGGGGAATCTGGGTGAAAGATATTTGAGAATCCTTTGTACCATTCTTAAAACATTTTTTTAAGTTTGAAATTATGTCAAAATAAAAAGTTAAAAAGCGATAGCAGTAATTCTCAGTGAAAATATGTTTTCATTTCCTGGAGTTTCAAAATTCAAAAAAAAGTTAGGAAAAATTATATTAAAAAAACTGAGGAATCAAAATCCTCTTATGAACATCAGTAGCAGTATCAGAAAGAACTATCAAGAAATTAAAAAGATAAACAGCATGCTTTTATACAATATTAAGAGTCAACGATTACTATCATTTCTACAGAACAGTCAATATAATTTTTCTCTAAATTATACGTAAATGAAGAAAGTATATGAAATACAGCTAACTTGGGGGTAGCCAAAAAGGAAATAATTCATCTTCTGGGGTTACCAATGTCATGAAAACATTAACTAATTTTAATCTACTTTTGTTTACAAAAGCTTTCAACACAGGTCATCTCATTTAGCCTCCCAAATTACCTAGTGTAAAATATATTTTTCTTTTACTGAGGAAGAAGCTAACTTATCCAAAAGAATACAATTTGCGGATAACGACTCCAAGGTCCCCACTATCCTAAATTGCCAATCCAAAGGCTGTTTTTGCTTATCACAATGCCTCTTTCTAATAATAACATACTAATGATTAACTCTGACTTTATACAACTCTATCCAGGGTACACTGGAAGAAATGTTAAGTCAGGGATAGGCTCCTGTACTTCAGTGAAAATTCTTAAACAACAAACACTATCAGTTAATATGCACTAAACACTTAATATGTTACCTGGTTATTGCACTAAGGATTTTACATACGTTTCTCTCAATTAATTCCCAACTCCAATAACCTATGAGGTGGATATCATCAATCATCTTCACTTTACAGGTGAAGAAAACCAAGGCTTCAAGAAAAATTAAATGAGTTAAAACAGCATAGTATCTCCACTTGAATCGTGAGGAACTATTACTGACCAACCGTTTGCCTTTCCACCCTCTGAACATTTTGGAAATTACCTTTTAGAAAGTAAAGCTCTCAAAACAATATAAAAATTGCTTATACACTACTGCCAAATACCCAATTCACAGTACTTCACAACTAGAGCAGTCTGGTGCAAGAGAAGCCCAATTTCCTCCCTCCTTCTGGTCCGCTCCACTCTGCCCAGTTATCAAAATGGCTTTTCCGTGGCAATATAAAAACCATATTACGTAACTTCAAAATAATCTTCATACTTCTAGAACTTGTTCTAAAAACGTGTTGTAAAAGCAGTAATGAAGACCACAGACGGATGAGAACGAAGTAACATATTCTAACGTGGAGGTTGGACCTCTCCTAGAATCAATGGAGACACAGTTTACTGTAACCTCCAGGGGAGCAAAGGGGCAGGGCTACAACACTCATCACAATCTTAAGACAGGCAAACCAACCAGGAGGGTGCTAGAAAAGTTGGGCAGCAGCTAAATTTAAGTCGGGGGAGGGGGGAGTGGGGGGGATGGGGGCAGAGAGGGCAGTTCATTCGGTGGCGGGCTTTAGATGACCAGAGAGGAAGGGAAAGAAGTCAGACGGTGGCCAGCCCCGCTACCCCACCCCCGCTAAAAAGGGTGGGTCCTGGCCAGCTTCTAGGCAGAGTCTGGAGCAATTGTACCCTCGGCCCAGAATATCTACCGGAGGGCTTCCGCAGGCTCAGGCTTGAAAGGGATCTCAGGAAAGGACTCCCCAGGGGGGCGACCGCTAGTTTTCTGGCAAACGCGGAGTCCAGAATGGGCCGAGGCCACTCTGTGGCGAGCCGGGGAAAGGAAAGGAAAAGTGGGAGACAATGCAAGGAGGAAGGCTCTACCGGGAGGTTTGGCCTGCACCGGCTGCCGCTAGGCCCACAGATTTTCCAGGCCTTAGAGAAGTGGAGAAACCCAAGCCTCGTGCCCGTACCCTCCCCCACCCCAACTCCCCGCCCCCGTCCCCTTATTCCCATCCCACCCCGGCCCTCTCGCAGCCTCCCAGGCTTTCCCTCCGCCCCCAGCCGAACTACCCAGTCTCCCGGTTTCCACACGCGTTCTGAGGCGTGAACTCACCCGCCGCTGAGGAAACGGTACTGTTTTCGCGGTCTTCCGGGCTCCAGGTTACAAGTGGGCTCCACCGGTTCGAGGTTCCTGCGCGCCGCTATCCGGGAGACTGATTCCAAAGCGCCTACTCACACAGGCCGCAAAACACCGCCGCGCTGCGCGGGGAGCTTCTTCTGGAGGTCTTCCTAGTGCCCGGCGTGCATTGCGGCCAGGGGCGTGGGGATGAGGATCATAGAGAAGAGCGCGTATAGATAGTCTTCACTCTTGGCTCTGAATCACCACTCAGCGGCGAGTCACCATAGAGATGGAGCGCCTAATGAGGGCTAGAAAGTCTTGAGCCGTCATTTACGACCCACCCTGCCATTTTTGATTGGAGCTGATTGAGTCTTATGATTACGCGACGCCATCTTGAGGTCAAGGTTCCTGCTGGACTCGGTGTGAGGACTGTAAAGAGGGCTTCCCGCTTTCGGTAGTTTGTGTTTTTGGGGTCAGAGCCTTTGTGCCTCACTGAAGTTCGATGGGCTGATAACTGGGTCTCACCCAGCTCCTCAGTAGAAATCCCAAGTGCTAATCCTAGAAAACTCCTGTTGATACCAAGAGATAAGTGGATAAGGCTGTGGTTTTGAAAAAGTGCGCACATACACAAACAGGAAAGCTTACACGCGCTGGTAGGGCCAAAGAGGCGGCTAAAACATGTTTGAAATTCTTAAAAACGGCCTGTAATAGTATTTAACCTATAGAATTTCAGTGATTAGATTATTTAAATCACAAGTGATTAGGTTATTCAATTTATGGATTGTATGGTCAGTATCTAGTACAGGCCTGTGTTTCCCAACTGCTTGCATCTTAGAAGAGTTTTTTATTTAGTATAAAGTTACTGTCTCTGAGTGCCTGGTGCTGGGAGTATGGTAAATAGAAATGGAACTATTATCCTTGTTCAGAAGAGCTGCAAACAACGCAGAATAGAGGACAACCTGAACTGACCACTGCCTATAAAATTGAACACCCCACTCTAGTACTCTTGCCTGGAAAATCCCATGGACGGACGAGCCTGGTAGGCTGCAGTCCATGGGGTCGTTAAGAGTCGGACACGACTGAGCGACTTCACTTTGACTTCACTTGCATGCATTGGAGGAGGAAATGGCAACCCACTCCAGTGTTCTTGCCTGGAGAATCCCAGGGACGGGGTAGCCTGGTGGGCTGCAGTCCATGGGGTCGCACAGAGTCGGACACGACTGAAGCTACTTAACAGCAGCAGCAGCATATACTCCTTATCCGGTTTTGCTATTTACTTTTACTGTATAACACTTTTTCCTTCTTTATTTTATGGTTTGTTTGCCCATACCCCACTAGATGTAAACTTAAGGAGTGCGAGTATTGTCTGTTTTGTTCACTGCTGTGTATCCCAAGTGCCTAGGATGATGCCTCATAAATAGCAAAGGCTCAATAAATATATGTTTAATGAAAGAAATGGTTATATGTGGATACCGACAGTGCATAAAAAGCAGTAGGAGACTAATGTAGAATGCTATAACCAGTACCACCATCTGTAAAATTTACATCCATCTGTTATTTTCTGCTTGCAAAGTTTGTTACCATTAAGAAAGTCTAATAAAACCTACTCTCCCAGAGCTATTGCATGGATTAAATAGCTAATACATGTGAAAATACTTTGTTCAGTAAAGTGCTGGTCAAATGCTAGTTATATTTTCAAATAAAAAGTTTGTGCCTTTTTTTTTTTTTTTAACAATCGCAAGCATAAACAGAAATCCTCTCAGGTTATCCCTATATATAATTAGAAACAATGTACACAAATTCATGTATTGCTTGTATGATAAAACCTTAGAGAAGTCTCAAGCAACAATTTGCTTTCCTATAGTAAGCGTATTGTTTATGTTGACCTGGCCTCTTCCCCAGCTTTTAGTAAAGGCACTCCAAATTTCTTAAAAGAAACCATCCTTCCACTACTCCAGATCTTTGTAGTTTGGATAGAAAGTCCCAACCCTAGCAAAAACCCTTAGGACATAGGGAGGGACTTATGACCCAATCAGAGCTGGTAATATAGCCCTTACATTGTATCAGGCACTATTTTAGGCATCCTACAAATATCAGCAACTTTAAATCTCTTAGCAACCCAGACAGTAGAAACTATTGTGATTGTTGTTCAGTTGCTAAGTTGTGTCTGACTCTTTGGGACCCCCATGGACTACAGCATGTTAGGCTTCCTTGTCCTTCCAACTCATGTCCATTGCTCAAACTCATGTCCATCGAGTCGGTGATGCCATCCAGCCATCTCATCCTCTGTCGTCCTCTTCTCCTCTTGTCCTCAATCTTTCCCAGCATCAGGATCTTTTACAGTGAGTTGGCTCTTTGCATCAGGTGGCCAAAGAATTAGAGCTTCAGCTTCAGCATCATTCCTTCCAATGAATATTCAGGGTTGATTTCCTTTAGCATTGACTGGTTTGATCCCCTTTCTGTCCAAAGGACCCCCAGGAGTCTTCTCCAACACCACAGTTCAAAACCATCAGTTCTTCAGGACTCAGCCTTCTTTATGGTCCAACTCTCACATCCATACATTACTACTGGAAGAACCATAGTTTTGATTAGATGGACCTTTGTCAGCAAAGTAATGTCTCTTCTTTTTAATATGCTGTCTAGGTTTGTGATGGCTTTTCTTCCAAGGATCAAACGTCTTTTAATTTCGTGGCTGCAGTCACTGTCCGCAGTGATTTTGGAGCCCAAGAAAATAAAATTTGTCACTGTTTCCACTTTTTATTTATCTATTTGCTGTGAAGTGATGGGACCGGAACTATTGTGATACAGATGAAAAAAAGCTAAGGCTTGAAGAGGTTAAATAAGATTATAGGAATAGTAGATAATTGATGAAGCCAACCTAGTTACTGAGTCCATGCTTTCAACCTTTACACTATGTGCTTTATCAAGAAAAATGCTTAAAGGGGGAGGGCAGGAGAACTCTTCCTTTTTTCACTTAACTCTGGGAGGATTTAAACTTAGAGCTAGGGGAGAGAAAATGAAACCAACACAGAAGAAAGCAGGGCTAAGCTGACAATATCATTTGAAATTATGGATTCAGCCGTTCTTTAGGCCAGTTATGCTTCTAGGGCTTCCTTGGTGGCACAGTGGATAAGAATACATCTGCCAATGCAGGGGACACAGGTTTGAGCCCTACATGGGGAAGATCCCCTGAAGAAGGAAATGGCAACCCATCCCAGTGTTCTTGCCCAGAAAATCCCTTGGACAGAAGAGCCTGGTGGTCTGTTGTCCGTGGGGTTGCAAAAGAACCAGGTACAACTTGGCGTCTAAACAGCAACACAACAGCATGCTTCTAGGCTTCTCGGTTTGTAAGCCAATAAATTCCTTTTCCTAAATCAGTTTGAATTGAATGTCCCATCCTTTCAACAGAAAGAGCCTTAAATAATGCACTCATATATCACTTGTAGGGCTTCCCAGGTGACACAGTGGGTGAAGAATCTGTCTGCAATGCAGGAGACACAGATTCAATTCTGGGTTGGGAAGATCCCCTGGAGGAGGGCATGGCAACCCACTCCAGTATTGCCTGGAGAATCCCATGGATAGAGGAGCCTGGTGGGCTACAGTCCATAGCATCACAAACAGGCGAACAGGCAGACACGACTGAAGTGACTGAGCACGCATGCGCATATCACTTGTTGTGGATGGGCCAACTATTCATATGTAATGACCCTCAACCCCAACCTGAGGGGCCCTTGCTGAGGAATGCAGCTGAAGATAATTAATTTGGATATTGCTAATTGTATTATGTGAGCTTCCCTGGTGGCTCAGATGGTAAAGCATCTGCCTGCAATACAGGAGACCCGGGTTCCATCCCTAAGTTGGGAAGATCTGGAGAAGGAAATGGCAACCCACTCCAGTATTATGTATTATGTGGACTTCCTAGGTGGCTCAGTGGCAAAGAATCTGCCTGCCAATGCAGGAGATGCAGGAAATCCAGGTTCAATCTCTGTGTTGAGAAGATCCCCTGGAGTAGAAAATGGCAACCCTCTCCAGCATTCCTGCCTGAAAAATTCCATGGACAGCGGAGCTTGGCAGGCTACAGTCCATGGGGTTGCAAAGAGTCAGACATGACTGAGCATGCACACAATTTCATTATGTACATTCTGGCCCCATTACCATATTTGAGCCAAATGGTCAGCAAAATATCAGGTGCCTTATGAAAAGAACATACTTTAGCTGAACCAAGCAGATCATCTCAGGAATTTAAACTCAAGATCAATGAATTGATAGCAAAAGAAAAATGCAGTGATAGGTGAGAGAGTAGGTGAATTATGTCAAAAACAGAAGGTCACTAGAATAGGTACATTTGTGCCTTGGATTGAGAGGAGGAAATTATTGGAACTCCTATCAAGGCATCTGAGTTGTCATCATAGCTGCTGGAACTAAGGTGGTGTCCTGGCGAAGCTCCTGTCTCCCAAAGGCTTAGCCATACAGCTTCCTGTATGATTGTCATCTGTTTCTCACATAGTTTCCATGTTAGACACTGAGTTCCTTCAAGGAAGGGACCATGTGTTTATTTACCTTTAAATGGCTAAGCTATCTATGTCAATATTTAAAAATCACAGCAGGTCTTTAAAAATAGGAAAATAGTTTTAAACAGCCAGGTATCAAGCAGTTTGTCTCTACATCTCTGCCTGGAGCTCCAATTTAGGCTACTTTGTCATCAATATTTAGACTTTATGTGAATTCAAACTGCTGTCAATTGGCATTATTAAAATATTTATATAATTATAGAAGATAGGCATATTGTGTTAGGTCATCTAAAATTAATTATCAAAAAAGCATTGAGTAAAAGAAGGAATAGGTATAAAAAAGGGGCAGTTTTCCATACGAAATGGTAATCTGGTGGCTCAGTTCAATTCAGTTCAGTCAGTCGTGTCTGAATCTCTGCGACCCCATGAATTGCAGCATGCCAGGCCTCCCAAAGTCTGGCTCAGTTGGCAAAAATATCTGCCTGCAATGCTTGGAGACTTGGATTCAATCCCTAGGTCAGGAAGATCCCCTGGAGAAGGGACTGGCAACCCACTCCAGTATTCTTGCCTGGAGAATCCTATGGATAGATGAGCCTGGCGGGCTACAGTCCATGGGGTCTCAAAGAGTCAGACACAACTGAGCAACTAACACACACCATATGAAATGATGAATTAGACTATTCTTTGGGCTATAAAGAAGAGATAGTCATGAGACTTCCCTGGTGGTCCAGTGGTTAAGAATCTGCCTTGCAATGCCAAAGACATGAGTTCTGTCCCTGTTCAGGGAACTAAGATCTCACATACTGCAGAGCAGCTAAGCCTGTGTACTGCAACTACTGAGCATGTGCACCAGAACTAGAGAGTCCCTGCACATCGATGAAAGACCCCACATGACTCAAACAGGACCCAATGCAGCCAAATAATTTTTAAAAAAAGAGAGATAAGTAGCTTTGAAAACTGGAGGATCTGTTAAAGTGTAACGATAGAAATATGCAAAGTATTAGTACCAGCACTTTGGTTAGCCTGAGAATCTGGTGAAGTCAGGGAAGTCTTCCAGGAGGAAGTATTATCCTGAGCTATGTTTAATTTAACTAGGACTATAGAAGGAAGACAGTTGATGAATAAGATATAAAAACTGCTTCCTTTTATTAGTAATCATAGAAAAGCTATTACCATAGTGAGGTATCATTTTAAAGTCATTTCCTGGTGGGCTGCCGTCTATGGGGTCGCACAGAGTCGGACACGACTAAAGCAATGCAGCAGCAGCAGCATTTGTAAAAAATAAGGAGTCTAATAATACAAGAATGTAGAAAAACAGGAACACTTAGGGATTGCTGATGAAAGTGTACATTGGCACAACTATTTTGGCATAACCTAGAAAAATAAAGCATGTGCTTCGCCTAAGAATCAGTAGTTCAGTTTCTAATTTCATAAAGAAACTTGTGTATATACAGCAGTACACATGTTCAAGAATGTCCATGTCACCATTGTTCATAAGGGAAAAAACAATGGAAAGTGTTCACATGGTTGACAGGAGAATAAATATACATATTTTCAAAATTTACATAATGAGAATTGTATAAAGATAGAATGAATAAACTACAGTTACATACACGAAATGTTAAGTCGAAGAAGTCATAGAACTGTATGTTGTACCATACCATTAATATAAAGATTAAAAAATTATATAAGCAACTATTGTTTAAGAAACACATATATGTGGTAAACTATACTTTAAGAAAATTAATTAAAAATTCAAGGTAAGGGCTCCCCTGGTGGCTCAGTGGTAAAGAATCTGTCTGCCAATGCAGGAGACACGGGTCCTGTCCCTGATCTGCAGAGATTCCACATGCGTCAGAGCAACTAAGCGCTCGTGCCACAACTATTAAACCTGTGCTCCTGAGCCTGGAACCGCAACTACTGAGACTGTGTGCTGCAAATGGTGAGGCCCACGTGCCCTAGAATCCGTGCTCCACAAGCGAAGTCACCCCAGTGAGAAGCCAACACAGTGCGACTGGAGAGTCGCCCCTACTTAGCACAACTAGAGAAAAGCCCACACAGCAATGCAGCCCACACAGCAAAACCAAAAATAAATAAATTAATTTAATTATTAAAAATAATAATTCAGAGTACTGGTTATCTCTTGCAATTGCTATTTCTCTTTTGGAGAAAGCAAAGGTGGAGTTTGGAAAAGAGCATATAAGTATCCTCAATGGTTTTGATAATGTTCTAGTATGTAAATTCATTGCTGGGTTTAATGATTTTAATTTTATTATTATGCTTTAGAGTTTACATATGCACTACATATATTTTCAACATAGCAAATATTACATATATTTTAGCTTAGAAATAAATTACACAAGCACATCTACATATACAACACATATAGAAATGGTTCATTTATTTTGCTTTTAAAAATTTTATGTAAATAGAATCATACAGTTTTTCAACATTTATTCATTAATAGGGTTTTTTATATTAAATTAGTATATAGAAATCTGCCTTATTTTTAAAACTGCTACGTTGTATTCCATAATATAGTTGTGTCATAGTGTCTGAACTAGAAAGTTTTCAAAAATAAGAAACAAACAACTCAGAGTAGCTTAACCAGTAAGGAAATGTATTGGCCCATTCAGCAGAGAGATTAAATCGGCTGCCTTTCAGGACTAAGTGATCCAGAACTTTAATAATCTTATCAAGAATGAGGTTCTTCTGTCTTTATTTTTTCTTACCTCCCTGCTCTACCATTTACAATGTGGGCCTTGCTCTAAGGCTAACTTCCCTCAAGGTCATAATGTGGCTACTTTGAGCCCATCAATTGAGTTCAATTCAGTTCAGTCACTCAGTTGTGTCCAACTCTTTGCAACCCCACAGACTGCAGCATGTCAGGCATCCCTGTCCGTTGCCAACTCCCAAAGTTTGCTCAAACTCATGTCCATCAAGTCAGTGATGCCATCCAACCATCTCATCCTCTGTCGTCCCCTTCTTCTCCCACCTTCAATCTTTCCCAGCATGAGGGTCTTTTCCAGTGAGTCAGTTCTTCACATCAGGTGGCCAAAGTATTGGCATTTCAGCTTCAGCATCAGTCATTCCAATGAATATTCAGGACTGATTTCCTTTAGGATTCACTGGTTGGGTCTCCTTGCAGTCCAAGGGACTCTCAAGAGTCTTCTTCAACACCACAGTTCAAAAACATCTTTTTTAATCATCTTTTAATTTCATGGCTGCAGTCACCATCTGCAGTTATCTTGGAGCCCAAAAAAATAGAGTCTCTCACTGTTTCCATTGTTTCCCTATCTATTTGTCATGAAGTATTGGGACCGGATGCTATAATCTTAGTTTTTTTAATATTGAATTTTAAGACAATTTTTTTCACTCTCCTCTTGCACTTTCATCAAGAGGCTCTTCAGTTCCTCTTCACTTTCTGTCAAAAGTGGTGTCATCTGCGGATCTGAAGTTATTGATATTTGTCCCGGTAATCTTGATCACAGCTTGTGCTTTATCCAGCCCAGCATTTCACATGATGTACTCTGCATAGAAGTTAATGTACTCTGCACAGAGTGACAATATACAGACTTTCGTACTCCTTTCCCTATTTGGAACCAGTCTGTTGTTCCATGTCAGGTTTTAACTTTTTCTCCTTGACCTGCATACAAATCTCTCAGGAAGCAGGTCAGGTGGTCTGGTATTCCCATCTCTTGAAGAATTTTCTACACAATTTTTAATTAAAGAGAAAGTATAAGAGGATTTCAGAAGTTCTTTTTTTTTTTTAATCTTATTGAAGTCTAGTTGATTTACAATGTTGTGTTCATTTCTGCTGTATAGCAAAGTAATTCAGTTACATACATTTTTTTCATGTTCCTTTCCATTATGGTCTATCACAGGATATTGCATATAATTCCTTGGGCTATACAGTAGGACCGTGTCATTTATTTATCTTATGTATAATAGTTTGCATCCGCTAATCCAAACTACCAATCCTTCCCTCCTGCATCACCCCCACCTCAGGCAACCACAGTCTATTCTCTACATCTGTTAACCTGTTTCTGTTTCATAGATATTTTCATTAGTATTGTATTTTACATTCCATATATAAGTGATGTCATATGGTACTTGTTGTCCTCTTTCTCATTTACTTCATTTAGTATGATAATCTCTATATCCTTGCGAGTTCCTGCAAATGACATTATTTCATTCTTTTTTTATGGATGATGTTCAAGCTGGTTTTAGAAAAGGCAGAGGAACCAGAGATCGAATTGCCAACATCCGCTTGATCACCGAAAAAGCAAGAGAGTTCCAGAAAAACATCTATTTCTGCTTTATTGACTATGCCAAAGCCTTTGACTGTGTGGATCACAATAAACTGTGGAAAATTCTGAAAGAGATGGGAATACCAGACCACCTGACCTGCCTCTTGAGAAATTTGTATGCAGGTCAGGAAGCAACAGTTAGAACTGGACATGGAACAAGAGACTGGTTCCAAATAGGAAAAGGAGTACGTCAAGGCTGTATATTGTCACCCTGCTTATTTAACTTATATGCAGAGTACATCATGAGAAACGCTGGACTGGAAGAAGCAAAGCTGGAATCAAGATTGCCGGGAGAAATATCAAGAACCTCAGATATGCAGATGACACCACCCTTATGGCAGAAAGTGAAGAGGAACTAAAAAGCCTCTTGATGAAAGTGAAAGTGGAGAGTGAAAAAGTTGGCTTAAAGCTCAACATTCAGAAAACGCAGATCATGGCATCCGGTCCCATCACTTCATGGGAAATAGATGGGGAAACAGTGGAAACGGTGTCAGACTTTATTTTTTTGGGCTCCAAGATCACTGCAGATGGTGACTGCAGCCATGAAATTAAAAGACACTTACTCCTTGGAAGGAAAGTTATGACCAACGTAGATAGCATATTTAAAAGCAAAGACATTACTTTGCCAACAAAGGTTTGTCTAGTCAAGGCTATGGTTTTTCCAGTGGTCATGTATGGATGTGAGAGTTGGACTGTGAAGAAAGCTGAGTGCCGAAGAATTGATGCTTTTGAACTGTGGTGTTGGAGAAGACTCTTGAGAGTCCCTTGGACTGCAAGGAGATCCAACCAGTCCGTTCTGAAGGAGATCAGCCCTGGGATTCCTTTGGAAGGAATGATGCTAAAGCTGAAACTCCAGTACTTTGGCCACCTCATGCGAAGACTTGACTCATTGGAAAAGACTCTGATGCTGGGAGGGATTGGGCGCGGGAGGAGAAGGGGATGACAGAAAATGAGATGGCTGAATGGCATCACTGACTCGATGGACGTGAGTCTGGGTGAACTCCAGGAGTTGGTGATGGACAGGGAGGCCTGGCGTGCTGTGATTCATGGGATCGCAAAGAGTCGGACATGACTGAGCGACTGAACTGAACTGAACTGAATATTTCCATTAAAAGATGCTTGGTCCTTTGAATAAAAGCTATGACCAACCTAGACAGCATGTTAAAAACCAGAGACATTACTTTGCCAACAAAGGTCCGTCTAGTCAATGCTATGGTTTTTCCAGTAGTCATGTATGGATGTGAGAGTTGGACTATAAAGAAAGCTGAGCACCAAAGAATTGATGCTTTTGAACTGTGGTGTTGGAGGAGACACATGAGAGTTTCTTGGACTGCAAGGAGATCCAACCAGTCTATCCTAAAGGAAATCAGTCCTGAATATTCATTGGAAGGACTGATGGTGAAGCTGAAACTCCAATACTTTGGCCACCTGATGCGAAGAACTGACTCATTGGAAAAGACCCTCATGCTGGGAAAGATTGAAGGCAGGTGGATAAGGGGACAACAGAGGAGGAGATGGTTAAATCGAATTACCGACTCAATGAACATGAGTTTGAGTAAACTCCAGGAGTTGGCGATGGATAGGGAAGCCTGGCATGCTGCAATCCATGGGGTCACAAAGAGTCGGACGTGACTGTGCGACTGAACTGAACTGAATATTTCCATTATATATGTAATGGAAATATATATATATACCACATCCTCCACCAGCTTTGTTCATAGTAATGCTTCATAAGGCCCCCTTGACTTCACAGTCCAGGATGTCTGGCTCTAGGTGGGTTATTACACCCTCGTTCTTGCCACTTTTTAATATCTTCGGCTTCTATTAGGTCCATACTGTTTCTGTCCTTTACTGTGCTTATCTTTTCATGAAATGTTCCCTTGTTATTTCTAATTTTCTTGAACAGACCTCTAGTCTTTCCCATTGTATTGTTTTCCTCTATTTCTTTGCATTGTTCACTTAAGAAGTCTTTCTTATCTTTCCTTGCTATTCTTTGGAACTCTGCATTCAGATGGGTATACCTTTCCTTTTCTCCTTTGCATTTCACTTCTCTTCTTTTCTCAGCTTATTTGTAAGCCACAAAGCTAGTGCAGGTGATGGAATTTCATCTGAGCTATTTCAAGCTCTAAAGCTTATTTAACTTATATGCAGAGTACATCATGTGAAATGCCAGGCTAGATGAAACACAAGCTGGAGTCAAAATTGCAGGGAGAAATATCAACAACTTCAGATATGCAGATGACACCACCCTTATGGCAAGAAGCAAAGAGGAACTAAGGAGTCTCTTGATGAAAGAGGAGAGTGAAAAAGCTGGCTTAAAACTCAGCATTCAAAAAACTAAGACATGGCATCCAGTGCTATCACTTCATTGCAAATAGATGGGGAAACAATGGAAACAGTGACAGGCTTTATTTTTGGGGGCTCCAAAATCACTGCAGGTGGTGACTGCAGCCATGAAATTAAAAGACACTTGCTCCTTGGAGGAAAAGCTATGACCAACCTAGACAGCATATTAAGAAGCAGAGACATTACTTTGCCAACAAAGGTCTGTCTAGTCAAAGCTATTGTTTTTCCAGTAGCCATGTATGGATGTGAGAGTTGGACCATAAGAAAAGTTGATCACTGAAGAATTGATGCTTTTGAACTGTGGTGTTGAAGAAGACTCTTGAGAGTCCCTTGGACTGCAAGGAGATCAAACCAGTCAATCCTAAACCAGTCCTGAATATTCGCTGGAAGGACTGATGCTGTGGCTATAACTACAATCCTTTGGCCACCTGATGCGAAGATTTGACTCATTGGAAAAGATCCTGATGCTGGGAACGATTGAAGGCAAGAGGAGAAGGGGACGACAGAGGATGTGATGGTTGGATGGCATCACTGATTCGATGGACATAAGTTTGAGCAAACTCCAGGAGTTGGTGTGGACAGGGAAGCCTGACATTCTGCAGATCATGGGGTCACAATGAGTTGGATATGACTAGCTACTGAACAACAACAACAGCAATACCACATCCTCTTTACTATTAATCTGTAAATGGACATTTAGCCAACATGTGTTAGCTATTGTAAATAGTGCTGCTAAGAACACAGGGGTACATGTAGCTTTTCAAATTATGGTTTTATCAGGGTATGTGCCCAGGTATGGGGAGTTTTGAACCTTATGGCAACTCAGGTGTTTTGAGGAAATTCCATACTGTTTACCATAGAGGCTGCTCCAATTTACATTTCCACCAACAGTGTAGGAGGATTCCCTTTTCTCCACACCCATTCCAGCTTTTATTATTTGTAGACTTTTTGATGATGGTCATTAGGGCTGGTGTGAGGTGATACTACATTGTAGTTTTGATTTGCATTTCTTTAATAGTGATGCTAGCATCTTTTCATGTACATATTGGCCATCTATATGTCTTCTTTAGAGAAATATTTAGGTCTTCTGCCATTTTTCAATTGACTTATTTGGCTTTTTGTTATTGGATTGTATGAACGGTTTGAATATTTTGGAAATTAAGCCCTTGTTGTTCATTTTGCTTTCAAATATTTTTTCCCAGTTCATAGGTTGTCTTTTCATTTTGTTTATGATCAGAAGTTCTTCCAGAAGCTCAAGGAAGAACTTTCTAAAAGCCCTAGGAACATGAATTGATCACATCCTAAATTGTTTTCTTGTTCTTGCCTGAAATAAAATAACTGTTAAGATACTCTTAGAAAATCAAGCCTATCCCTTGAAGTAAGAGGGAGGTCAGCTTTCCTAAAATCTAAAGTCTGTGTAGGGGGGAAATGTGGATATTTAAGCAAAATTAGAATTATGTTAGAAAAGAGAAAGAGGGAAACAGAATCTGAGAAGGCAACCATCATCCATTATACAATTTATTGAATAATTTTCTTATTTATGAACATTTGTTTCCAAATTGTATGCATTTAAACAATTATGCAATTATCATCTTTATACAAGTTTCCTTCAAAACTTATGTTCGTAATTCTCAAGGACTGATACCTAGGAGCGGAAAGGAATAGTGGAAGAGTATGCTGATTTCTAAATTTGAATAGATACTACCAAATAGATCTTCAAAGGAGCTATACCAACTACATTCCTAAAAATAGTTTAAACTTGAATACACATATATACATTGTTGTTGTTGTTTAGTTCCTAAGTCCTGTCTGATTCTTTTGGAACAGCATGAACTGTGTAGCCTACCTGGCTCCTCTGTCCATGTAGATTGCCTTTCCTTCTCCAGGGAATTTTCCCGATGCAAGGAGCAAACCTAAGTCTCCTGCATTGAAAGTGAAAATCACTCAGTTGTGTCCAACTCTTTTCTACCCCACGGACTGTAGCCCACAGACTCTTCTGTCCATGGAGTTCTCCAGGCAAGAATACTCGAGTGGGTTGCTATTTCCTTCTCCAGGGTAACTTCCTGACCCAGCGATCGAACCCGAGTCTCCTGCATTGGAAGGCAAATTCTTTACCACTGAGCCACCAGGGAAGCACACATACATACATCAGTTCAGTTCAGTTCAGTCGCTCAGTCATGTCCGACTCTTTATGACCCCATGAACCACAGCATGACAGCCCCCCCTGTCCATCACCAACTCTCGGAGTTTACCCAAACTCATGTCCATTGAGTCGGTGAAGCCATCCAACCATCTCATCCTCTGTTGTCCCCTTTCCCTCCTGCCCTCAATCTTTCCCAGCATCAGGGTCTTTTCAAATGAGTCTGCTCTTTGCATCAGGTGGCCAAAGTATTGAAGTTTCAGCTTCAACATCAGTCCTTCCAATGAATACCCATGACTGATCTCCTTTAGGAGGGGCTGGTTGGATCTCCTCACAGTCCAAGGGACTCTCAGGAGTCTTCTCCAACACCACACAGTTCAAAACCATCAATTCTTTGACGCTCAGCTTTCTTTATAGTCCAACTCTCACATCCATACATGACTACTGGAAAAACCATAGCCTTGACTAGACGGACCTTTGTTGGCAAAGTAATGTCTCTGCTTTTAAATATGCTGTCTAGGTTGATCATAACTTTCCTTCCAAGGAGTAAGCATCTTCTAATTTCATGGCTGCAGTCATCATCTGCAGTGATTTTGGAGCCCCCCAAAATAGTCAGCCACTGTTTCCACTGTTTCCCCATCTATTTGCCATGAAGTGATGGGACCAGATACCATGATCTTAGTTTTCTGAATGTTGAGCTTTAAGCCAACTTTTTCACTCTCCTCTTTCATTTTCATCAAGAGGCTCTTTAGTTCTTCAGTTTCTGCCGTAAGGGTGGTGTCATCTGCATATGTGAGGTTATTGATATTTCTCCCGGCAATCTTGATTCCAGCTTGTGCTTCTTCCAGCCCAGCATTTCTCATGATGTACTCTGCATATAAGTTAAATAGGCAGGTGACAATATACAGCCTTGATGTACTCTTTTTCCTATTTGGAACCAGTCGGTTGTTCCATGTCCAGTTCTAACTGTTGCTTACTGACCTGCATACAGGTTTCTCGAGAGGCAGGTCAGGTGGTCTGGTATTCCCATCTCTTTCAGAATTTTCCACAGTTTATTGTGATCCACACAGTCAGAGGCTTTGGCATAGTCAATAAAGCAGAAATAGATGTTTTTCTGGAACTCTCTTGCTTTTTCCATGATCCAGCGGATGTTGGCAATTCGATCTCTGGTTCCTCTGCCTTTTCTAAAACCAGCTTGAACATCTGGAAGTTCACAGTTCATGTATTGCTGAAGCCTGGCTTGGAGAATTTTGAGCATTACTTTACTAGCATGTGAGATGAGTGCAATTGTGTGGTAGTTTGAGCATTCTTTGGCATTGCCTTTACATACATTTGCTTTAATGGTAGACAATGACATTTAATTTAGTTTAACTTACATTTCCATGACTTTCTCCAGTGAAGGTGATTATCTCATCCTACAACTATTATCTGAACCTGTTCCCCACCAATCCAATAAAACTACATCTACTTTTTTACTCCTTTCGTATTTAATACCTCTGACCACTACCTTTTTTCCTTTTGACTACGCCACACGGCTTGTGGGATCTCACTTCCCTGACTGGGGATTGAACCCAGGTCACAGCAGTGAAAGTGTGAAATCCTAACCACTAGACCACCAGGGAATTCCCTGACCACTGCCTTTAACAATTCCTTCTTCCTTGGTTTCCTTGTCCCAGGTTCTTCCTCCTACAACACTGCTTCCTCCTTCTCAGTCTCCTTTGAATGGTCCTCTTCTTATTCTCACGTCTTAGAATGTTGTTCGTCCTCAGTGTCCTGTTGCAAGCCTTCCTCCCTTCTTACTGTAAGTGATTCCGCAGCTGACTCATCTACTCTGAGGGCTTCGACAATAAGTCTAGATATATAGATCTACTCTCAGATCTGTGTCTGTAGCCTAGATCATCTGAACTCCCTTCTCTTATTGGCCAGCTATCTACCAAGTGTGTCTATTAGGATGTTTCCTGGGCACCTCAAACCCAACTTAGGCAAAACTACACTTAATATCATCTTCTCTGTTTTTTTGCTTTGGTTTGTGTTAAAAGTGAAATTCACATAAAATTCACAATTTTAAACATTCTTAAGTCTACAATTCAGTGGCTTTTAGTGCGGTCACTATGTTGTGCAACAATCACCACTAATTCCAGAACTTTTCATCCCTTCAAATAAAATTCTGTACATTAAGCAGTCATTCTCACTCTCTGTTATCCATTCCCCACAGCCCTGAAAACCACTAATTGGATTCTTGTTTCTATGGATTTGCCTATTTTGGGCACTTTCTATGAACAGAATCATAGAATATGATTTGTATCTGACTTGTTCACTCCCAGGTGGTGCAATGGTAAAGAATCCACCAGCCAAGCAGGAGACCCAGGTTTGATCCCTGGGTCAGAAAAATCCCCTGGAGGAGGAAATGGCAACCCGCTTCAGCATTCTTGCCTGGGAAATCCCATGGACCAAGGAATCTGGCAGGCTACAGTCTATGGGGTCACAAAAGGGCTGGACATGACTGAGTGACTTAACAACTACAACATCTTTCACTTAACATGTTGTGAAGGTTCATCCATTTGAACCATGTGACAGTACCTCATTCCTTTTTATGGCTGAATAACATGCTGTTGTATGGATATGCCAGGTTTGATTTATCCACTTATTAGTTGATGGACATTTGAATTGTTTTCACTGTGAATAATGGTACAATGCACATTTGTATGCAAATTTTGTTTGAACATATGTTTTCCATTCTCTTGAATGTTGTCTCTGGGAATGGAATTGTGGGATTATATGGTAGCCCTATGTTTAACTTTTGAAGGAAATACCAAACTGTTTTCGATAGCAGCTGCACCATTTTTTGTTCCCACTAACAACGTTTGAGGATTTTAGTTGCTAATATTTGTAATTCTCTGGATTTTTCTCCCTAGTTATACCTGTCCTAGTGGATGTGAAGTGATATCTCACTGGGGTTTTGGTTTGCATTTCTGTAATGAGCATCTAGGGCTTGCTTGGTGGCTCAGATGGTAAAGAATCCGTCTGCAGTGTGGGAGACCTGAGTTCAGTCCCTGGGTTGGGAAGATCCCTTGGAGAAGGGCATGATAACCCACTTCAGTATTCTTGCCTTGGGAAATCCCATGGACAGAGGAGCCTGGCAAGCTATAGTCCATTGACTTCCAAAGAGTTGGACACAACTGAGTGACTAAGCACAATGAGTATCTATCCATGTGCTTTTTGGCCATACATGTATCATTTTTCTGCAGTCTTTTTAGACTAGAGAAATGTCTATTTACATTCTTTGCTCTTTTAAAATTATGCTGGGAGGGACTGGGGGCAAGAGGAGAAGGGGATGACAGAGGATGAGATGGCTGGATGGCATCACTGACTCGATGGATGTGAGTCTCAGTGAACTCCGGGAGTTGGTGATGGACAGGGAGGCCTGGTGTGCTGCGATTCATGGGGTAGCAAAGAATCGGACACGACTGAGCAACTGATCTGATCTGATTATTAAGTTTTAAGAATTCTTTATTATGAATATCAGACTCATCAGTTCAGTTCAGTTGCTCAGTCACGTCCAACTCTTTGCAGCATGCCAGGCCTCCCTGTCTATCACCAACTCCCATAGTTTACTCATACTCCTGTCCATTGAGTTGGTGATGCCATCCAACCATCTCATCCTCTGTCGTCCCCTTCTCCTCCTGCCTTCAATCTTTCCCAGAATCAGGCTCTTTTCAAATGAATCAGTTCTTCCCATCAGGTGGCCAAAGTATTGGCGTTTCAGCTTCAGCATCAGTCCTTCCAATGACTATTCAGGACTGATTTCCTTTAGGACAGACTGGTTGGATCTCCTTGCAGTCCAAGGGACTCTTGAGAGTCTTCTCCAACACCACAGTTCAAAAGCATCACTTCTTCAGTGCTCAGCCGTCTTTATAGTCAGACTCTCACATCCATGCCTGACCACTGGAAAAACCATAGCTTTGACTAGATGGATCTTTGTTGGCAAAGTAATGTCTCTGCTTTTTAATATGCTGTCTAGGTTGGTAATAACTTTTCTTCCAAGGAGCAAGCATCTTTTTATTTCATGGCTGCAGTCACCATCTGCAGTGATTTTGAAGCCCCAAAAAATAAAGTCTGTCACTGTTTCCATTGTTTCCCCATCTATTTGCCATGAAGTAATGAGGCCAGATGCTATAATCCTAGTTTTCTGAATGTTGAGCTTTAAGCCAACTTTTTCACTCTCCTCTTTCACTTTCATCAAGAGGCTATTGAGTTCTTCTTCGCTTTCTGCCATAGGTGTGGTGTCATCTGCATATCTGAGGTTATTGATATTTCTCCTGGCAATTTTGATTCCAGCTTGTGCTTCATCCAGTCCAGCATTTCTGATGATGCACTCTGCATATGTTACATAAGCAGGGTGACAATATACAGACTTGACGTACTCCTTTCCCAATTTGGAAGCAGTCTGTTGTTCCATGTCCAGTTCTAAGTGTTGTTTTTTTACCTACGTACAGATTTCTTAGGAGGCAGGTCAGGTGGTCTGGTATTCCCACCTCTTTAAGAATTTTTCAAAGATGTATGATTTACAAATATTTTTTCCCTATTCTGCAGATTGTCTTTTCACTTTCCTTACAGCATCCTTTGATGCACAACATTTTTAATTTTGATGAAGTCCAATGCACCCTTTGTTTGTTTGTGCTTTTGGTGTCATCTTTGAAAGCTGTTGCCAACTGAAACTGTTGCCAAGTCTAAAGTGTCTTAGTGTGTTCAGGCTGCTACAGCAAAATTCCACAGACTGGAGAACATTATGAAGAGCAGAAATTTAATAGTCACTGTTCTGGAGGCTAGAAGTCAAAATCAGAGTGCCAGCAGGGCCAGGTGAGAGCACTCTTCCTAGTTGACTCACATGGCAGAAAGGGACTAGAAAGCTGTGTGGGATCTCTTCTATAACAGCACTAATCCTATTCATGAGGGCTCCCCGCTCATGACCTAATCACCTCCCAAAGGCCCTAATCACCTCCCAAGTAATAATATTATTAATATTCTATTAATATCATCACCTTTGGGGATTAAGATATCAGCAGATAAATTTTGGAGGGACATAAACATTCAGATTCTGTCAGATCTCTCCACAATGACCTGCCCATTTTGGGTTGCCCCACGGGCATGGCTTAGTTTCATCGAGTTAGACAAGAGTACGGTCCTAAAGGAATCCAGATTGGAAAAGAAGAAGTAAAGCTCTCACTGTTTGCAGATGACATGATCCTCTACATAGAAAACCCTAAAGACTCCACCAGAAAATTACTAGAACTAATCAAGGACTATAGTAAAGTTGCAGGATATAAAATCAACACCCAGAAATCCCTTGCATTCCTATACACTAATAATGAGAAAACAGAAAGAGAAATTAAGGAAACAATTCCATTCACCATTGCAATGGAAAGAATAAAATACTTAGGAATATATCTACCTAAAGAAACTAAAGACCTATATATAGAAAACTATAAAACACTGGTGAAAGAAATCAAAGAGGACACTAACAGATGGAGAAATATACCATGTTCATGGATTGGAAGAATCAATATAGTGAAAATGAGTATACTACCCAAAGCAATCTATAGATTCAATGCAATCCCTATCAAGCTACCAACAGCATTCTTCACAGAGCTAGAACAAATAATTTCACAATTTGTATGGAAATACAAAAAACCTCGAATAGCCAAAGCGATCTTGAGAAAGAAGAATGGAACTGGAGGAATCAACCTACCTGACTTCAGGCTCTACTACAAAGCCACAGTTATCAAGACAGTATGGTACTGGCACAAAGACAGAAATATAGATCAATGGAACAAAATAGAAAGCCCAGAGATAAATCCAAGCACACATGGACACCTTATCTTTGACAAAGGAGGCAAGAATATACAATGGATTAAAGACAATCTCTTTAACAAGTGGTGCTGGGAACTCAGGTCAACCACTTGTAAAAGAATGAAACTAGAACACTTTCTAACACCATACACAAAAATAAACTCAAAATGGATTAAAGATCTAAACGTAAGACCAGAAACTATAAAACTCCTAGAGGAGAACATAGGCAAAACACTCTCCGACATACATTACAGCAGGATCCTCTATGACGCACCTCCCAGAATATTGGAAATAAAAGCAAAAATAAACAAATGGGACCTAATTAACCTTAAAAGCTTCTGCACATCAAAGGAAACTATTAGCAAGGTGAAAAGACAGCCTTCAGAATGGGAGAAGATAATAGCAAATGAAGCAACTGACAAACAACTAATCTCGAGAATATACAAGCAACTCCTACAGCTCAACTCCAGAAAAATAAATGACCCAATCAAAAAATGGGCCAAAGAACTAAATAGACATTTCTCCAAAGAAGACATACAGATGGCTCACAAACACATGAAAAGATGCTCAACATCACTCATTATCAGAGAAATGCAAATCAAAACCACTATGAGGTACCATTTCACACCAGTCAGAATGGCTGCGATCCAAAAGTCTACAAGTAATAAATGCTGGAGAGGGTGTGGAGAAAAGGGAACCCTCTTACACTGTTGGTGGGAATGCAAACTAGTACAGCCACTATGGAGAACAGTGTGGAGATTCCTTAAAAAACTGGAAATAGACCTGCCTTATGATCCAGCAATCCCACTGCTGGGCATACATACTGAGGAAACCAGAAGGGAAAGAGACACGTGTACCCCAATGTTCATCACAGCACTGTTTATAATAGCCAGGACATGGAAGCAACCTAGATGTCCATCAGCAGATGAATGGATAAGAAAGCTGTGGTACATATACACAATGGAGTATTATTCAGCCATTAAAAAGAATACATTTGAATCAGTTCTAATGAGGTGGATGAAACTGGAGCCTATTATACAGAGTGAAGTAAGCCAGAAAGAAAAACACCAATACAGTATACTAACGCATATATGGAATTTAGAAAGATGGTAACAATAACCCTGTGTACAAGACAGCAAAAGAGACACTGATGTATAGAACAGTCTTATGGACTCTGAGAGAGAGGGAGAGGGTGGGAAGATTTGGGAGAATGGCATTGAAACATGTAAAATATCACGTATGAAACGAGTTGCCAGTCCAGGTTCGATGCACGATAGTGGATGCTTGGGGCTGGTGCACTGGGACGACCCAGAGGGATGGAATGGGGAGGGAGGAGGGAGGAGGGTTCAGGATGGGGAACACATGTATACCTGTGGCGGATTCATTTTGATATTTGGCAAAACTAATACAGTTATGTAAAGTTAAAAAAAAAAAAAGAATATAAGAAAAAAAAAAGAAAAAAAAAAAAAGAGTGTGGTCCTAGTGTGATTAGATTGACTAGTTTTCTGTGAGTATGGTTTCAGTGTGTCTACCCTCTGATGCCCTCTTGCAACACCTATCATCTTACTTGGGTTTCTCTTACCTTGGACATCGGGTATCTCTTCACGGCTGCTCCAGCAAAGCGCAGCCGCTGCTCCTTACCTTGGACAAGGGGTATCTCCTCACCGCAGCCCTTCCTGACCTTCAACGTGGGATAGCTCCTCTAGGCTCTCCTGCGCCGGCGCAGCCACCGCTCTTTAGGTGTGTGGTTGGTCCTCCCGGCCGCTACCCCTGGCCTCGGGCGTGGGGTGGCTCCTCCCTGCCACCGCCCCGACCTCAGATGCGGGGTACCTCCTCCTGGCCGCCACCCCTGACCTCGGACTTGGGTAGCTCTTCTCGGCCGTTCCTGCGCCGTCGCAGCCTGGCACTCTCGGCCGCTGCCCCTGACCTCGGACATGGGGTAACTCCTCTTGGCCACCGATCAGGCCCCAATACCACCTCTGGGTCATGGTGGAGAGATCTGACAGAATGTGGTCCACTGGAGAAGGGAATGGCAAACCACTTCAGTATTCTTGCCTTGAGAACCCCACGAACAGTATGAAAAGGCAAAATGATAGGATACTGATAGAGGAACTCCCCAGGTCGGTAGGTGCCCAATATGCTACTGGAGATCAGTGGAGAAATAACTCCAGAAAGAATGAAGGGATGGAGCCAAAGCAAAAACAATACCCAGCTGTGGATGTGACTGGTGATAGAAGCAAGGTCCGATGCTGTAAAGAGCAATATTGCATAGGAACCTGGAATCAAGGCAAATTGGAAGTAGTCAAACAAGAGATGGCAAGAGTGAACGTCGACATTCTAGGAATCAGCAAACTGAAACGGACTGGTGAATTTAACTCAGATGACCATTATATCACTACTGCGAGCAGGAATCCTTCAGAAGAAATGGAGTAGCCATCATGGTCAACAAAAGAGTCTGAAATGCAGTACTTGGATGCAATCTCAAAAACGACAGAATGATCTCTGTTTGTTTCCAAGGCAAACCATTCAATATCACAGTAATCCAAGTCTATGCCCCAACCAGTAACGCTGAAGAAGCTGAAGTTGAACGGTTCTATGAAGACCTACAAGACCTTTTAGAACTAACACCCAAAAAAGATGTCCTTTTCATTATAGGGGACTGGAATGCAAAAGTAGGAAGTCAAGAAACACTTGGAGTAACAGGCAAATTTGGCCTTGGAATACGGAATGAAGCAGGGCAAAGACTAAGAGTTTTGCCAAGAAAATGCACTGGTCATAGCAAACACCCTCTTCCAACAACACAAGAGAAGACTCTACACATGGACATCACCAGATGGTCAACACCAAAATCAGATTGATTATATTCTTTGCAGCCAAAGATGGAGAAGCTCTATACAGTCAGCAAAAACAAGACCAGGAGCTGACTGTGGCTCAGACCATGAACTCCTTATTGCCAAATTCAGACTGAAATTGAAGAAAGTAGGAAAACCACTAGACCATTCAGGTATGACCTAAATCAAATCCCTTATGATTATACAGTGGAAGTGAGAAATAGATTTAAGGGCCTAGATCTGATAGATAGAGTGCCTGATGAACTATGGATGGAGGTTCGTGACATTGTACAGGAGACAGGGATCAAGACCATACCCATGGAAAAGAAATGCAAAGAAGCAAAATGGCTGTCTGAGGAGGCCTTACAAATAGCTATGGAAAGAAGAGAAGCGAAAAGCAAAGGAGAAAAGGAAAGATATACACATCTGAATGCAGAGTTCCAAAGAATAGCAAGAAGAGATAAGAAAGGCTTCCTCAGCGATCAATGCAAAGAAATAGAGGAAAACAACAGAATGGGAAAGACTAGAGATCTCTTCAAGAAAATTAGGAATACCAAGGGAATATTTCATGCAAAGATGGGCTCGATAAAGGACATAAACGGTATGGACCTAACAAAAGCAGAAGATATTAAGAAGAGGTGGCAAGAATACACAGAAGAACTGTACAAAAAAGATCTTCACGACCAAGATAATCATGATGGTGTGATCACTCATCTAGAGCCAGACATCCTGGACTGTGAAGTCAAGTGGGCCTTAGAAAGCATCACTATGAACAAAGCTAGAGGATGTGATGGAATTCCAGTGGAGCTACTCCAAATGCTGAAAGATGATGCTGTAAAAGTGCTGCACTCAATATGCCAGCTAATTTGGAAAACTCAGCAGTGGCCACAGGACTGGAAAAGGTCAGTTTTCATTCCAATCCCAAAGAAAGGCAATGCCAAAGAATGCTCAAACTACCACACAATTGCACTCATCTCACATGCTGGTAAAGTAATGCTCAAAATTCTCCAAGCCAGGCTTCAGCAATTTGTGAACCGTGAACTTCCTGATGTTCAAGCTGGTTTTAAAAAAGGCAGAGGAACCAGAGATCAAATTGCCAACATCTACTGGATCATGGAAAAAGCAAGAGAGTTCCAGAAAAACATCTATTTCTGCTTTATTGACTATGCCAAAGCCTCTGACTGTGTGGATCACAATAAACTGTGGAAAATTCTGAAAGAGATGGGAATACCAGACCACCTGACCTGCCTCTTGAGAAATCTGTATGCAGGTCAGGAAGCAACAGTTAGAACTGGACATGGAACAACCGACTGGTTCCAAATAGGAAAAGGAATACCTCAAGGCTGTATATTGTCACCCCACTTATTTAACTTATATGCAGAGTAAATCATGAGAAACGCTGGACTGGAAGAAACACAAACTGGAATCAAGATTGCCGGGAAAAATATCAATAACCTCAGATATGCAGATGACACCATCCTTATGGCAGAAAGTGAAGAGGAACTAAAAAGCCTCTTGATGAAAGTGAAAGTGGAGAGTGAAAAAGTTGGCTTAAAGCTCAACATTCAGAAAACGAAGATCATGGCATGCGGTCCCATCACTTCATGGCAAATAGATGGGGAAACAGTGGAAACAGTGTCAGACTTTATTTTTTTGGGCTCCAAAATCACTGCAGATGGTGACTGCAGCCATGAAATTAAAAGACGCTTACTCCTTGGAAGGAAAGTTATGACCAACCTAGATAGCATATTTAAAAGCAGAGACATTACTTTGCCAACAAAGGTCTGTCTAGTCAAGGCTATGGCTTTTCCAGTGGTCATGTATGGATGTGAGAGTTGGACTGTGAAGAAAGCTGAGCGCCGAAGAATTGATGCTTTTGAACTGTGGTGTTGGAGAAGACTCTTGAGAGTCCCTTGGACTGCAAGGAGATCCAACCAGTCCATTCTGAAGGAGATCAGCCCTGGGTTTTCTTTGGGAGGAATAATGCTAAAGCTGAAACTCCAGTACTTTGGCCACCTCATGCGAAGACTTGACTCATTGGAAAAGACTCTGATGCTGGGAGGGATTGGGCGCAGGAGGAGAAGGGGATGACAGAGAATGAGATGGCTGGATGGCATCACCGACTCGATGGACGTGGGTCTGAGTGAACTCGGGAGTTGGTGATAGACAGGGAGGCGTGGCGTGCTGCAATTCATGGGGTGGCAGAGTCGGACACAACTGAGCGACTGAACTGAACTGAACTGACATATTCAGATACTAGCACAAGGTCATGTGGATATATACCTGTATTTTTACTCTTTTTTTTTTTTTTTTTTGTTGATGCTGTGGGTCTTGTGCGATCTTAGTTCCCCAACCAACAATTGAACCTGGGCCCATGGCAGTGAAAGCTCTAAATCTTAACCATTGGATCACCAGAGCACTCCTTTTATACATATATATGTGTGTGTGTATATATATAGGGGTTGCGCTGGTCTTTGTTGCTGCATGCTGGCTTTCTCTAGTTGGCAAGAGCAGGGGCTCCTCTACATTGTGATGCGCGGGCTTCTCATTGCAGTGGCTTCTCTTGTTGTGGAGCACCAGCTTTAGGCGCATGGGTTTCAGCGTGTGCGCTCAATAGTTGTTTCTTGTGGGCTCTAGAGCACAGGCTCAGTAGTTGTAGCCCATGGGCTTAGTTGCTTTATGGCATGTGGTATCTTCCAGGACCAGGAATTGAACCCATGTGCCCTACATTGGTAGGTGGATTCTTTTAACCACTAGACCACCAGGGAGCCCTCTGTTTTTAATAAAATTTTATTGTTTTATCTTTTACATCTTGGATTTGAGTTAATCCTTATATATGTTGTGGGGCTTCCCTGATAGCTCAGTTGGTAAAGAACGTAGGTGCAAGGCAGGAGACCTTGGTTTGATTCCTGGGTCGGAAAGATCCTCTGGAGAAGGCCTAGGGTACCCACTCCAGTATTGGGCTTCCCTTGTAACTCAGCTGGTAAAGAATCCACCTGCAGTGTGCGAGACCTGGGTTCGATCCCTGAGTTGGGAAGATCCGCTGGAGAAGGGAGCAGCTACCCACTCCAGTATTCTGGCCTGGAGAATTCCTTGGACTGTATAGTCCATGGGGTCGCAAAGAGTCGGATACGACTGGGTGACTTTCACTTTGTATATGTTGTAGTATAGGGGTCCAAATTCATTTTTTTGCATGTGTATATCTAATTGCCTCAGCACCAATTTTTGAAAAAACTTCTTTCCTCCATTGAATAGTCCTGGAACCTTTGTAAATCATCAACTGACAGTAAATGGGTGGGTTTTATTATAGACTCTCAATTATATTCCTTTGATAAATACTTCTATCCATGTGTAATTACCACACTGTTTTGATTATTGTAGCTTTCTGAAAAATTCTGAAGGCAAGGAACGTGAGTACTCCAGGTTCACTGCAGCATTGTTTACAATAGCCAAGATATGGAGACAACCTAACTGTTCATTGATGGGTGAATAGATAAAAAATATGTGAGAAACGTAAGTAATGGAATGTTATTCAGCCATAAAATCAATGACATTTTGACACTTGTGACCACGTGGATGGACCTTGAAGACTCTATGCTAGGTGAAATAAATCAGAGAAAGACAAACGTTGCATGCTCTCACTTTTATATGAAAACAAAAAAACAAAACCAAGCTCAAAAATATAGGGAACAACAGATTGATGACTGCCAGAGGTGGAGGGAGGTTGAGGGGTGGACAAATTGGGTGATGGGGGTCCAAAGAACAGACTTACAGCTATAAAATAAACACATCATGGGGGTGTAATGTACAATATTGTGACTGGAGTCAATAATGCCGTATTGCATATGTGAAAGTTTAAAGTAGATCTTAAACTTTCTCATTCAGTTCAGTTCAGTCACTCAGTCGTGTCCGACTCTTTGCGACCCCATAGACTGCAGCATGCCAGGCTTCCCTGTCCATCACCAACTCCTGGAGCTTACTCAAACTCATGTCTATCATTACAAGAAAAAAACTGGAGGGACTTCCCTGGAAGTCCAGTGGTTAGGACTTGGTGCTGTCACTACCCAGAGCTTGGGTTTGATTTCTAGTTGGCTGGGGAGCTAAGATCCCACAAGCCACACGATGTGGCTAAGAAAGAAAATAAAAATTTGTAACTGTTTATGGTGACAGATATTAATTGTTGTGGTGCATGTACACATGGAATAATGATGTTGCACACCTGAAACTAATACAATGTTACACGCCGATTATAAGTTCTCAAAAATGAGTTGGGAGGGGGGTCCCTCTTCTATTTTCTGGAAGAATTTGTGTAGAATTGGTATTGCTTCTTCCTCAAGTGTTTGGTAATAGTAATAGAATTCAACAGCAAAGCTGTCTGGGCTTGGAATTGTCTTTGTGAGGAAGTTTTAAACTAAAATTCATCTTAATAGATAAAGGGTTATTCTGATTACATTTAGAGTCACGTTTGGCAGTTTGCTTTAAGGAATTTGGCCGTTTCTTGTAAGTAGTTGAATTTATAATAACAAAAAGTTATTAATACTATTTATTATTCTTCTACTATATTAGGATTTGTAGTGATTCTTATTTCCATTTTCTTAACTGTGTTTGTGTCTTTTTTATCTTTTTTGGGTAAGTCTAGATATAAATTTGCCAACTTAAAAAAATCTTGTCAAAGAACCATCTTTTGGATTATTTTCTCTATTGTTTTCTATATCATGAGTTTCTGTTCTGATCGTAATTATTTTTTCCTATTTATTTTGGATTTAACATGCTCTTGTTTTCTAGCTCCATAAGACAATAGCCTAAATAACTGCTTTGAGACCTTTATTTTTTTCTGAGACAAGCTTTATATCCTACAGTTTCTCTCTAAGCATTGTCTTTATTTTATTTATTGTGTTTTCATTTTCATTCAACTCAGAATACTTTCTAATTTCCTTTGTGGTTTCTTTGACCAAAGTATCATTTAGAAGTGTATCGTTTAATTTCCAAATATTTGGGGATTTTCCAGATATATTTCAGATACAGATTTCCAGTTAATTCCATAGTGATCAGAGAAAAGACTTTATATGATTTTAGTATTTCTAAATTTACCAAGATTTGTTTTATTGCCTAACATGATCTATTTTGATGAATGTCCTGTGTGTACTTGAAGAGAAGGTATGTTCTGCTGTTGTTAGGAATATCAAGTTGGTTGATAATGTTGTTCAAGTCTTTCCTATTTTAACTGATTTCCTTTAGCTTTTTGTGCATTTGTCTATTTCTCTTTTCAGGTCAAACTTCAGACCCTCATGATGACAAAACCATGTTTACAAATTCTCAGAAGAGACACTTGTGATCATTATTATAGAATACAGTCCACCTATAACTCTGGGAGATAGTGATGGACAGAGGAGCCTGGCGTGCTACAGTCCATGGGGTCGCAAAGTCACAACTTAACGGCCGAGCAGTGGTCACACAGACAGGTTTCTTTTCTTGCTCCCCCTGCTGGCAGGTAAAATTTTTTAGTCCATCCTTGAACTCCAAGCTTTCTTGAGGGGCTTCCCTTGTGGCTCAGCTGGTAAAGAATCCACCTGCAATGCAAAAGACCTGGGTTTGATCCCTGGGTTGGGGAGATCCCCTGGAGAAGGGAATGGCTACCCACTCCAGTATTCTGGCCTGGAGAATTTCATGGATGGTATAGTCGTTGGGGTCGCAAAGAGTCACATGTGACTTTCACTTTTTCTTTTGCAAGGACTCTCTTTTATTGCCCAGTTTCCTCTTCTGTTTCTCTCCTTAGTAATTGTTATCAAGACTCTGAGACTTCTCTGGTGGCCCCGTGGTAAGACTCCGTGCTCCCAATGCAAGGGTCCCGGGTTCGATCTCTTCATCAGGGAACTAGATCCCACATGCCACAGCTAAGAGTTTGCATGTCTTGACTAAAGATCTGCAACAAAGGTTGAAGATCCTGAGTGCTGCAACTAAGACCTGACACGGCCAAATAAAGTAAATAAATAAATATTTATAAAAGACTCTAGGATAGTCCCCCCAGGCTTCCCCAGGAATTACCACTCTGCTTGTGTTTTTTTTTTTTTAACTTTCTTTTTTGACTTTCTCTTTTTAACACTTGGGGATTGCTCTTATTTTCCTGTCAGTGTAGTAATGTATTTAAATATATATTTTTTTAGTTTACCTAACATCTGCGTATCCTGCTGCATAAGTCTTTTTAGAATACCATGTCAAGAATACTCGTGGAAACAGAAGTTTCATTTTGAATTCCAAACTGTTTTTATTTATTTATTTAATGTTGTTACTATGTACTCGTGGTCCATGGTCAGCCCACTGATTGAACAAATGTCTCATCAACTCTCACACAACAGGTATATCTCCAAACACAGAAAAGAGATTATATATTGAGCACACTCTCTGTAGCAAATGTCCACTCTATTCACTGTTTTTGGATGTTAATTTTAAATGCCCTGGGCAGAAAATCTGACTGGCACAGCTAGAGATCAAGGTATTTTCTAGTACCTTTTTAACAGAGAAAAAGTTTTTAATTTGTTGACATCTCATTGTATCAATTTTCTCTTTTATGAATTGTGCTTTTACTGTCATGTCAACAAATTCTTTACTTAGCCTAGGTCTTGAAGATTTTCTCACGTTTTATTCTTAAAATTTTATAGTTTTGCATTTTACATTTACATCTATGATCAGTTTTTAATCAATTTTTGTGTAAGGTATGAGGTTCAAGTTGAGGTTAATTTTTTTTTCTTTTTACCTATTTTTTTTGTGTGCAATTACTCCAGCATCATTCTTCCTCAAAGATAAAGGAAAGACAGTCTTTCCTGTAACTGAATTGCTTTTGCACCTTTGTCAAAAATTGGTTGAGTGCATTTCTCAAAGATGAGAAATGGAGAAGGAAATAAGATCTTAAATATGTTATTTGACCCCAAGATTGAGATTTGGCAGAAATGATAATCACCAGATTGTGCAATTATGTGAGCCAAATCATTTCTTTTATTGATTAAGGCAGTTTGATTCACAACTTCTGCCTTAACTACTGGAAGGAAAATACAGCTCATAGGTTGGTGGACTCAAACATAATCTGATGAAATAGATTATTATATTTTATTTTATTTTATTTTTTTCCCCCTCCCCCAGCCGGCTGCCTCTTGCTCCCCAGATTATTATATTTTAAAATGACAAACCTGGAAACCTTTTACTTGTTTTGTATGTCTTGTTGGGGTTAAGACCTTTAAAATGCTGTGCTGAGTGACCTAAGGAAATCAGTAAGTCCATAAGCTTGGTTTGCTTACCTCGTAGATTCTACTTTCTTGTCACCTTTTGCATTATTCAGTTTTTTCTTATTAAAAATTTTTAAATTTTATTTTTTTATGGTGAGATGTACAAATGGGCTTCCCTGGTGGCTCAGAATCTGCAGGAGACCCAGTTTCGATCCCTGGGTTGGAAAGATCCCCTAGGGAAGGGAATGGCTATCCACTCCAGTATTCTTGCCTAGAGAATTCCATGGACAGAGGAGCCTGGCAGGCTTCAATCCATGCAGTTGCACAGAGTGACTAACTGTATTGTATTGTATTGCACTGTATACAAATGGGAAAGTACAAAAAACGTATAATTGTGTAAAGCAAAATCTAGTGAGTATTGGTACAGCTACTACGAAGGTCAAGAGTTGAACACTACCAACAAACACCCAGATGCTTACCATGTGCCCTGATCATATCAGCTCCTTCCATGAGCTAACCACTGGGTTTGTTGTTGTTCAGTTGCTAAGTCAAATCTGTAGTCCCTGCGTGACCCCACAGACTACAGCACACTAGGCTTCTCTGGCTCCTCCACTATCTCCCAGTTGTTGTTCAGTCTCTCAGTCATGTCCTACTCTTTGCAACCCCACGGACTGCAGAATGCCAGGATTCCCTGTCCCTCACTATCTCCCAGAGTTTGCTCAAACCCATGTCCATCGAGTTGGTGATGCCATCCAACCATCTCATCCTCTGTCATCCCCTTCTCCTCCTGCCTTCAATCTTTCCCGGCATCAGGGTCTTTTCCAATGAGTTGGCTCTTTGCATCAGGTGGCCAAAGTACTGGAGGATTAAATGCCATTTAAAATTTTAAAAAGGATTAAAAAATCTCCAAAGTCACTGCAGATGGTGATTGCAGCCATGAAACTAAAAGATGCTTGCTTACTCCTTGGAAGCAAAGTTATGACCAACCTAGAGAGCATATTGAAAAGCAGAGACATTACTTTGCCAACAAAGGTCCGTCTAGTCAAGGCTATGGTTTTTCCAGTGGTCATGTATGGATGTGAGAGTTGGACTGTGAAGAAAGCTGAGCGCTGAAGATGTTTTTGAACTGTGGTGTTGGAGAAGACTCTTGAGAGTCCCTTGGACTGCAAGGAGATCCAACCAGTCCATTCTAAAGGAGATCAGCCCTGGGTTTTCTTTGGAAGGAATGATGCTAAAGCTGAAACTCCAGTACTTTGGCCACCTCATGGGAAGAGTTGACTCATTGGAAAAGACTCTGGTGCTGGGACAGATTGGGGGCAGGAGGAAAAGGGGACGACAGAGGATGAGATGGCTGGATGGTATCACCGACTCTATGGACGTGAGTTTGAGTGAACTCCGGGAGTTGGTGATGGACAGGGAGGCCTGGTGTGCTGCGATTCATGGGGTCGCAAAGAATCGGACACAACTGAGCGACTGATCTGAACTGAACTGAACTGAAATACCATTTTGGAGAAGGAAATGGCAACCCACTCCAGTATTCTTGCCTGGAAAATCCCATGGGTGGAGGAACCTGGGAGGCTACAGTCCATGGGGTTGCAAAGAGTCGGCCATGACTGAAGCGACTTTACTTACTTACTTAAATACCATTTTGTCCTCAAGATATATTAATATCCTCATTTTATGGTTAGGAGTATGAGGCAAACTATTAAGATTATAAAAAATTATTGTGGTAGGTTAGAAATAAAACCTTCTAGGGAAATTTTGTGACATGCTAGCCAATCCTTAGAGCCTAGCTCAAGATCTTTTATCTTAAGTTCATTTCTAAAATCCCTCTTTTCCTCTTCTCTCTTTAAAACCTGAAAATTACAAAGTGCTACAGATAGCTTAGTTCTTAGTATCTTGGTTTGTGATGTGGCTTTCTCAACGAAGTTTTGCTATTAGTCCAACTGTTGGCTATCTGTCCAGTCTTGAAAACATGATTTTCAGCAATATAACCCTCACAAATAACTTATACTGTATTATGTAGATTTGGCTTTACTATTGGTCTAACTATGTCCCTTGAATCATCAGGTAAAAAATTATCTCACTGTAATTCAGGAGATGGGTTCTTGTCCCAGCTTTGTCAATTATTTGCTTTATGACCTTGGCGAGTCACTCAACCATTGGTGTCTCTCCTGGGTTAACAATTATCAGGACAGAGTCAGAGGACATGAGAATTGGCAGGGATCTTTGAGATTACATGGATACAATCCTTTTATTTCATAGAGAGTTGCATGATTTGCCCAAGAGCTTTCTAGAACAATCACAGTCTTCAGCATCTCAGACCAGTGCTCTTTACACCAGACTTTCTTCCAGTGTTGTTCTAAGAAACAATAGAAAAGACAAAAAGTGAAAGCACTGAATAAAAGACAATTTCCAAAACAAACAAACAAACAAAAAAACAGGTAACAATGTTAACCATTAGCTTGTATTGTAGCCTGAAAATTTACCAGGATAAATGTACCTCTCTCTTACCAAAAGCTGATTTAAAACTTGGAAGTTCTGAAGGTAAGTAAGGAAAGGTCAGAGAAATAAATTAATGGAGGAAAAAAAAAATAATGTTTGGCTTGCAGAACATTCCAAGACTACTTATATTCTCATATAAATTCTTTCTGGTCTTAGTTTGTGCAAGACGAAATTGGGTAACTGGAGACTGCCTGTTTTTAACACATTTCTGAAGGAATGGTGTGCTATAAAAGTTACTTGAAATCGAATTATTTGCCTGGCCTATACCACATATTACATCAGTTCTCTAATTTAGAGCCACTCCTTCTCTGGCCACTACCCAGAACAACGTGCTGAAACCTGCGGAAACCACAGTCAGCGCAAAAACTCCAAGTCCCATAATGCTCGAGAGCCTGTCTCTAGCGCCTCTTCGCAGGAGCAGCGTCTTCCGTATCGGGAGTTGTAGTCATTCAGAGGCTTCACTTCCGGGAAGTTGGGGAAGGGTGCTACTCCGAGGAACTACACTTCCCAGGAGGCCGTGCGCACGCCTCTCCGCCCTCGCCGCTGTCAGGCTCCACCTCTCCCGCTCCTCCCTTAGTGGGCTGCAGCGCTCACGCCTTCCTGTTAGTCCGAGCGGGGAGAAGTTCACTCCGATCAGCTGATCCTAACTGACAACAGGAGAGGAGGAAGCCCGGGAGGCAGCGAAGGAGGAGGGGGGGCGGAGATGGAGATGGGGATGGATCCACCGGTGCCCTGAAGAACAGCCCCCGCCTCCACCGGCGCCCCGTGGTTCCCGGACGCCGCCTCGCCGCGACGGAACTGCTTAGTGGTGGGGTTCCCGGGCCGCCGCGGTCAGGGAGGGAAGGGCACGGCCCTGCGCCGGGCGAGCGATAGCCCTGGAGCTCCCTCTGCCCCCGGGAGGAAGGGGGGGGGGGCCGGGTGCGGCTGGGGTGGGGGTGGGGTGGTATAAACAATGGATCCGGCTCTGGCCTCTGCCAGCGTGGGGGAGATTTGGGGGGACCTTCTTTGTTCTTAGATCCTGCTCCAGCCCCTCGGGTTGAGGTGGTGTTGCCTGGGAGGAAGGAAGGGTGAGAAATCCCCGGCTGGGGAGAGGCGCTGAGGTGGGAGTCCGAGTGGGCAGACTGTTTGCTTGGGTCTTGGTGGCTGGAGAGGTATCCTTTTGAAGGTTGGTTTTACATTTTTAATCAATTGTGACAATTTTGATTTTTGTTAACGTTGCGGGAGCTGCTTGGGCACGTCTGTGATTAGGGTGTAAATAAGGTCTACTAGTCATTCCTTCGCCTTCCCTGTTTATCTAAAAATCAGATGGATAGATTGATTTCTGTATGGGAGGAGTTGAATACCTGAAAGGAGGGCTTTACATTTCGTTGGAGCATTAGAATGGGTGTCCAGGCGAAGGGGAGTTAGAAATATGATTGTAGAAGGGACAAAAGCCCCTTTCTTGCTCCACTTATTTTTCTTTCTTTTTTTTTTTAAGTTATTTTAAAGTTGGGTTTTGAGTGACAAAGAGAAAAATTATTTAACTCACTGCATGCCTGGCTTTGCAGTGGGCCATAGTGAAGGAATTCTGTCTCCTGTCGCTCCTTTTTTGCAATTAGAGAAAAGGAGGAAAGGAAGTACAATAGTTATTTTTAAGTACCGTAGAATGGTTACTCTTTCCAGGTTGAGAGTCCTTAATAGGCATCTGTCTAGAGTTGAAACAGCCCAGTTACAAGGGTCTTTGGACCTGCCCAGGACTTTGATGGAGCTAGAGTTTATTATTATTGCTTCTGTAGCTTTTTACAGGCATCTTTCTTCGCCTCTCCCAATTGTGGAGCGCAGGGACGGGTGCAGAACGTTGTCCCTTCAAGGACTGTTTGCTTAGTGCTTTCGATCTGAATCTAATAACTCAAGGAACAGAGAATTTCAGACTGGGAAATAAAGCGACAGAGTCTGTTAAGTGCTTTGATCCTATAAGTAGTTGTTTTTAAAAGGAACAGCCTTAATCATGATTTTGAGGAGAAATTTCTAGGATCAGAATGAGTCAGTATTTAAGTTTCAAGAATGAAATTTCTCTTGGGAGTTTTGGCCTCATATTTAATCACAATCTTTTTATAAAGGTGCACTTCTTTTAGATGAGTGAAATACTTTTCCTGCCTCTATTGTAGGTATCCTCAGAAATATTGACTTGAGGTTGGATAATATTGAAAAGCTCCTGACCACTCTTTCATTACCAAAACCTTGCGGCTGAGGCCCCACCTATGAGCCCACCTCAGTAAATCCATCAGATCTCTCTCAGATAGCCACAAAAGACCCTTTCAAGTTGATTTTGACCACATATTTGCCTGCACTTTATGGAAGATGAAACTATCAAACCAAATCAACGTTGCTGCTGATTCAAGAGTCTTAGAGGCAGAAAATTAAACATTGGAACATTTGTGAGTGTGTGAAGAATTCTAATAGGACATCGATTGTTTTTTTTAAAAAAACAAAACACATTTTTTTAGGGTATTCAGAACCCTGTGGAAGTTGTGTGCAGTCTTCAGACTCAACACCACTGTCTTCACTTGCCCTGGGGAAAGCCCAGTTACTGTTACATGGTAGGTGGTTTCCTTCCAGTCTGAATATGAGTGCCCAGACTTCCCCAGCAGAGAAGGGCCTGAATCCAGGGCTGCTGTGCCAGGAAAGTTACACCTGCAGTGGGACTGACGAAGCTGTCTTCGAGTGTGATGAGTGTTGCAGCCTGCAGTGTCTCCGTTGTGAGGAGGAACTCCATCGGCAGGAGCGCCTGAGAAACCATGAGCGGATCAGACTCAAAGCTGGCCATGTCCCTTACTGTGACCCCTGCAAGGGCCCCAATGGGCACTCTCCAGGTGTGAAGCAGAGGGCAGTGGTGAGGTGCCAGACCTGTAAAATCAACTTGTGCCTGGAGTGCCAGAAGAGGACTCATTCTGGGGGTAACAAAAGGAGGCACCCCGTTACTGTGTACCATGTCACTAAGGTCCAGGAGTTGCTGGAAGAGGAAGGGATGGATGAGGAGACCAAGAGGAAGAAGATGACTGAGAAGGTTGTGAGTTTCCTCCTAGTAGATGAAAATGAAGAAATTCAGGTAAGCGCTCAGTGATCTAGGATTCATGTGGTAGTGGAGGAGATGTGTTGTTGGCAGGTGACTCTCAGGGAACGTCCAGGAGGAGCTCACATTTTAATCGCTAAGAGGCAAGACTTCCGAAAGCTTAAGTTGCATGGAGTCAGATTCAGTCACTTAACCAGCTGCATGACCTTGGGCTGAATTACCAGGACTTTACCTCTCTGAGCCGTAATGTTCTCATCTGTAAACTGGGGGCAGTGCCTGCTTCACTGGGTTGTCGTGAGGAAGAAATGACACAGTGTTTGTAAAGCCTGTTAGATAATGAATACTCAGTATATGATAGCTGTCATTATTATTATTAGCATTATTATCAGAAAGAACTGATTTAGAACCATTTTCTGAATGAGAGCACTTTGGTAAGTTGTGAATACATGTGAATGAGAAGAGACTGTGTGTACAGAGAAAGAAACACGGACTTTTTTGGTGGGTCCCAGGGGAGTGGAAGGCTGTAAGTCATAACCCTGCTAGCTCCATTGGGAGACAGGTCTTTGACAAGTGGGCATTTCCTAAGGGTAGTACCCTCTCCAGATGGGCTCTTATTCTCATATATTAGCTTCTGGTCAGTAGAGGCCAGTAAGGGCATCTGTGATTACAGGACTGGAGAAATATTTAATTCCGGGCTAGGGAGAGGGTGGTGAGTGATAATAGGAGCAAGTTGGGGAAATGAAAGTGTGTGACCGTTGGGCCGTTTGGTAAAGGGGGTAGATGAATGAATGTACTTTCCACTGAAGCTAGCTAGTATCATCATTTCTGTACTTTGGAATGAAGACTGCTTGAATTCACATCCTGGCTTCACTTATGGACTGTATCACCACAGATAAGTTATTTAAACTCCGTGCCTCAATTTTGCTTCCACATCGTAGTAGCAATTGAGAGGATTCAAAGAAATTAGGAATGGAAATGGAAAGGCCCTTATCACCCGGCCTGGCATTTGGAGTCAGCATCAGTTTGTTGTATTTGTCAGTATCAGGGAGTGTTGGTGGTACATCCAGTACTTTTGGTTGTGATGACTCCTCAAGCCTCCAGATTGGAGGAGTACGTTTGTAAGTTACCACTTGGAAACTGTCTAATTACCCTCAAATATTTTTCATCAGTCTTTTTCCTCCTTAGATAAGATTATGGAGATGAATTGCATCATGATTTCTATGTACATGTATTGTCAGCTACTCTGCTAACACAGGCTTTTCTTTCTTGGCTGAAAGGAACTAATAGAGTTATGGAAGAGTGACCCAGATCCCCTTCTGCCTCCCTTGTTAGCAATAATGTCTCCTTTATGGATTATGCTCTAATTGGGTGACAGTGTGGACTAAATATTTATAAATGGAACACTTGGATTTGGATGATTCTTGTTGGTTTTACCACCAGTTCTCTTTAATGTGGAATACTTTGCAGTGTTGTCAGTGCCATAAAATGAGAGGAAGATTTGGGATGACCAGTAATCCTCATGGATACTGGGTCAACACCAAAAAGAGTGTTTCTTAAGGGGAGGAGGCTGTAATTTATTCTTTTTTTTGTAGCATTGATAGATATTTCTTAGTAGAGAATTAAGAAAATAGAAGAATGTATACCAAAGAAGACAAATCCAACTGTTTGTGCACCTGTTTTTCTTGTAATGTGTCATATATATATATATATATATATATATATATATATAATATAATTGGGTTATTCTGTAAAGATTTCTCCTTCATAAACATTGACTACTTCCCAGGAAATAACAGTTTATTAATTGCAAGCAGCTTTGGTTGGGACTAATGGATTAGATGAGAATTTTAGGTGGAGATTTGTTCTCATAGAGTCATAGTGGTAACGTACGTGGAGAAACTATCTGGTTCCCTTTTCTAATGTGAAGGTCTGAAACAATTAGAGAGGTGATTGTCTGATATAAATCTAGATGATGAACTCAGCTCGATTGTAAACTCCTGGAGTGCAGGACCCTGTGTTGTGCCCTGGGTCATACAATGGTGGACATATCAGCCCTTAAATACTTGATTGGTGATGTCACATCTCAGCCTCAGTTTTTTAGAAATGAATATCGCACACATACTTAGTAAAAAGGCTAAAACCATATGAAAGGACATACAATGACAAGAGTTCCCCTCCTACTCCATGCTCTTGGTCTCTTTTGTTAGAACATTCACCATTAACAGTTAACTATGCGCCCTTCTAGAATTTTTGTCACGTATGCTTATGAACATATGTATGCATCTTTTAAATTTTTCAACAAAAAGGGAATCTAATATACTTGCTGCTCTGTCCTTGGCTGTTTTTCACCAAAGGATACTTGTAGAACTTTCCTTATCTCCACTTTGGGGTTTACCTCATTATTTAAAGGCTGCCTAGTACTTGGTTGAATGGTTTTTCTATAATTTTAGCCTATTATGGGATGTTTGAGTTATTACAACCAAGGATGTATTGAATATTCTATAAATCTATTTAGAAATGGAATCTTTGTCAAATGATATGTGCATTTTACCTTTAGATCAATACTACCAAATTTCTGAACCTTATTTTTTTTGTTCCTGCAGTGCTTCTCTGAATCTCCCCTGGGTTCTGGTCTTGGCTCATCATAGTTAAAATTTAAAGAGCTCTTACTGTGGTACTTGGCACTATGCATAGCATTTGCGCTCATTGAATCCTGATGACAGATAGCTCTGTATTAGTTTCTTACTGTTGCTGTAACAAATTATCACAGATTTAGTGACTTAAGACAAGTTTTTCTATTATAGGTCAGAGATCAGAAGTCCTAAAATGGATTGATGGGGCTGTGTTCCTTCTGGAGACTATGGAAGAATTTGTTTCCTTATCTTTCTAGCTTCAAGAAGCCTCTTGTGTACTTTGGCTTGTGGCCCCACCACCCAGCTTCAAAGCTAGTAGTGTTAACATCTTCTAATCCCCTTTTCCATCTTTTTTCTTCTGCTGTCACTTGCTTCTCTGCCTGTGGCCCTTCTGCCTCCCTCTTGCAAGGATCCTTGTGGTTACATTGGATTCACTTGGATAATCCAGCATATTCTCCCCACCTCAAGGTCCTTAATTCAGTCATATCTGCAAAGCCTTTTTGCCCCATGATGTGACGGATTTGCAGGTTCTAGGCACTAGGATGGCATCTTTGGAGGTGGGGTGGGGGCACTTTCACCCTACCACAGCCTGTGAACTAAGTGTAAGTCCTAGTCAGCTGGGCAGCTATAACAGAATAGCATAGATGGGGAGGCTTATTAACAACAGAAGTTTATTTCTCACGGTTCTAGAGGCTAGGAAGTTCAAAATCATGGCACTGATAGATTCAGTGTCTGATGAGTGTTTGGTTCATGACAGCTGTCTTCTCATCATGTCCTGACGTTGCAGGAAGAACCTCTCTGGAGTGTCTTTTATAAGCACACTAATCCTGTTCATAAGATTTCTACCCTCATGACTGAATCACCTCTCAAAGGCCTTACTTCCTAATGCTATCACGTTGGGAGTTGGATTTCAACATATGCATTTTAGGGGAATACAGCATATCATCTAGAAGCAGTGTATTTTCTTGATGAGGACACTGAAACACAGAGAGATGAAATGACTTGCCAAGGTCAAGTTACAATAAGTGGCAGAGGATTTGCGCTCCAAGATCCTTGTGCTATAATACTTCTGTTCTCTCTCACCAAGTCATTTAAATGTTCTAATCAAACTTCATTCTGGTCAGTAGCATCAGCTTACCAATTCCTCATGGCTACTGTGAGGATCAAATGAAACACAGCTCTGTGTAAATGCAGGACTGTTAGCATTGAAGAACTCCTTCCTCATATCAGTGAAGATTTCATGATTTAGGCCCCGATTTTGCTTTTCTCTGCATGTTTCTAGGCATTTGTGGGCTTTGATCATTTTCAGTTGAGTGCATAGGGATGATTTTAGCAGCTTGTAGGCTGTTACTGTTATGTGAGGTTCCCTCAAATTCTCTGGCCTAGAATCTCCTAAGATTTGTTGTTTGTGATCTGCATATTATTTAGTTTCTTTTGGAAGACCTGGGAGGACAAAAAGCTTCCTTTTGGAGGTGACAATTTTATCATTGACCCGTTGCCATTTGAGTGTATACTGGAATGGCAAATTTGGGGAGAGATTGACTTTTAGTCTCAGAAGCAGGAACTCATTGGTGGCTCTTAAATGGACACATTTGGCCTACTAGCCAAAGACATTTCATTCATTCATCACCTTTATGGTGTATATCTGCTGGTGCCAGTCATTTTCTAGGCTCCAGAGATAAGGCTTGGTCCATGCCGTCATAAGAGCTTACCATTAAGGGAGGAAAGCAAAGTTCACACATGTAAAACACATAAAAAAGGTGGTTTCAATGTATAATCAAGGAAGAGTGACTGAGAAGCCACTTTTGCCAGATGGTCAGGGAAGGTTTTATTGTAGAGGTGACTCTTAAGCAAAGACATGATGGTTAATACCACCTGGGGAAAGAGACCTCCAGACAGAGGAAAATGAGAACAGAAAGTAGGTGGGCTGGCATGTTTGAGTAGAGAAAGAATGCCTGTGTTGCTGGAGTGAGCTGACAGAGAGTGGTGAGGATGCAGGTGCAGAGCTAAGCAGTTGCCGGATGCGTGGGGCCTTGTAGGCCATGGAAATAAGTGTGGATTTTAAATGTTGTGGGAGGCACCAGATTGCTTTATGCTAGAAGGTCACTTGCGCTGATGGAAGTTTTTTAGAGATGCTCTTGACTTTGGTGTGAAGACTAGGAGACTTTGTAGTGTCTAGGAGAGGGCAAGAGGAAAGCAGGGAACCCACGTAGGAGGCTGTAGCAGATGCAGAGGGGAGAAGGAGCCTGGATTTGGTGCAGTTATTGTCATGGTGAGATGGAAAAACATTGATGAATTTGTGGCAAAGTTTGGATTGCTGGTATGTTGGGTGGGTGAGTGAAGGAGAGAACTCAGTAGTGACTCCTAGGCATTTGGTTTGTGCAAATAACACCTACTTAAAACCCCAGACTTAAATTGATAAAACTTTTAAGAACTCAGTTCACATAATAAAGAAAAAGTTAAAGTAATCTCATTTGTTATTATCTAGCACAGTAGTTCTCAACCAAGGGTGATTTTGCTTGCCCCCAGGGGTAGGGGTGGGGGGGCATTTGGTACTGTTTGGAGACTCCTCTAATTGTCACTGCCGGGGCATCAGGGATTATGTGCTTCTGGCTAGTGGGTAGAAGCCAGAGTCCTGCTGAGTATCTTAAAATGCATAGGGTAACTCCCACCTAGAGAATAACCTGGTACAAAATGTCAAGGGTGCTGAGATTGAAACTGATCTAAGAGATGAAGATTTGTTCTGATAGGAGACCTGAATTCCAGTGAAGTGGAAAACATTTAACCAATACACCACTTTTTATTCCCTCTTCTGGTTCTTTCTGTGCCTCAGAAGTAATTTAGCTGAAATCAATATTATCTTTTGGTATATTTTGTAACCTCTCTAGTGAAATGGTTAGACCTTCTGTGTTGTATTCATTGATTTTTCTAGACATTACTGGAACTGTACTTGGAAAACCAGAGACTCATGGGTCCATTATTTAGAAACTCGCAATAAGTAAATGATCCACACTGACAAGAGATCTATAGTTTCTTGAAGTTAGAGACAACGCCCTTAGCAAATAACTCAAAGGTTAGAAGAATAAAGTTCTAACAATTAGAGTTCTTAATGGAGGTAGGGGGTAGTATTTTTCTCTTTGTTGAGTCTTGTGAGGGATTCAGACATCTTGTCTTGCTGAAATATTTCTAGTCACAGAAATGGTGAAAAAATTTATATACATATATATATATATAAAACACAAAATTATACATTTATATATACACAGATCCACATCTAATATATGTATATATAAATACTTAAACCCCAAGTTTTTCTTCCTTTTTACAACCACTCCATTCTTCACTGTCTCTTTTCTACAAACTTGCTATAAGAACAGAGCAGCACACTAACAATCTCTTGCCCCTGTTTCATCCTCATGCTAACTGATCCCCAGTGGTAGGGTAGGGTAGCTGTGTGCTCTTCATGCCAAAAAGCTCTGGAAGTTAAATCCCCTCCTGCTGAACATGTGGGGTGATAAGGAAGCCCAGTGACCCAGGAGTGGTCCATGAGACCCTTAAGAAAGTGTCTCCTGGGGTAGGCCTTCCTAGCCTAGAAATCCAGAGCCCTGAGCCCTGTCTGAAAGGGAAGGCCAGGGTATGCCTTCCTGTCCTTCAGTGAAGTCGGTGGTGGACCTCATCTCACTGAGACCGTTCCTTTAAGAAGACCCATCACGTTGTTTGGCTGCTCCACTTGTTTACAGTCCCAGAATAGTGTGGCTCAGAACACTGGGAGTTGGCCTTTTTTTTTTTTTTTTTAATTGGCTAAAAGAGACATTATTCTAGTGGGATTCAGGAATGGAAAATAGCTGAGGATGTTTTTGTACTGTATGGGAATCCTTGACCCCAAACAGGCTGTGCTGGTCTGTCCCATTTCTTTTCTGCTTCTGTCTTAGACTCATCTGCAGGTGACCCCCTGGGGCCTTGTCCTCTGCTGCCTGGTCTAGGGTACCTTCCAGGGGCTTGCTCTTCCCAGGACCTCTGTTTCAGAGAAGCTGGCAGAAACCCCTCAGGACTTAACCGGTCGGTAGGTCAGGAACCTGGGGATCATAATTGTCTAACTTGTGGAACTTCCTTATTTTTCTCTTCGAATGGTCAGACTATTATAGTATAAGGACTCATTTTGGTGCTGTGGCTGGTTAGCCCTTTGGCAAATTCTGGTCAAAACACAAATATATTTACTCTTGGTTATTAGGTGCCATGTTAAAAAATGTAACAAAAAACCCCTCCCATAGATCTGCTTAGGAGCTGTCTGTCAAAATAATAAGCAGTAATTGGTACAACAGTAGAGACTCCATTTCCCTCCACGACCTTTTACTCATAGAAAGCCAAGTAAAAGTCCCTTTTGTTTAGTAATAGTAGTTGGGGGAGGGCATTGTATGATATTATTGGGAAACTGGGGTTGAGGATGACTCAGACAAACAGGAAGATGAAAGAACCCCTATTATATGCCTCTAATTTCTGCTCAGCATCTTGTGAGCTCACTCAGCCTTGGGCTTATTCAGTTGTAACAGACTCCTGGCATTTAACCTGGGAGGCTATTTTGTTTAGTCCAGGGCTGTTTAAAATTTGACCCATGCAAGCCATCAAAACCACTGTGAGTCAGCTTTTCAGGGAACCTATCTTTAACTATTTCAGGTTACCTCCAGTTTGTATGATTCTAATTTTTTTCTGGTCTGTCAGTTCCTTGAAGTGATTGATTTTTTTTTCTGGAATTTGGTAAACATTTGGCTTTTTTGAGTCGGGGTTAGTATACTAGGCAGATTTCTCATTAAGTTGACGGTGTATGTTTTCCCTGTGGCTGCATCTCCGGGCTGTACTACTCTTGAGTTGGTCCTGCAGATTGTGTCACGTGGAAGCCTTCTGATGGCTGGCTGGACTTTTCTGGGGAGTCCTGTCTGCTTTGGGAACAGCTCCCAAGAGATCAGTTCCGGCTGAGGTTGGAACTGCTAAAATGTATTGAACACATTTGATCAATGGGGAGCAACCAGCGGAAAACTAGTGGGTGAGATCACAAGGAAGGGAAAGAGATAGAAAGTTTTCAGGCAAGACGGATTGGAAAGACCTATGGGAAGGGACACGAGGAACTTTTGGAGGCAGGAAAGGGTGGGTGTTTCCTTGGAGAATGTTTTGTTCATTTTGCCTCTCTTTCAACAGCTTTTGGCCAGTAATTAAGAGGTTTCCTTTGACCTGTTTGTGAGGTCAACTTGGTGGTAGCTGGAATCCTTGGTGGTGGCAGAGAGGTATACCCACCATACGTAAGCACTTGGCCTCTGGCTTGAATTGATGGAGGATAATTCAGTTTTCTTGTAGCTTCTGGAATTTTTTTTTCCTTCCTAATTTTCTTTTGCTTGTGACTGGGTTATTGCTGTCTTTCCCAGGAACTTGACTCTTAGAGTACTTGAACAGACGGAGCCTGGTTCTGGCATGTACTCACAGAGACCGCAGGTTCAAGTTAAGAAGAGAATAAAATCCCAAGCAATTCAGCAGTCATAGAGTATTCTAGAAATTCCTCTACCTCTCAGCCCATTCTCCTGCCTAGTGAATATGTCATCCAATTAATACATGGCTGAACCGTTTTCCATAATCTCTTATAACCTTTCTTTTCAAAGAGTTTAATTCAGTTTATGTGTGTCATTCAACAGCAGTCATAAACATTTATTGAGTGTCAATTTTCTGCCTTACTAGTTTGAGTAATCGCTCTGAAAAATGCTTTAAAGTGAAAATTCAGAGGTTGAGCATGACTGGAGAGGGTTGGTGGGGCCTTCTTTCCTGGGAAGGCCTTGCTGTCTTCTGTCCTTGTCTCTGAGTAGAGGCTGCTTGAGGATCCTGACTCTTCTTGCGTACCCTTTCTGGTCCCGGTGGCTGGGCGTTCAGTCTGTGGCTGGTAGGTCACTGGGTGCACTCTTGTTCCTCCCCGTGTCCTTAGTCAGCTCTGTTGTTTGGAACTGGATCACCTCATGGGCAGCCAGAAAGACAGCCTGCTTTGCCTTTCTTCTTTTTCCTTCCCTCCCTCCTCCTCCTCTCCTTGTTTCCTTCCTCCCCTAATTCTCTCTCCCTCTCTCCTTTTCCCTCCCTGCCTCTAGACTCTTCCTTCCCTCTCTCCCTCCCTCATCTCTTCCCTTCTTCTCCCCCCCTACTTCATGAATTATGAAGTTAAATCTACCATTGCCAGGGGAAAAATGTTTCTTTCCAGCGCTACATGTAAAATTTTAGGCTTAGTGAAAGTCACTCAGTCATGTCTGACCCTTTGCAACCCCAGGATTGTATAATCCATGGAATTCTCCAGGCCAGAATACTGGAGTGGGTAGCCATTCCCTTCTCCAGGGGATCTTCCCAACCCAGAGATCGAACCCAGATCTCCCGCATCGCAGGCGAATTCTTTACCAGCTGAACCACCTGGGAAGCCCAAGAATACTGGAGAGGGTAGCCTATCCTTTCTCCAGCAGATTGTCCCAACCCAGGAATCCAGTTGGGGTTTCCTGCATTGCAGGCGGATTCTTTACTGGCCGAACTACAAGGGAATCCCTTTAGGCTTATGTACCATATTCTTTTTTTTTTTTTTTTGCCACACCATCATGCAGCTTGGGGGATGTTCCCCAATGAGGGATCTGATTGAACCCGGGCCCTCAGCAGTGAAAGAGTAGAGTCCTAACCATTGGACCGCCAGGGAACTGCTTATGTACTGTTTTGGATTGTTCGTACATTTCTTCTCCTTTAATTACCATGAAGATTGCATTTACTGCATTTTTTTTTTAAAGGATTGATCTAAAGAGATTTGGCTTTATAGTGCTGCCTTCCTTGACCACCAGATTTAAAACAGCAACTCCTGCCTGTTCCTATAGTCCTACTCCTCTCTCCTGGTTTTTCTTCACTCTGCTTATCATTGTTTGACATAACATGTACTTAAAACCAACCCTTGTGGTATAACTTACACATAATATAATATGTACATCAAAAACCAGTTTTTTGGCTTTGTCCCATGGCCTGTAGGATCTTGGTTCCCAGACCAGGATCCAACATGAGGCCCCTGCATTGGAATCTCAAAGTCTTAACCACTAGATCTCCAGGGACATCTCTGTAATACATACCTTTTAAGTGTACAGATTTGTGAGTTTCAACAAATGTGTGTACACCTGTGTAACCACCTCTGCAACACTCGAGATGTAAGTACCGCACGCTAACCAATTGCACCCCTGGGGCTCCCATAACGCTCAAGGTATAGAGTGCTTCCGCCCCCTCGGAAGGTTTCCTTCTGACTTCCCAGTCAGTCCCCAGCAATCACTCATCTGCCTTCTACAGCTGCAGATTTGACTTTCCTGGAGTTTCGTGTGAATAGAATAATTCCATGCTGCTTTGTATCTGGCTTCTTGCACTCACCATATGTTTTTGAAGGTCATCCGTGTTGTGTGTCTCGGTTCATTTCTTTGTATTGCAGAGAAGTTCTATTGTATAGATGTACTGCAATTTCTTCATTTGTCCATGGACATTTTGTTTGCCATATATATTGCTTGCTTATGGTCTTTCTTCTCCCCATTAGCATGTAAACTTCCTGAGGGTAGTGATTTTTTTTTAATAGGGGTGCAATTCATGTAACATAAAATTAACAATTTTAAGTGAACGATTCATTAGTATTTGGTACATTCAGTGTGGTGCCACAACCTCTGTCTAGTTCTAAAACATTTTCATCATCCCAGAAGAAAACCCTGTACCTGTTAAGCAGTCCATCCCAGAGGGCAGTGATTTTTTTGTCTTTTTTATGCAACATTTGTTAATTTCCAGTTATAAAACTAACATAGAATGGTCATGTTAAAATACTGAAGATACAGAACTACAAGAAAGTATCCACTTTTATCTTAATTTTACAATGAAAACCACTAGTACCTTTAGTTCTTTTGAATGTTGCATTTACTCTTTGAGTGTGACCTAGAGGCAGACCAGGGCACTGCAACATCCGTCGGCACTTAACAGCATTTACGGCACGCCTCCGCTGCGCTGAGTGCTTGCTGTGCATTCTCTCAACTTAATCCTCGCAGCAATCCTGTGAAGTAAATTACATTGTTACCCTCATTTTACAGATGAGATAATGGAGCCCAGAGAAATTAAATAATTTCTTTAAGGTTTTTCTGAAGTCAGTGAGTGGTAGAGGCAGATTGGACCCCCTCTGCTTTTTTTTTTTTTAATATATATTTTTATTTATTTGGCTGTGTTGGGTCTTAGTTGCAACATGAGAACTCATGTTGAGACAGGTAGGATCTTAGTTCCCCAACCAGGGATCAGATCCAGGTCCTGTGCTTTGGGAATGCAGAGTAAACCCACTGGACCACCAGGGAAGTCCCCCCTCCACTTTAAAAAAAAGATATTTTCTTGGCCACACTGTACAGCATGTGGAATCTTAGTTCTTCAACCAGGGATCGAACCCATGCCCCTTGCAGTCTTAACCACCGGACTGCAAGGGAAGTCCCCAGATTGGACCCTAAGGTGTAGCCTTCCCTAGAGAGAATATAGCATCTAGATATTCTGTGCTGTGTTTATTCACTTACTTAACAAATAAGTACAGATTTCCTATTGTGTGTCAGGCCCTGTCTTAGGGCTACAGTGGTAAACAGCATAGCTTAGACCCTTGCCAACCTGGAGTATGCTCTAGTGGGAAGCTGGAACCAGGAATAATGGGAAAATGCTAACAGAGGTGGTGGGTGGGGACTGGAGGCTGTGATTAAGAGAAGGGTAGAGAAAATTGTCCATGGCGCGATCCAGGTGGAGGTGGATCTGAATCGAGCTCTCGCTTTTTAAAAAATTAAAAACATTTCCTTTGTGGTTTATCACAGGATACTGAGTATAGTTCCCTGTGCTCAGCTCTGCTGTCTTCTGTCTAGCCTGGAGTTGTTACTACTAATCCCAGAGCCTTTACCAGAGCTTCCGTCTGTTTCTATAGCTGGCCAGATGAGTATGCCATGCCACGCCACTTCCATCTTCCATTTGGAAGCTCCTTGGAAGAGTTCCTTGAGGATGATGTGGGTCTTGAGGATGATGCGGTATTTCCAATCCCCAGAATCTAGCATTGCTTTGGAAAGCTTTTCACTCAGATATAAATGGACAGCTGAACTGGGTGAGTTGGGTGAAGTCAAAGAAACTGACCAATGAGCTAAAAATGACCCGTCTAAAAGAATTTGTTTTGTGGATCATCCCTACATAGAAACATTTCTCTTTCCTGCTAGAGGAGCTCTAGGCAGCACTGTGAGGTCATATGTCAGAGGCACCACTGGTAGAAGACATGGGAGGAGAATTCCTGACCTCTCAAGTAATGGAACTCTTTTGAGGACACTGGAGTGGAAGAAAATGATCTTTGCCCTTACCAAATGCGCTCAATGTGTTTGTGAAGCCAATCTTGTGACTTTAGTGGTCTTAAGAAAACATTTGATTGAGAAACAATTGTTTTTTACATGAAACTTGATTGGCACATGCATGGGTAAACACAAACATGTACAGTCCTTTGAGGATAGGATGAAATGTAATTTTCTGAACTAGCTGGGTTGGGGGGAGCAGGTTTACTAGAACTTTCTGGCAGTAGGGATTTGCTGTTGGAAGGGAACCTCCTTTGATTTTGGACTTGAACAGTGGACTGGGTCCTGATCTGTTTGACATTGTTTAAGTAAAATTTTATCTGAAAATTAGGCCATGGACTTAAATCTTTGTCTGGAGTTTTTTTCAACATGATGAAAATGGCTCTGGATTTTTCAGAGAAGAGCGTCCTCACTTTTCACTTCTCCTTTCCTTCCTACAGAAGATGGAAAATGCTACCTAAATTTATACTTAAGTTGGTCTTACACCGTTAGATTAGTGCCAGATACTAGATGAAGCTTGATACATATTTGTTGATTGGTCAACAGAGAAAAAACACAGCCTAAAAGTTGAGAATTAGGTTTTACTTGGTGAGTTTACTGAGGAGTATAGCCTAGGGTAGCCTCTTAGATAGCCCACTCCAGTATTCTTGCCTGGCAAATCCCAGGGACAGAGGAGCCTGGTGGACTGCCGTCTCTGGGGTCGCACAGAGTCGGACACGACTGAAGTGACTTAGCAGCAGCAGCAGCAGCCTCTCAGATGGCTTGGAGGAACTGTTTCAAGGAGTTGAAGGAGGAACCAGAATACAAGGGAGTTTTTGCTGGGGGGAAAAAAAGAAAAATTTTCTAGTCCAACATCAAAAGATCACTGCTAATCACAAAGAATAGAAATCTCAGGTTAATGATTTCAGTGCTTTTCTGTGGGAAGATGCAAGAGTCTGGGCTCATTGAAATTATTCCTTTGATGTACACCTTTACTATCTAGAGTCAGTATTCTGTTTTTCTCCATCCTGAATCCCCTCAGGGTGAACCATGGCAGGAGGGCTGGGGTGGCTGCAGTGGCTGATGGCTGGATGGAGGCAACATTAGTTGTTTACCAGAATGGCAGGCAGCGTTCTTTGTTTACTGAAATGGCAAACAGCATATTTTTTGTGTACAGATTAAATGAAGTAATCAAGTTCTCATTTCCTTCTGAGATAGTGGTTCCAGTTCTGCCAAGATTGAGAATCTGGTTTGGTTTCTTTGGGTTCTGTCTCTTCGTTGGAGCTCAGGCAAAAATGGAATGAAAGCAGAATAAACCAGAGTAGTTGTTCAGTTCCTAAGTTGTGTCTGGCTCTGTGACTTCATGGACTGCAGCATTCCTAGCTTCCCTGTCCTTCCCTGTCTTCCAGAGTTTGCTCAAATTCCCATCTTGAGTTGTTGATGCTGTCTAACTATCTCACTGGCTGCCGGCCTCTTCTTTTGCTTTCAGTCTTCCCCAGCATCAGGGTCTTTTCTAGTGAGTTGACTCTTCGCATCAGGTGGCCAAAGTTTTGGAGCTTCAGCGTCAGTCCTTCCAGTGAATACTCAGGGTTGATTTCCTTTAGGATTGACTGGTTTGATCTCCTTGCAGTCCAGGGTACTCTCAAGAGTCTTCTCCAGCACAGACCCTCACATAAATGTAATTAGTGGGAACTTAACTTTGGGGATAATTTATCAATTTTGAGTAATTTTAGAATCTCAGTGGAGAGGTATAAAATCATCTTTGTTGTCCAAGGGTGGGATTTACCATGAGCGCTGTGCGGGGTGGAGCAGTCATGCCTCCCTTAGTCCTTTCATTACTTTGGAAAAGGACCTGATTTTTGTCCTCAGCTATAAAAACTTAGAGGACTGCGTGTTTGTAATTGGTGCAGATCAGATCCTCTGCACCCAGAGCGACCAGAACTGAGAGGACCTCAGTCCTGAGTTTCTTTCGTTTGGAGTATGTTCCGGTGTCTTTAACTTTACTGCCTCTGCTCTGTTGAACTTTCCTCCTTCCAAGGCTTTTTACTTCGATTTCTGTCCCATCTCGTGCTTTTTCCTCCCTCGGCTGCCTCAGAGCAAAGCCCACACGGTCATTCTTCCCGGAATAATTCTCTGAGGGCCGAGAAGGAATCTCTGAGAGACTGTCATCATTCCCCTTGCCTGCTTGGGTTGCCTTTTTCACTGTTGTAAACTGCTCTGAACTCGGAGCTGAAACAATGTAGTTCATTGAGTACTATAACATTTCATTCTAGAAACTCTCCTTGGAACTTGACACAAAATGAAAAGCTTTGATGGGTCAGACAGTGATAGAGAGAGGGGTGTGTTGTTTGGTTTCTTCAAGATGGGTATGGTGATAGTCAAAGTTGCTCAGTCGTGTCCGACTCTGCGACCCCATGGACTATAGAGTCCATGGCATTCTCCAAGCCAGAATACTGGAGTGGGCAGCCTTTCCCTTCTCCAGGGGATCCTCCCAACCCAGGGATTGAACCCAGGTCTGCTGCATTGCAGGCAGATTCTTTACCAGCTGAGCCACAAGGGAAGCCCAAGCTATAAAGTCAGTATCAATGATACTATGTTGTTTTGCTTAGGGGGAGTGAAAAGGAGTTACCAGGAGCAAGCAGTGAGAGCTTTTCATTTTCAGATAGAATTAGTTTAGATTTCACCCCATCACTGCCTCAGTCCCTGGATGAACAACCTCTGAGCCACAAGCAGGCGCAAGCCCGGGCGCTGCTGCTGTGCCCCTGGGTGTTTTCCCAGCGGGCTCGTCTTTACTAAATAATGACTGGCATTCATCAGGCGCTTGCTGTGTGCCGAGCGTTGTACTGTGCCCTTTGCGTGCCTTATTGCCTTTAGTCCTCTCAGTAGCCCTATGGGTTGTAGAATCTCTTACCATCTCATTTCCCTGAGGTTTCAGGAGTTAAGTAGCTTTTCCAGGGCCACACTGGGCATTGAATTTGGGTGTTTCAGACTTGCCTGAGGTCCATGTGAGCAGGAAGAGGACGGAAGGCAGAGGCTGGGGAGGAGCACCTTTGGGGTGTTGCTCCTGTTTTTGCTGTTGGGTCAGGGCCAAGGACCATTCCCAGCATGTCAAGTTGGGCGGGGTGACCAGTTGGCAGGGCTCAGAGTTAGGTAGCTTATTTCAGCCCAGGAATGGAGCAGAGTCGGGACAGGCAGGTGGTGAATAGGCAGAATCAGTAGAGCAGCAGCCTTGTTCCCTGGCCCCATTCTTCCTTCATCAAGGGGAATCTTCTTCCCTTTTCTTGACTTTCTCTTCTGCCAACTGTGGGCTTCCCAGGTGGCTCAGATGGTAAAGAATCTGCCTGCAGTGGGGGAGACCTGAGTTCAATCCCTAGGTCAGGAGGATCCCCTGGAGAAGGGAATGGCAACCCACTTCAATATTCTTGCCTGGAGAATCCCATGGACAGAGAAGCCTGGCGAGCTACAGTCCATGGGGTCACAAAAAGTTGGACTCAGAGACTAACACTTTCAGTTCACTCTCTTCTGACTGAAAAACGGGTCCTGCTACTTACTCCCTAGGCTGTTGTCTCCTTCCTGGCTCAGGGGAAACTGCCCACAGGTTAAGGATGAATTGAGGAGTATAACAGGGAGCAAAATAATGCGAAAGGCAGAAGAAGGAAAAACGAAGCATGGTTTCAGTTTGCCAGGCATTTTCTCCTTTATCTGTTGATTTGATTAGCAACCAGTACCCAGTCAGGGGAGGCAAGGATGGTTACATCCTCATTTTACATGTGGAAAAATGCAGTCAGTGCATATTGAATGATTATCCAGGGCTCCTTGGTAGAAAAACCAGCCTGAGGTTTGAGCTCCACCTCCTAGAATTCTTTGCGCTAGACTCATCTGCACATGCGCACATGAACTTGTATGTTTAACATACCCCGGGACACCTGGTGCCAAAATCATATCCCCAAATGCTGAGTCCAGTGAGTTACTTATATATGTTATGCACATCATTTAGTGGGTACTTCATTGGTATAAATCTTGAGACATTTAACTCTTAACAGCTCCTACAGGCCCCTTTTCAGGAGCCCACTCTTGAGTGTCCTGGATACCCGTTGTGGTTTTTTTTTTTGGATAGTGGATTCACGATTGAGTTCATTTCCAGGGGACAAAACCCCTGGGCCTCGTCTTCTTCCTCCAGACTGTTTGATGACTCTTGCAGCCGGCCACTCTGACCTTATCTGACTCCTTGCTGGTAGAGGTTTATGGAGCTTTTGTTTTGTTTCTCTTGCGGCCAGCTTAGCAGCTTGGAACGATACTGGAGGAGTGACATGGGTCCAAAGTGGGCTGTTCTGTGTAACTTCTTGTTCCTCTCAGTTGCCTGGGAGATCAGTGAGCCCAGTTATCAAATGCTGCCGCTGTGTTCAGCCCTGTGGACGATCCAGGGTGGAGAAAAGTGATCAAAGTACCTAGCAAGGTGCACTGCATTCATTCATTCGGTAGCTCGATATTGAACTCCTCTCCTGTGCCAGGCCGTATCCCGAGTACTGGGGTGTAAGGGCAGACTCGCTTCTGCCCTCATGCATCTATTGAAGGGCACTGTCAGTGCAGTGGGCATTCAGTAAATAAAATATTGTCATTTAGGCTATTCCTGTAATAATTGTAGTGATGTCATTAATAGAATAGTGAGTGCTTTACCATCTGGATGAGATTATGGGAAATGAAGAGATCATATTATCACACCCAGTGGTCTGCCTCCCTGTAACTTCTCCTTATCAAACCAGCAGACTCTTGAGAGTCAGGAATGTGTTTTCTGTTGTTGTTGTTTGTGTGTCTCCTGGCTGGAGGATGAGAGTTGTAAAGGTTCATCACTCCTTTAGCTGGAGTAGAACACCGTGTGTTTGAATTAGGAGCTTTGACCCTGGGGATTTGTGTTCTGAGAGTTACAGGCCCCTGAGCATCTTCCTGGAACTCCAGTCTGGGATGCATCTCACTGACGCCAGCGCCCTTCCTTCCTGGCCTGACTTTTTTTTTAAATTTCGTCGCGGCACACAAGTTTTCTCTGTTTGTGGCGTGAGCTTCTCTTACTGTGGAGCGTGGGCGCTAGAGCTCACAGGCTTCGTAGTTGTGGCGCTTGGGCTCACTTGCCCTGTGGCATGTGGGATCTTAGCTCCTTGTTTAGGAACCTGCATCAGCTGCACTGAAGGCAGATTCTTAACCACTGGACCACCAGGGAAGTCTCGTGGCCTGACTTCTTATAAGGACTGCAGTGTTTTTAAACTGTAAACAGAGGAATTATGGATAGATGGAGTTTGACTAGTAAGTTGTTCTTTGTTTTTTAATAGTCTTACTTAGATGTAAGTCACATACCATGTATTTATCATCCTTTTAAAATATACAACTCAGTGCTTTCAGTATATTCATAACATTGTACGGCCCTTAGTACTAAGTCCTTAGCATTTTCATCAACCCAAATAGGAACCGTGTACCCACTACCAGTCACTCCCTATTTCCTGCTTCCCTTCACCCCTGGCAGCCACTGATACATATTCTGTCTCTATGAGCTGACCTATTGTGGACATTTCATATAAAAGGAATTATATAATATGTAACATTTTGTGTCTGGCTTCTTTCACTTAATATAATATTTTCAACGTTCATCCATGTTGTAGCATATATCAGTACTTTTTATAGTTGAATAATATTCAGTCATTGTATAAATATACCGCATTTTGTATATTCACTCATCATTTGACGGACACATGGGTTGTTTCCATCTTTCACTGTTATGAATAAGGCTGCTGTGAAGATTCATGTTCAAGTTCTGTATGGATGTATGTTTCTAATTCTCTTGGTTTATACCTCGGAGTAGAGCTCCTGAGACATATGGTAACTCTATGTTTCACTTTCTGAGAAACTGCCATGCTGTTTTCTAGAGTGGCTGTGCATTGTGCATTCTCATCAGCAGCATTTGAGCACTGAAATTTCGCTGTATTGTCACCAGAACTTGCCATTATCTTTTTGATCATAGCCATCCTAGTGGGTGTGAAGGGATATCTTGTTGTGGTTGGTTTGCATTTCCCTGATGACTATGGTGTTGAGCATCTTTTCATGTGCTTATTGATAATTGAATGTCTTTTTTGGAGAAATGTCTGTTCAAATTTTTTGCTTAATATTTAATTAGGTTATATTTTTCTTACTGAGTTGTAAGAATTATTTACATATTCTAGACCATTAGTCCCTTATCAGATATGTGGTTTGCAAATATTTTCCCCCGTTCTTTGGATTGTCTTTTCATCTAATGGTACCCTTTGCAGAATAAAAGTTTTTAATTTTGATGAAGTCCATTTTATCCATTTTTTTCTTTTGTTGTATTGATTTTAGTGTCATATCTAAGAAGACATTGCCTAATCCATGGTTGCAAAATTTCCTCCTATGCCTTCTTTTAAGAGTTTATAGTTTTAACATTTTTATGACCATTAAGTTCTTATATACTGACTGAGGCTTTCAAAGTTCCTGTTAGCTGTTTGCTAGGGGTAAGTGTCGGAGAAGGCAATGGTATCCTACCCCAGTACTCTTGCCTGGAAAATCCCATGGATGGAGGAGCCTGGTAGGCTGCAGTCCATGGGGTTGCTAAGAGTTGGACACGACTGAGCGACTTCACTTTCATGCATTGGAGAAGGAAATGGCAACCCACTCCAGTGTTCTTGCCTGGAGAATCCCAGGGACAGGGGAGCCTGGTGGGCTGCCATCTATGGGGTCGCACAGAGTCGGATACGACTGAAGCGACTTAGCAGCAGCAGCAGCAGGGGTAAGTGTTGGGTGAGAGGCTATTATCCTGGGACTTCTTTTCCTTGTCACATTGACAAGTCAATCGAGGAGCCCTGGCAAGCACTTAATTCTTGCAGGTGTTTCTAGCTATTTTGCAGTTTTCGTATTTCATTGTCTTTCTCCTCCCCCCCACCCCTTTTTTGGGAAGGTAACGAATGAAGAGGACTTCATTAGGAAATTGGACTGCAAACCTGATCAGCATCTGAAAGTGGTTTCCATTTTCGGAAATACTGGGGATGGGAAGTCTCATACCCTCAACCACACTTTCTTCTATGGCCGAGAAGTCTTCAAAACCTCCCCTGCCCAGGAGTCCTGCACTGTGGGAGTGTGGGCAGCATATGACCCAGTCCACAAAGTAGCCGTGATAGACACGGAAGGGCTCTTGGGAGCTACAGTGAATCTAAGCCAGAGAACACGGCTGCTGCTTAAGGTCCTGGCCATCTCAGACCTCGTCATCTATCGAACTCATGCAGACCGACTGCACAATGACCTCTTCAAGTTCCTTGGGGATGCCTCAGAAGCTTATTTGAAACATTTCACTAAGGAGCTCAAGGCTACCACTGCCCGCTGTGGCCTGGACGTCCCCTTGTCCACCTTGGGCCCTGCTGTTATCATTTTCCATGAGACTGTGCACACCCAGCTGCTGGGCTCTGGTAAGTAGATGGGGTTCAGTTGTCACACTTTGACCTTTCTGGGTACACTGGGCTGCAGTAGTGACTTGGCGGTGGTACACGGCCCAGAAAAATTTTTGCCTGGGCAAGACATAAGGACGTGTTTCAAGAAGGATGACATGATCAACCATGTCAGAATCTGCTCATGGGCAGGATGAGGATTGAGAATTGCTGATTGGCTTTGGCAATATAGAGGGCCTTGGTGATCTGGGTAAGACCGTTTCCCAGGGATGGTGGGCCTGAAAGCCTGATCAGAGTGGGATCAAGAAAAGAGAAGGAAAAAACTTAAGGTAGTATTTTGATCTCTTTCACAGAGTTCTATAAAGGGAAGTACATAAGTGACAGCAGGAGGCTAATGTGGGATTTCAGGTTTTCCCTTTTTTGAAATTTAAGACGTGAGGTATTGCAAATACTTGTGTATTGCTGGGAATGATTCACTAGAGCAGGAGTGATGCACAGGTGGAGGGCTGACCTTGGGAGCGTGGACGGCTCATCTGTAACAACAGGAGAAAAGGGAGATTATATGGACACGATTACGGGTAAGTAGGTAGACGTGGTGGAAGTTGTCTTATCGTTTCTGTTTTCTTAGAGAAATAGGAAGCAAAAGCATCGCCCGAGTGGGAGGGTGAGGGAGCAGGTGCAACGGTGATTGGATGCAGGTGGGGGCAAGAGTGTCGGCTCCAAAAACAGTTTGATTATGAACGTTCGTTCAGGTAACAAAGTTATTAAGTGCACAAGGTCACATGCTGACTGCCAGGACCCCAAACTGAAAGAAAAACCAATTCCCACCCTCGAATAGCTGAGAGTCTAGTTAGAGAGGCCACACGTGTTCCATTCCGTGGTGGGTGTCGCTCCTGGAGCTGTGAGTGTGCAGAAGAGGGACACTGTACACATCTTTGTAGGAAAGAGGAGGTGACATTTGAACTTTAGAGACTGGCTAAATAGAGGAGGGGAGGAAGGATGGTCTAGGAAGATGAACCTGTAGTGGTTTGAAGGAGCTTGTTGTGTCCAGGGAACTGTAGGTATTTGTACACTGAGTTCCTGGATTCTGTTCCTACCCATTTCAATGCATTCTCCTCAAAGGATGGGGAGTGATGTTTTTTAAAAGCTTAATTTATACTTTAGGTCATGTCATACTCCTGCTTCCAACCTGTCAGTGGCTTTCCATTACATCAGGATACAATCTAAACTCCTAATTATAGTGTCCTCACTCCTGCCTGTCTCTGAACTCTGCTTTACCCCTTTCACTCCCTCCACTAGCTATACCAGACTTTTCTCTGTTCCCATCTTTGTACATGCTACTCTGTCTACCTGGAACACACTTTCCCCCAGCCAGCCATCCTCTTTCAGATTCAGCTCAACTCTCAGCCCTTTGGAGCCTTTGCCAAGTGTCTCCTTTAAAATGGTCCTTCCTGCACCCTGGTGGTCCTGTCTTGTTAGATCACCCTGTTCATGTTCATCAGGGCAGCTGTCGCTCTCCGAAATCATCCTGTTTGCTTACTGGTTTTTGATCTTTTCCCCTTGAAATGGAAACTCCAGGAAGGCAGGAACCTTACCTGTCTTATTCACTGCTGCTTTTGAAGAGCCTGGGTGAGTGCTTGGCGCACAGGAGGCTGTCATCAGATACTTGCTGAATGAAGAGGCTCAGTGTGTCTGAGGCTTAGATTGTGTGGGAGGGAATAGTGGACACAGTCAGGGATCAGATCATGCATGGATGGCCTTGATTTAGGTCTCAAGTATGACAAGATCCCTTGAAGGATTTTAAGTAGGGAGTTAATGTGATCAGATCTGTATTTTCAAAAAGATCCCCCACAGCCTGTTGCAGGATGAACCAGAGAGGCACGTGTAGAGGCAGGGAGGTGGCCAGGAGCTTATCACAGTACTAGGTGAGGAGTGATGGGGCCTGAGCCAGGGCAGGGCAGCAGGTGAGGAGTGGACAGACTGGGACCCTATTAAGGAGTTAGAATCCGAAGGATCTGGGTCTAGGATACCTCCCATAATTAGCATTTTTATGCCACTTTGGATCTTCACAGCTTTGGTGAGGGGAAGGTCTAATTTCCTGTTCAGGGTTTTGAAATAACCAGCCTTTCAAAGTAACTTTTTTTCCCATAGGCTTTACTTAAAAAAAAAAAAATCTTCTTTATTTTTGGCTGTGCTGCATCTTTGCCGCTGCACGGGCTTTTCTCTAGATGCAGCTTGCGGGGGCTGCTCTCTAGTCGCAGTGCGCAGGCTTCTCATTGCGGTGGCTTCTCTTCTTTCGGAGCACAGGCTCTAGGGCGTGCGGGCCTCAGTAGTTGCGGCTTGCGGGCTCTAGAGCACAGACTCAGTAGTTGTGGCGCATAGGCTCAGACACTCTGCAGCATGTGGGATCTTTCCGGAATAGGAATCGAACCTGTATCTCCTGTGTTGGCAGATGAATTCTTCACCACTAAGCCATCAGGGAAACACCCCCCCCTCCTTTTTTTCTTTTGCTTTATGCCTTGCACTATGCTAGGTGCTTGCTTGTTTTTTTAAAATAAAAGCTGAATAACAAAGATAACATTTTTTTCCTTAAGTTTGTAAACATTTTTATTTTTTTGCCTGTGTCACACGGCATATAGAAGCTTAATTCCCTGACTAGGGATCAAACCTGTACCCTCTCCAGTGAAAGTGCAGAGTCTTAACCACTGGCCTGCCAGGAAATCCCAACATTTTCTTAAAATAAATGCAGACTTAATTTATCTTTGTTACTCAGCTCAATCAACAGCATCTATATTTTACAAATGAAGAAACTGAACTCAGAGAGCTTAGGTTATGTAACCAAGGAGGTTCCAGATAGTAGACCGCAAAACTGGGATTCTGAATCCAGAGTTGTTTGTGGATCCAGAACTTTGGCTACTTTTCTTTGATGACTGTACCTTTAAAAATTGAGCTAAGGTCATATTTCCAGTGTTTAATTGGAATGATTTTGTTGTTAAAATATTAAAGGAAATTATGCTGTATGACTCAGGGAACTCAAACCAGGGCTTGGTCACAACCTAGAGGGGTGGGATGGGGAGGGAGGGGGGAGGGAATTTTCAAGTGGGAGGGGACATAGGTAAAACTATGGCTGATTCATGTTGATGTTTGGTAGAAATTAACACAATCCTTCAATTAAAAAAATAAATTTTAAAAATAACATAATCCTTTGTCAGCACAGAATCTAGTTTCTAAGGAATAAAATAATTTAGGTTTAAAAAAATATTAAAGGAAATTAAAACCAAAAGTCCTTCCAGTTTTATCTCCAAAATGAGTATGGAATCTGTTTATACTGCTGCGCCCTAAATTTCTGGATGAAAGTTGGAGAAACTACGGGAAGGCTGATACCCTCACACGATGGTAGTTGTCTGCAACTTCACCAGCATAAGACCAGCGCTTCCAGAGCAGCTATTTATTTTCAATGCTCATTAGAAGGTGACTGGTGAAATCCATCCATAGGATGGAAGACTATGTAGCTGTTAAAAAGAAGGAGATGTCTCCTCACAGTGTATCAAGTGTACAAGGACACACACTTACCGTATGTTATTAAGTGATGAAAGCAAGTTGCACGTATGTGTTGGGAATTATGTAGGAAAGAAAGTCTGAAAGGGTAATCACTGGACTGTAGTTCCCTTTGAAGAGTAGGAGGGAGCAGAGGACCTACGTTTCTTTCTTTTTGTGCTTTGACATGTTTGGATTTTTTACAATGAGCACACTAAAAAACAAAAAGACACTTCTAGTTAAGAATCCATCTTATAATGCAGGGGACTCTGGTTCGATCTCTGGTTGGGCAACTGAAACCCCCACATGCTGTGGAGCAGCTAAGCCCTCGTGCCGCAACTAGAGAGCCTGTGAGCCACAATGGAGATCCCTCGTGATGTAGCTTAGACCTGCTGCAGCCATTAAATAAATAAATATTAAAATTAAATAAGTGGCTGATTCTTTTTTTTTTTAAAGTTACTTCCTTGAAGTGTAACACACATACCAAAAAGTGCACAGTATATCAAAAGTGTATACCTGAGCACTTTCACAAGCTGAGGGTACCTGTGACTTCAGTACCAGGCCCCACTTCACAGAAACCCCTGCTCGTGCTTCCTTCTAGGCAGCTCCTTCCATCCTGACTTCCAACAGCATAGAGCAGTTCTGCCTGTTTATGTACTTATATTTACGGAGTTGCACCACATATTCCTTTTATAATGAAAGACAGGAGACTTAAGAAAGGCCCCTGTTCACACACCTGTTTCCGCAGATCACCCCTCCGAGGTGCCGGAGAAGCTCATCCAGGACCGGTTCCGGAAGCTGGGCCGCTTCCCGGAAGCCTTCAGTTCCATTCACTACAAGGGGACGAGGACCTACAACCCTCCCACTGACTTTTCTGGGCTTCGGCGTGCTCTGGAGCAGCAACTGGAGAACAATACCACCCGTTCTCCCCGGCACCCGGGCGTCATCTTCAAAGCCCTGAAGGTCAGTTGGTTTCTGGCCTGAGTGCTGCTCACTGGGGGACCAGTGGGTGGTGAGGACACTCAGTTCTCCAGCTTCTGTCGGTGCTGGTGATTAGAAACCTGGGCCGGAAAGAGAGGGTCTGTGAAAGGAAGGGCATGAGTGCAGTGTGTTACCTGTTGAATGGCGTCCTCTGGCCGGAACTTGAATCTCGGATAATAATTAAAAGGTCCTCATCTTGGAGAAAAACCTTATTTTACCATTCTTTATAATAAATACATCAACTCAGTTCCTGCCAAGACTGCTTCTGTTTTAAGGTTTACTTTGTATACACCTCTGTGTTACCATGCCTGCAGGTGGAGGACAGAGGAGCAGGAAGGGAACAGGGTCTTTGGAGCAGTGCTGGGAGTGTGGGATTTGGAGAAAGGACACTGTTGACAGGAAGACTTGAGCTAGGGATTTGAGGGTGCCCTGAGAGTTAGGGCATAGAGCCCGAGACTGGAAGAGATAGGAGAACCGGTTTGCATAAAGCTAGGCCGGCCCTGGTTGACCCAGGAACAGACTTTAGGCATATGCTGATTTGCTTCATCCATGGAGTCTAAAAGGTTTGCGGTGGGACACAATGTAAGCAATTTCTGCATCTGGGTAAACTGTATATGGAAGTTTGTTACACTATTCTTGCAACTTTTCTACAGGTTTGAAATTACATCAAATTGAAAAGTTAAAAAAAAAAACAAGAGGAGGGAATGAAAAGTTACCACTCAGACAAGTTTATGGTTTTTGCATAGTGGTTGCAAAAGGCTATGTTTAGTAACCTCACAAAATTCATATCTTGAAATACTTTAATGCCCAATTAGTATACATGTACTAGTATACATATATATCCAGGGGTTTGGGAGGTGACTGGGTCATCAGAATGGAACCCTCTTGAGTGACTTTAGCACCCTTACAAATGGAGCCCCAGAAAGCTCCCTAGCCCCTTCCACCAAGTGAGGACACTGAGAAGGCATCGTCTGTCAACCAGAAGGCAGACCCCCACTTGGAGGCTGCCATGCTGCACCCTCATCTTGGATTTCCAGCCTACAGGACTGTGGCGAATAAATTTCTGTCGTTTATAAGCTTCCCAGTCTGTGGCATCTCATTATAGTATCCTGATTGGACTAGAAAAACTTGGGACTCCGGAGTCAGACAGAGTTGTATTGGGATCCCAGTTCTGCCATTTACCTGTTGCTTGGTCTTAGGAAATTTGTTCGTTCATCCATTTAGCAAATAAATGAGTGGATCTCTGTGTCAGAGTTTGAGGTGCTGGAAATAACCGTGGAGAATAAGATAGACACCAATGTTTGCCCTTATAGTATACTTCTTCAAGGGCTTCCCAGGTGACTCCATGGTAAAGAATCTGCCTACCAGTGCAGAAGATAACGAGTTCGATCCCTGGGTCGGGAAGATCCCCTGGAGGAGGAAACGGCAACCCATTCCAGTATTCTTGCCTGGAAAATCCCAGAGAGAGAGGAGCCTGGTAGGCTAGAGTCCATGGGGTCACAGAGTCGGACACGACTGACCACATATGTCCTTGTAATGACTTAGAGGTAGTCAGGTGGAAGATAACACCCAAATATTGCGAACATTCTTAAATGGAGGCTGAATCCGTACTATGTTATACAAAGGGCTGTAAAATCTGATCCTTAAGACTATTGACAGCTAGGCCAATGGCTGCATTATAGAGTTCCTTAGGTTTTCTCAAAGTTAACCTGCTTAGTGTTTACAGAAGCCCTGAAGGGACACCAGGTGCCGTGAGCAGTGACCTGTGCTCAGAGTTCTTGGATGCCCTCCTCCAGGCCGGTTTGTCAGGTCCTTTTCTGCTGTTATTGTTGTTACATTGTGTTTTTATGAGGTGATATGATTCATGAAGCTTTCTGTGATTAAAAAGAGCCTGGTCAGCTGGAATTTTGAGGATTCTTGGTAACTGTTGGCCTCAAGAGTTTACCTGGATCTTGTATTTCCTGTTCTCTGAGGCAGGCTCTGTGCTGTACTGAGATGTGGGCCCACGACTCTGTCCATGGGATGGAGTTACCTGTTTAAGCTTGTGTTTCCGGCTCTCCTCAGGGAACTCTGGGGTCTTGCAACTTGTTCAGATCCTTGAAAAAATTGTTTTGTCTTTTTCTGGTTGTTTTTAATCTTCTTTAAATTAGAAGTTGTTCATTCTCTGATAATCACGCTTAGAGAAAGCTACCTTCAAGGTCTGAATTAGGCAAATTGACCTAGGAGAGGTTTATTGCTGTTAAAATACTCTTAACAGAAGTCTTCATAGTTCAAAGCAGTGTATAATATAATGGCCATTTATTTTTGTCCACTTATTTTTTGTTTTATGTTGTTGTATTTTCTTTTTTTAAGGTGGCCTTGCATTCTTTTTTTGGAACAAAAGAGTGGGGATGGTCATAAACAGATAAATTATCAGTGCCAAAATAGCTTGTTTGACTTTCTGTTTCTCCCATTTTTTTCTTTCTCTACTGGTATTCTTCACCTTTTCCAGTGCCTTACTGACTCCCTGAAGAAACACTTCAAGAAGCCTTGGGATATATTCTAGTATGATTTATATGATTTTGTTTCCTCTGTGATTTTCTCTTTATTTTACATAAGATACACAGGAATATTGTTAGGAAAAAAATGTATAAACCTTTTGGGAAAATTGGGAGGCACTGTGTGCACTGAGGCAAGACTGTAATGGCCAAATAAAGAAATTGCAACCCTCTAGCAAGACCACCACCGTGCAGGGGTGAACACTGACAGGTTAGGCAATAAAATGTCAAAGAGGATATAAAGCACTGTAAACTCTTACAAACTTCTGGTTGAGGTAAAATTAGTACAGCCACTTTGAAATGCAGTAGTATAAAGAAATGCATAATATATATTCCAACCATGTCATTTCTAGAAACTGGCCTTAAAGCAGCTCTTCCACAGGAACACAGAGACCTATATGAGGATGTTAATGGCAACAGCCTTGTAATAGCAAAGAAAAAAGCAAACTAAGTGTGCAAAAAATAGATAAATGGGGCATTATATGATTCTTTGCTACTTATTTTAAAAAGAGAATTGGGGTTGTGATGTATCTGTGTGTGCTTATATACTTTGCTTTTTTTTTATGGAGTGTTGAAGCCTAGCATTTTTTCCATGCTATTAAATATCCTATAAAACCATGTTTTTTTTTAAATAGCTGCGTGCTTTTTCATTTATATGGATGGATCATTTTTTATATGTAGTAGTTCTGCCCTTATTTTAATAGTACTTTCCATTTTTCCTTATATTTTCTGAGTACCTAAAGGTATTGCCCCGGAGAAGGCAATGGCACCCCACTCCAGTACTCTTGCCTGGAAAATTCCATGGATGGAGGAGCCTGGTGGGCTGCAGTCCATGGGGTCGCTAAGAGTCAGACACGACTGAGCGACTTCACTTTCACTTTTCACTTTCATGCACTGGAGAAGGAAATGGCAACCCACTCCAGTGTTCTTGCCTGGAGAATCCCAGGGACAGGGGAGCCTGGTGGGCTGCCATCTCAGGGGTCGCACAGAGTCGGACACGACTGAAGCGACTTAGCAGCAGCAAAGGTATTGCCCACATTCTGCCTAATTCCTTCAGGTAAATTGCAGCTCCCATTGCTGCTGGCCAACCTTTCTGTGGAGTGTTTACTGATGTCATGTTCTGTGCTCTGCACTGACATGTATTTTTCATGTTATCCTCATACTAACTCTGAGGTTGAGAAACAGAGGCACAGAGAGGTACACTAATTTGCCCAAGATGGCTTGTCTGGTGAGTGGTGGAGAATTTTTTCTTTTAATATTTATTTATTTGGCTGGGCCAGGACTTAGTTTGCAGCCTAGCACTCGGGATCTTCAGTCTTTATTGTGGCACGTGGGATTGTTTTTAGTTGCAGCATGTGGGATCTAGTTCCCGAAGAGGGATTGAACCCAGGCCCCCTGCATGGGGAGTGCAGAGTCTCAGCCACTGGACCACCAGGGACGTTCCAGTGGTGGGGATTTGAACCTGGTAGTCTGGCTCCCAAGTCTGTGCCTTTAAACCCTGGGCTGTATTCCTTCTCAGTAGTTACTCGACTTTTAAGAAGGTCAGAAGATGGGTCGTCTTTAAAGTTTCCTGATGCATACTGCCAGTTGCCTTTAGAAAGGACATTCTTATAAGTTGTATTTGAGTGTTTGGTTACTTTAAAAAGTTATTTTTTAGATTGTAAAAGCAATGTGTGTTTGTAATGAACAATTGAAATAGTACAGATTCAAATAGTACAATCCAATAGTAAGGTATGACTTGAATCCTTTCACTCCTGTCCCCCTCACTGTATGGTAACTGTTATAATACTTTCTGACATACGCTTCCAGAAATTTTTGGTGCTGCTTCAGTGCATTCAGAAATATATGTATGTAATGTTTGTATACATTTTCTCCCTAAATAAGTCAGATCATAGAGAAGTTAAATCTTTTTTTCCTTCCTCATATTCTTTTCCTGTTCATTATTAAACAGGAAATGTGATTAATGAGCAAGATTGAGGAGTTGTAGAATGTGTGTGTGTGTGAGCATGTGTGTGTGTATGAGACCTTCAGTCACTTTCTGCTCTAGCGACTTGCCGGTGTGTTTCCCATTCATTCTGCTGAGCTAGTCGCTCTTCCTGCCATTTAGCCTCTTTGTGGTCCAAGCCCCAGTTCCTTTTCTCCAGGGGAATTTTTCTCACTTCTTAACCTCTCACTCGTTTGCTAAGTTTCCACAGTAGCAACAGCTCAGATACCTACCAGCAGAGCATATTCTCACTGATGAAGTAAGTCTGTTTAAAGAAAAGAGATGCTCAGGTCCCTATTGACCAAGGAAATTGAATATTGAATTAACTGTTGTTGCCTGTATTTACAGTTATGAATAATGGAGAGAACCATTTTAAGGTTGGATTCTTACAGGTTTTATGTAATACCTCCTTTAGCCTCCGATCTCTAAATGTAGGAACTCTGACTCTCTGATTCTGTCACATCAGGAAGCACCTATTAAGTATTTACGAAGTTATTATACATTTCGGGGAGGGGGAGGTGGCATCGTGGATTACATAAGAGTCTCCATTTTGAATCGGAAAATTCACTGCTAGCCATTGATGACTGGAGTGAAACTTACAGGTTAGATAGTAAGAGCTGTACTGTTGTCAAGGCAGCTAAAGTTCAAGATCATCTAGTCTCCAGGCAACCTTTTCCAGACTGACCTCAGATACTTTCCCAAGCTTTCTCAGGAAAGGTCCTTCCCTGCCTCTTATGGCTTTGGGGCCTCAGGAGGGAGAGAGCCCAAGAAACCCTGGAATGATGTGAGGCTTGGAATTCTTGAAAGAGATGAAGTATATGGATTAGGTGGTAATATTCACACTGGAAAGAAACAGGTTATAGAGGAAGGAAGACAGTGTCTCCTTACCCTTGTATCTAAAACACATGAGCATCAAGCTTTTTTTTAACAGTTATTGTTATGTTTCCATACTTTTTTTTTGGCCGCATCATCCAGCATGTGGAATCTTAGTTCCCTGACCAGGGATCAGACCTGTATCCCCTGTAAGGGGCGTGTGGAGTCTTAGCCATTGGACTGCCAGGGAAGTCTTATTCCCATACTCTTGATTCATGTAAGTCCTCCTGATGCTTGTCAAGGTCTGATTCATTACTGACTGCCGGCTCTTCAGTGAGTTGTGAGAGAAATACGATGCTTGTGTTACCAGCATTTGAGAGGATGGGTGGCCAGCATCTGAAGAGGTGAGGCTGGTTGGTCTTGGAGTTCTCTTTCTGATGTCATAAGAAGTTACTGTTGCCTTGGCAAACGTAAGCCAACAGTTGCCTAGGGCCGGTGACAATGGAGGTTCTATGGGGATTTGTCTCATGGTGATCAGGCTGCAGATTGTTTCATGCTAATAAGCCTTGAGATATTTAGAAATGTCCTCATTTTTCTGAAGATCTTCCAGAGAAGAGAAGTGAATCAGGCCACTTGAGTTTGGAACAGAAAAAAACCTTATGCTGTCACTATTATTGGGCTGCAATTTTACATTTGCTGGGGAGTGGCATGCCTTCTGAGTTCAACCCAGCTGTTGGATTCATGCTAAATTTGATATTTTTCCTAAGAAAAAGTATTACTTAGGCTATCCTTTCAGTTACCTATTTAAAAGAGAAACCGAGGGCTAAAAATGCTCTTCTTTGGGTTTCATTATACATCTTTAGTAGCTTCTGCAGTCCTTATTTAGCTCTCTTTTTTTTCTTTCTTATTTTAACACTGCATTTGGTACTTAAGCATCTTTTTGCAGCTAAATATTCACCCACAAATGCAACCAGCCATGAAGACCAGGGAGCTGTCATGGAAAGGAGAGAAGCTCTTATATCCCTTCTGTTAGCTGGATCAGTTGGTGAGGGTATCTGAAGGATAAAATTAAAGAATTCTCAGCATAAAAAATAAAAATATTAATCGTGGCAGCTCACGGTTTCTGAGCTCTCAATCTATGCCAAATGCTCTATGGAGTAACTTCATTTGATCTCACAGTGTAATCCATGGAGACCCCTGCTCCAATAGCCACCCCCATTTTACAGATAAGGAAATTGAGGCACTTGAAGAGCTACCAACTACAGGCTGAAATAATTTTTTGTCGGGGGGTCCTCACATTTATGCAAATTTTCCATTTGGTTTCATGCTATACCCAAGTTTATTTTTTATGTAAAAATAACTTCCTGGGACTTCCTGGTGGTCCAGTGGTTAAGATTCTGTGCTTCCACTGCAAGGGGGTTCAATTCCTGGTCGGGGAACTAAGATCCTGTATACCACATGGTGTGGCCAAAAAATAAAGCAAAAACTTCCTCCCCAAATCTTTCAGTAAATTGACACATTAGGAAGATGATTCTCTGTTTGCCCACCAGCTAGCCCCAGAGGGCTGGGCACACAGCTGTTTGAGAAACACAGCTGTTTGAGAAATACAGAAAGAGTTATCAGTGATTTGGCCAATCAGGGAGTAGTTAGGCATAAATTAGAGAGGCCTGTGGGCGTGGGATAAGACCTGGTGCAGAGGCAGGGCCAAGGTGAGGAGGAGAGGGTGGGTGGGTTGGTGTGTGCGTGGGGCTTGGTGTGTGCGTGGGGCTTGGTGTGTGCGTGGGGCTTGGTGCTGGGGCACTTCATTGCAGAGGTCCTAGTTGAGTACTTGTTAAGACGTGTGCTGGACTGAGAGGAGGATCCAGAGGTAGTATGTGCCTTTCTTAGTGTTTGTGATCTAGTCTGGGAGATCAGATACATATATCAGGCTTACAGCTTTGCCTCATCACTTACTACCTGGTTCCTATGTTGAGGACAGGAGGTGCTCAGAGAAGGCAGAGTGTGATCTTCCCAGAGTGGTTGGGAAGGCTGCATGGAAAAGGTGAGACCAAGGATAGGTCCTACTCAAAAGTAGGAGAGAGGAGGATGGTGTAGGCTTGACTCTGCTGGGTTTGCATCTTGTTTATTCTCTTCAATATTCACATGTATATTCCTTTATAGTCTGTCTCCAAATCTTACTTGTTTTCCCTTAGTTACTTTTTACAAAATTACTACCAAGAGAAAAGGACGTATATGTATTAATCGTAGATTGTTTTTTTGGGTCCGAGTCAGAGATTGCCACTTGGTCAGCCGTCACTGGCAGGTGGTATTTTATGGGCATGTTCATTATCTTTGCAGGACCTGAATTTGAACGCACATGGGTGAGTCCCACACCCTTAGTCTGACACATTCTTTGCCACTACTCTTGTCTTGAACACCTGACCTGACTCAACATTGAGAGCTTGTGCTTTTGAAAACAGTTGGTTTACAACTCAGGATATTAGGCTTCATTGGGAAAAAGGAAAAGGAGTTTTAATAAATAAGTGCCCTTAAGCAAAATTCTGTTTAGAACTTGAGAATCTTAGTTTAGAACCTAACCTGCCCCTTTTCTGAATCTCATCTTAAAATTTCTTTCACCTTTTTACTAAAGAAAGTAGCATCTTGTCCTGTTTTAAAGCTACTTTTATATCTCTTCCCCTGAGTAGTGCCTAGGCTGCCACAGAAAGAGTCGAGACTTAGGAACTGTGAATATTTAATAATTTTTAAAGCCTAGAAAGCCTATTTAATTCATATGACTTTTTTCACTGCATATGACTGAAGGCTTGAAGGGGGAAAAGAAAATCAGCCTGAAGAATACTTTCAATTTAAAGTAGTGAATACAAAGAGGGTTAAAAATGGAAGCTTCCTTTAAACATAAAAATTTCAATCTGTTATTTCACATACCTTTATCTTTCTTCTTGGCATTTATTTTGACCGTTTGCTGTCTTTTAGGTTAGTTACTATAGTTGATAAAAAGGCTGCCAATGCCTAGAATAATTCCTCCTTGCTTTTTGGCTGATAACCCTTTTTTCTACATAGAGATAGTTCTGTGGCCAATAAACTCCAGTGAGTGTCTGTGGTTAGAACTGGTGGAGATGCCCAGAAAACTCCCAGCACACTTCTGAGCTCTGTCTCTCTCCGACTTGAAGACAAGCCACCTTCTCAAGTGTTGCTTTCTTTCCCAGCTTCACAAAGATGAAATGGGCATTTGTCAGTATCTGGTGGTTTTAAATGAAAAGTGGAGTGTGTGACATGTTTATAACTTCCAAGGTCATTAGGAGAGAACAGTAATTTTGCTTCCTTCTGAGCTCTTGGGAAATGGGCTGGTTCTTTCTGAGGTTTCCTGTGGTGAGGATTGGTGTAAGTCAGGCCAAGAAGGTGGAGGGTAAGGAGCAGAAGTCGCTGGCTTCCCGCTTCTAGCCGCAGAACCGGTAAGAAATAAGCCAGCCGTGAGGGCGTGTTAGAAGGGCAGCCAGTGGAAGGCCCAGAGCTCCGAGCTCTCTGCTGAGGCCCTTCGCGTGTCACCTTCCCTCCGCTCAGGCTCTGAGTGACCGCTTCAGTGGTGAGATCCCCGATGACCAGATGGCACACAGCTCCTTTTTTCCAGACGAGTACTTCACCTGCTCCTCCCTGTGTCTCAGCTGCGGGTAAGTCCCCACTGTGGGAAAAGAGCCTCAGAACAGTGCTTCACAGACTTCCCTGTGCCTGAAGATCACATGGGGTCTGCTTAAGTTAGACTGTGACTAAAGGATGGAGTGGGGCCTGAGATAGGGTATTCCAACAAGTTCCTCGGTGAGTCTAACGGTCCAAGGACCACACTTTGAGGTTGCAGGGGATTACAGGACACATGGTTATGAAGAATTCCCCGAAGATTCCAACCGGTTTAGATGTGAAATTGACTGGTTTGGGTAACTTTCACTGTAGAAAGCTTTCAGTTCAGTCCAGTCACTCAGTCGTGTCCGACTCTCTGCGACTCGATGGACTTCAGCACTCCAGGCTTCCCTGTCCATCAACAACTCCTGGAGCTTGCTGAAATTCATGTTCATCGAGTCGGTGATGCCATCCAACCATCTGTCATCCCCTTCTCCTCCTGCCTTCAGTCTTTCCAAGCATCAGGGTCTTTTTCAATGAGTCAGTTCTTCATATCAGGGAGCCAAAGTATTGGAGCTCAGCATCAGTCCTTCCAATGAGTATTCAAGACTGATTTTCTTTAGGATTGACTGGTTTGATCTCCTTGCAGTCCAAGGGACTCTCAAGAGTCTTCTCCAACACCACAGTTCAAAAGCATTTAGCACAGAAAAGAAAAAGCACGGAAAGCTTTAGGTTGCCCGTGTTTCTGTGTTTCTCTTACCAGAGCTTTCAATTCTAGTCATTCCATCCGTTCACTGTGCACAGCACTGGGGTAGAATCGGTCCTAGTGGATTCCTTTCATGATGAGGACAGATGCCTAGAGCACCGTAGAATTATCCAGGGAGCTTTCCAAATGATTGAAAGACTTTGCCTCCAGGGTTTCTCACTTACCAGATCTGGGGTGGTGCCTCAGCACTGGTGTGTTTAAAACGCTCCTCAGGTGATTCTGATGTGTAGCTGAGTTGAGAACATTGAGTTAGGGCAGTATTCTCAAACTTTATGTATGCATCGCCTCGGGCTTTTGTTAAATGCAGATTCAGAATCAGCAGGTCTCGGTGAGATTCTGTGTTTCCAGCCGGCTCCTGGGTGATGCTGCTGGTCCTTGGTTACAGGGGAAACAGCAGTGATTCTCAATTTTAGCATGCCTCGGGAAAACCTGAAGGACATGTTACAACAGGTAGTTGGGCCTTGCTCCCAGTTTCTGATTCAGTAGGTCTGACGTAGGGCCTGAGAATTAGCCCTTCTGCTAAGTTCCCGGGTGATACTGATGTTGCTGAATGGGGACCGCACATTGAGGCTCACTGGATTAATATGAACTGTTGATAGCTACTCGGTCACAGGCCAGTGACTTGTTGGATGGAGCCTGGGGGTTTAAATGCAGTGTGTCAGGGTCAGATAGCAGACTCTGTCTTGTAGACACTGGCCCACCTCTCCACTGCTTTCATCACTTCATCATCTAATCCTGTCCTCCACATTTGCCCATACGGGGGAGACCTGAGCCTTTTCTGTAATGAATCGCCTTTTTGCATTGATCCCTATAGGCCACCTCCTGGGCCACCATATTTGCTCTGAGTTTGTAACAAGGACGTGATTCTTGGATTATACAGTCTGCGCCAGGGAGGACTGAGGCTTGTCTTAGAGAGGAAAGAGGGATGTTAGTTGCCAGTGTGACTTCCTTTAGCGGGCCCCATGAGCCCAGCAAGAGAGGCTTAGACTCTGTTGGATCATCATCACTTTTCCATTCTAACTGTGCCTCACCAGGGTTTCCAGAGCTTTCCCTTCTGTCACAGTGAAATTCTAAAGTCCTGGTCCCTGGTTTTGCGTTGTCAGGAGAGCAGAGCTCACTGTTCATTTGGAAGGTTTTCTTGTTCAGCTTAAGCCTCCTCTTAATGCATTGTCAGAATTTGGGGGTCAATTTTTGTTTTGCATCTTGGCAGCCTGTTTTGATTAAACTTCTTATTTCATGCTCTTTGGATGTTTGAGTTCCCTGAAGGCTGTTCAGGTTTTCTCTCTCATCAAGGTGCTGTCTTCTGGTTCCTCCATTCCTATTGAGGGACCTGGTGGTTTTCCAAGAAGAGATACCCTTTTGGCCCTTTTTCCTCATGCAAGAGTAATAGGTACTCTACCTGTGTAGCACTGTTGATTGCAAGTATGAGAGAGGCCCTTAGTTTCCAAAACAAACTGCTGTCTCTCTGCTCCGTATTTGGGGCCCAATTAGTAACAGGGGGTCTAGTTTTGCCCTTGCATCTGGCTTAACGCTTGTGCGTAAGCGGCCCTGGCTCCTTTTGGCAGCTTCATGTCAGCTTTGGTGCCTCCCTCAGGGCTGGATGTAAGAACAGCATGAATCACGGGAAAGAAGGGGTACCTCATGAAGCCAAGAGCCGCTGCAGATATTCCCACCAGTATGACAACCGGGTTTTCACCTGCAAGGTGAGTCCGCCCAACCTCTCCTCCAGCAGCTGGCTTGCTGGCCACACTCTCCTCTTGGAAGACTGGCTCAGGACCACTCTTGACTGTTACCAAAGTATTTGATATTCAAATTGAGTCTATCTGAAACTTCTTTCCAGCTCCAGCCATTAAAAACTCACATGTCTGTTGCCAGGGGCCCCTTGGTTAATTTTTTTTAAGCTTAAACCTCCCCCCTTATCCTGTTGAGCCTGTATGCCGGGTTCATCTACATTGACTGTTTATTCCTAAGAGTGAAATTGCCCTTCAGAAACTTAGTTTGGATGAATTTCTCCTATGACAGTGATAGAATTTGTAGCTCAGTTTTGGGCCCCTGGGATGGGTACACATTCAGATCATAATCATTCAGGGCACTGACTTCTTTGAAGAAAGACTTTCCTCTGCTCTGCTAAAACCCAGGGTCCGTAAACCCTCAGCAGGTCTGGTTTGCAGGCAGTGGGGCCAGACAGGGGTGTGGAGAGGCCAGGGGTCTGGTGGACAGAACAGAAGCTGGCAGAGTGCTCCGTGTTTCAGGCCTGCTACGAGAGAGGCAATGAAGTCAGCGTGGTGCCCAAGACGGCTGCTTCCACTGACTCCCCCTGGATGGGTCTTGCAAAATATGCCTGGTCTGGGTGAGTTTCAGTGGCTGGCAGTTGGGTCTGTCTGTGTCTCCAGGCCCCTGGTGTGGGGTTCCAGTATCTGTCTGCCTTCCTTGTAGGTACGTGATCGAATGTCCCAACTGCGGCGTGGTCTATCGTAGCCGGCAGTACTGGTTTGGGAACCAAGATCCTGTGGATACGGTGGTGCGGACAGAGATTGTGCACGTGTGGCCTGGAGTAAGAGCTGTTTTATTTTTCTGTTTTCTCTTCGGGTTGTCCAGTTATTCCTGTGTATGGGAAAGTGGAGCTTGTTTACAATGGTCGTTAACCATGAATTTCAGTATATTGATGGTTTAGGAAGCTATGATCTGGAGTGCCTTTTTTGTTCTAGACTGTTCATTTTTATCCCATTTCTTGCATAAATATTAGAAACACGACTTAAACTAAAAATTGATATATAAATTGCCTTAGCAAATAAAACTTTCTTTTCATATTCTCCTCACTCATTTTCCATATGTATGTTTGTATAGATACAATTATAATTAACGTGCCACTTAACTGCTTTTTCTCATACCACAGTTTTGCTTTGTTTCCATATTGCTTTCACTTTTCATGATTTTCATTTGTAATAACTGTGTAATATTCTGTCTAATGTTAAAGTTTGATTTCCCCATTCTCTTCATTTTGAACATTCATGCTGTTTATGATTTTTTTATTATCAAAGAAAATGCTATCGTGACCATCTTCATGTAAGAAAGCCTTTTCTTTGTCTTGGAGTATATTCTTCTTGAAGTATATTCTAAGAAGTATAATCACTATGGACCTTTACTGTTTTTAAATTGGGTTTTTTAATTCAAGATGTTGGAAAAACAAATCTATTTATGAGGCAGTGATACAGTGCTTTCATTCTGCATTAAACCACGATTCACGCTTGGAATTACCCATCAATCACAGCACATCCAGTGCCTTTTCCCTTCATGGAAGAAAGATAAGCGATCTTCTATGTGTTGTTTGCTTCAGTCGTGTCAGACTCTTTTCAACCCCATGGATTGTAGCCCACCAAGCTCCTCTGTCCATTGAATTCTCCAGGCAAGAGCATTGGAGTGGGTAGTCATTGCCTTCTCTAGGGGATCTTCCCAACCTAGGGATTAAACCCAGGTCTCCTGTATCATAGGCAAATTCTTTATCATCTGAGCCACCAGGGAAGCTCTTTTCTATAAGGGACTTTTTTTACTTGGTGGTGTTCCCCTTTCTGGGTGATTCCTAAAGCAACAGATCCTAACCCAGCCTGGGGTGGGGGACCTCTTGGAGGAGGTGTCCTCTTTATAGGATTATTTATTTCCTGGGTTGTATATCTCACAAGCAGAGTAAGTTCTGAATTGAACAGTTGTGGACCAAGTCCTGTGGTCATCTTGAAGAGTAGTATCAGCAATGACTCATAGGATGTGATGTTGCTTAGAAGCCAAAGGGATTCTGATCTGACCCTGCTCTTCTCTGCCAGGGAATCTGTGGTTCTGAGTTGGCTGTGATGGGTATGTAACTCACCTGAGACCCCTCTCCCTCCTTCCCTTTACTCCCGTCACTCAGAACATGATGGGAGCCTGTGTTTTCATTTCAGACTGATGGATTTCTGAAGGACAACAACAACGCTGCCCAGCGCCTCTTGGACGGGATGAACTTCATGGCTCAGTCGGTGTCTGAGCTTAGCCTTGGGCCCACCAAGGCTGTGACGTCCTGGCTGACAGACCAGATCGCCCCTGCCTACTGGAGGCCCAACTCCCAGATCCTGGTATGGTGGCAGGATGCCCTGGGTCCCTGGCACGGCCCATTCTCCTTGTGTTGCTTCACCCTGCCCTTAGCTTGTTCTGCGAGGAAGGCTTGGAGTCTCTGTCCCAGCCAGATGAGCTTCCAGAGTGCGGGAAAGGGTGGGACACACCTAAGACAGCCAGTGTCCTCTTTGTCTGCTGATTTCCCCTGTTATTTTCTGAGTATTTCCCTTGTGGTGGATTTTAGTTCACTTTCCCACTAGAGCCAGTTGTTATTGGTCAAATGTCTGAGGTCATACCTATAGACTGGAGAGGAAAGGGAGCCTTTAGAGGTCATTTAGGGTCACCCCCAGCTTGATACACAAACCTCACGGCTCCCACATCAAGGGAGCCCCCAGATTTGGCCCAAACACTTGTGACAGGAGACCAGTTCCTCCTCAGCTTCCCAGAGGCTCATGAGAAGCCGTGAAAGAAATGAATCCTTGTTGCTTGTATGGCTGAAATTACATAGTCCTTTCTGAGATCCCTGTGACTCGGCCAGGTGGATGTGAGGTACCTTTCCAGCACTTCTTGGAAGAAAATGTTAATCACAGCTGTGCTTCAGTGAGGGTGTTCCATGTGGCTGGAGGTCTTAGGTCCCCTCTGTTGGGACCATCAGCGTCCTCAGATGATCCTCAGATGATCCAAAAGACTCCCTGGGTTGACTTTCTCAGCTGAGCAGACATGAATGACACCTGCCTCTCTGTTTGTTTTGGGCTTGGAACAGAGCTGCAACAAATGTGCTACATCCTTTAAAGATAACGACACCAAGCATCACTGCCGGGCCTGTGGGGAGGGCTTCTGTGACAGCTGTTCCTCCAAGAGCCGGCCGGTGCCCGAGCGGGGCTGGGGCCCTGCGCCTGTGCGGGTGTGTGACAGCTGCTTTGAAGCCAGGGACTCCCAGTTAGGTAACGTGGGGCCCAGGAGCCGCAGGGTGGGGGGGCCTCTCCTTGGCACTGGGTGTCGGGAATGGGACTCTCGCCTGCCCAACCCTGTTCCTCCCCGCCTCACTCTTTGAGAGCAGTTGCTCCCCTGGTCTTGCCCAGGCATCCTCTAAGCTCTTTGTTAACTGGGTCCTGGGGGCGCTGTTCCTTGGGTGGGGGAGGGTTAAAGCTGTCCTGTGTTTACCATAGGCTTAGACTGAGTCTTCTCCTGGAGGAGGTTCTAGGTCATGCTCCTGGCCCACTGTAAAGGAAGGTTATAAAATAGCCCCAGAGGCCTGAGGTAGAGGAGTGGCAGACCTCACTGGCTGTGGTGTGCGTGCCCACAGCCCAGACCCTTGCCACCCTTGCAGAATGGCACAGGGTGCCCTGGGAGAAGCGTCTAGAATTTTTCATTTGGGAAATGACTCAGAGGTGATGGCATTTCCTTCATCATTGTCTACAGATGTCACTGAGGCACAGGGGGACGACGAAGGTGGGACGCTGATCGCTCGGAAGGTGGGCGAGGCCGTGCAGAGCACTTTAGGAGCTGTGGTGACAGCCATTGACATACCACTAGGTGGGCCTGGTAGTGCCTCTCGGGTGCGGTGTGTGTGGGTGAGGGCTCGCGGAGTGCCGTGCCTTGGGCTGTTGTTTTGTCAGCCTGCTGACCTGGATTGAGTTGGGCAGCAAGGACGCGACTGAGAATTTACTTTCCCTGCTTCATGCTGAATACCTTGGTGGTTTCATGTCTATTCCTGGAGGCCATCCTCTTAGGCCATCTATTGCTGCGTAATAAACCACCTGAAAATGGAAAGGCTTAAAACAGTCACGTCTCAACAGGACAGGCAAGCATTCTTCTCTAAGTCGCATTGCCGGGAATTACTGCTGGACTTTCCAGTATGGCAGCTGGACGGGTCTTGGGGGGCCAAGCCAACCTCACTTACACGCTGGCTAGCCTGGCAGGGCTGCCTCGAAGGCTGGGCTCAGGAGAACTTCCCCCTCACCCCCATTCCCTGTATTCCCCACGCCTCTGCACATGGTTTCTCCAGTGCTGGCGACTCCTTACATAGTGCCTCAGGGCTCTCAGACAGGCCTGGGCCTGGAAACCAGCTCTTCTGCTAGAGCCTGCTGTAGTCACAGAGCCTGCCTAGATTCAAGAGAAGGGGCAGGGCCTCAATCTGCCACACCAGCCAAGCTGTTATTCCTTTAAGATTGAAGACAGCCACTCACCTGATGTGAGGGGGCGGGCTTATAACCAGGATGGGAAGAGGGAGATGAAGGGAAACCTGCCAGTGTGCGGAGGGCTTAGGCAGGGCTGACTGGGCCTGGGGCATTCCACCCTTCACGGGGGAGAGACCAAGGGCTCCTGGGCGGCTGTGATGACAATTGCTTGCATCAGATTTGATCACATGGCTCACAGAAGGAGCTGATGACAGGCTTTTGACTTGAGAGTGTAGAAATAGATGGACTGATCCAGCCTGGAGGCTCAGGTTGCATCTGCTCTCAGGTGACCAGGAGGTGCAGAGGCCGCCCTTGGCAGAACCTTCCAACTGTGCTTAACAGGCACTCACTTGCTGAGCACTCACTGGCTGTTGGGTCCCAGCTCATCAGACACTTTATTTCTTGTAATCTTGTAACTACTTTTGAAGGTGGGTTGTTATAGATGAGTAAACCCAAGGCCCTGAGACTCTAAGGAACCTGTCAATCCCACAGCTAACTGACTCAGGCTCAGTGGAACTGGGATGAAGCTGTGTCCTGACTCCAAAGCCCGAACTTCACCATTCCGCCAGTGGTTCTTAATTCAGCCGTAGTTTAGGCTCACCTGGAGAGCATACTAGATAGGCACATATCAGTGCCAGACATCCTGACCTGTGTGGTAGCGGGTGAGGGAGCCCTGGGTGGAAGGGGTGATGTGTGTGTGCTTAGACTGTGAGCCAGTGAAGTGTCTGTCGCTGGCGTCTCGCCCGGTGGGACTCGGGGTGCTGGGTCCCGCGTGCGCCGCCCCTCATGGCCCCTTCCGTGACGCAGGTCTGGTGAAGGATGCAGCCAGGCCGGCCTACTGGGTCCCGGACCATGAGATCCTGCACTGCCACAGCTGCCGGAAGGAGTTCAGCGTCAAGCTCTCGAAACACCACTGCCGGGCCTGCGGACAGGGCTTCTGCGACGAGTGTTCCCACGACCGCCGGGCTGTCCCCTCGCGAGGCTGGGACCATCCTGTCCGAGTCTGCTTTAACTGCAATAAAAAGCCCGGTGACCTTTAACCCCAGCTCCCTCTCCGAGTCCTTCACAATTCCTTAGGTTCTCAGGGTTAGAAACGAGGTCGTGTTGAGGTAGGCCCTCCTCCTGGTCACCTATGGCGGTGTGTGTCCTCTCTCCTCATCCCGGGGGCCCCGTTCCCACTGTGGGGTGGCGGGCGGGGGGTTGCAGACAGCGAGTTGGGGCGAGCCGGGCGGCGGGCCTGAAGGCGTGAACCCCGACAGGGCGGGCGGCCCGAGCAGCTTAGAGCAAAGGGGAATGAACTCGAATCCACTGCATTTTAATTCAGTTAAAAATAATAAGTATATAAATATATATATACACACACACACACACACCCATATATACATACAAAAGGAATGTGGAGGCATTCAGGCTGCTGCTGGCCGTGAACTCCCGCGCGGTCCGTCCCCAGCAGGGATCCGGGGGCAGCGGGCAGCAGGTCTTCCCCCACAAAACCGAGCCAGGTCCAAGGCCACTGCACCGCTAGCCTCCCTCTGCTGCTTCTCTCCGAGCCTTCGAAGCCTTCGCGCCCCTCAGCTGCCAGGGTAGGAGCTTCCCAGGGACCTTCTGCTGGGGGTGGCCTGCGGGGGAGCTTCCTGGGCCCTCCAGAGTCAGATCCCAATCCCTGGCCTTGGCCTGTGTCAGAGACCACCTAGCTTCGCGTGCAGGTCACGGACGGGTGGAGGGTGTGGTAGGGTCCCCGGACCCAAGGAGTCCCCAAGCGCAGTTGACGTGATGTCCCTCGAGCGGGGGCGGGCACAGAAGGAGACGGGCGTTCCCCAGCAGTGTTCCCTGCTTGTCGATGCTTCCATTCGCTCCACCACTTGGCTTTCGCTGCCCCGCAGTGGAGCACCTGCCCCCACCCTCCCCTCCCAGCCCCCGTGAGCCCCCCATCTACTGAGTGTTGCACTAGGGTTCTTGCTTATTTTGAAGTGTCTTAATTCTTTATTCCCAGACACACGACCCCTTGAGCTGTTGGAGGGGTGGTCATGAGAAATCTTCCAGGGAAAGAGCACAGAACGGACTGTTAGTGGTTCTTCAAAGTATATACAAACATTTCAGCGGATCATTACGAAAAAGTTCTCCAGTCCTGGCGAGAGAAGTCAGATGAACTTTTGTTTCTCAAGAGCTGGGACATCCATATCTGTCGTGACTGGAAAGAGACCATTGTGCTGAAATCCTGTCGTCATGGTGGATTTTATCGTCAATGGCCAAAAAGGAAGAATTCAAAGTGACACAGTTCTTCACTGAACTGGGGGGTGGGCCAAGCTTCAGGGAGGTACGTGGTGGTCACTCTTGGTGTGTCACTGTGACGTGAGCCCTGGAAATGTGTTGGTCCCTCTCACACCTGTTTCCTTCCTGCCTCCCGTGGCCCAGTGACTGAGGCCTGCTCTAGTACTGTGTATTAAATTCGCCGTTATAAAGGAATCTTCCTGCGGAATATGGACTGTGGCTTCTTTCCTTTAAGTTCATCAGTATTATCTTGCTACCTCTTTCTAGTTGATGAAAAGTGAAAGAAAGTGAAGTCGCTCAGTCGTATCTGACTCTTTGCGACCCCATGGACTGAAGCCTACCAGGTTCCACCGTCCATGGGATTTTCCAGGCAAGAATACTGGAGTGGTGGCCATTTCCTTCTCCAGGAGATCTTCACAACCCAGGGATTGAATCTGGGTCTCCCGCAGTGTAGGCAGATGCTTTACTGTCTGAGCCACCAGGGACGTCCCCTAGTTGATGAAAGCTGGTGGCTTTTCAGAGCAAAAGCCAAGTGAGAGGTGTATTTTACCTGTGAATATCTCAGTTTATTCCCTGGGAATGTTCTCTCCCAGAAGAGATTAGGTGTTACTAGTGACCTATGGAAGCCCTGGGAAGAGACTCTTCTCCTTTTGTATCTGCCCTTTGGTGTCGATCCTCTGCCCTGCCTTGCTCTGTCTGTTCGGCTCCCGTTGAACAACTGGTCACCGTCTCTTGTCCTGTCGTGTGGGGCTGCCCCTGAGTGTGGTGTCTGCTGGACCACACAGGAAAGATGCAGAAAAGTCTTCCGAACTCGCTTTCTTAGATTAGTCAGACCAGGAGAGGAGAAGAAGGTAACCCGGTATCAAAATAACCAAAAGTTCTCTCTCTTGTCCTACACACCCAGTGTTCATCTTGGTTTTGCGGTGGCTGCTTTAATTCAGATGAGGCCAAGAGTGCAGGTGGGTGGGTGGTAGGAGCAAGCAGGGAGATGGGTCCGGAAGTCACCTGTAGGAAAATTAGGTTTAAGGAGATCTTACACTTCCAGAGCAAAAGTAAAAATTCCATTCTCTCTGACACCAGGGGGCCGAATAGATTTCTTGAGCAGGAGACCTTGTTAGCTCTCTCACTCATTAGTAGGCCTTAGGCAAACTGCTTTCTTTTCAGTTTTTTTTTTTTTTCCCTCAGTATATTGGTGATCTTCACCTGCTTCATAGGGTCCTAAGAATTAAACGGGAATAATGGTGGCAAAACATACTCAGTGTCTAGATGTGGTAAGTAAGTGCTGGGGAAGCTAAGCGCCCTGGAGGTTTCTGTGAAGCTCAGACTCAACAGTTCAGTTCAGTTCAGTTCAGTCGCCCAGTCGTGTCCGACTCTTTGCGACCCCATGAATCGCAGCACACCAGGCCTCCCTGTCCATCACCAACTCCCGGAGTTCACCCAGACTGACGTCCATCAAGTCAGTGATGGCATCCAGCCATCTCATCCTCTGTCGTCCCCTTCTCCTCCTGCCCCCAATCCCTCCCAGCATCAGAGTCTTTTCCAATGAGTCAACTCTTCCCATGAGGTGGCCAAAGTACTGGAGTTTCAGCTTTAGCATCATTCCTTCCAAAGAAACCCCAGGGCTGATCTTCAGAATGGACTGGTTGGATCTCCTTGCAGTCCAAAGGACTCTCAAGAGTCTTCTCCAACACCACAGTTCAAAAGCATCAATTCTCAGCGCTTAGCCTTCTTCACAGTCCAACTCGCACATCCACACATGACCACAGGAAAAACCATAGCCTTGACTAGACGGACCTTTGTTGACAAAGTAATGTCTCTGCTTTTGAATATGCTATCTAGGTTGGTCATAACTTTCCTTCCAAGGAGTAAGCGTCTTTTAATCTCATGGCTGCACTCACCATCTGCAGTAATTTTGGAGCCCAAAAAAATAAAGTCTGACACTGTTTCCACTGTTTCCCCATCTATTTGCCATGAAGTGATGGGACCAGATGCCATGATCTTCGTTTTCTGAATGTTGAGCTTTAAGCCAACTTTTTCACTCCCCACTTTCATCAAGAGGCTTTTTAGTTCCTCTTCACTTTCTGCCATAAGGATGGTGTCATCTGCATATCTGAGGTTATTGATATTTCTCCCAGCAATCTTGATTCCAGCTTGTGTTTCTTCCAGTCCAGCATTTCTCATGATGTACTCTGCATATAAGTTAAATAAGCAGGGTGACAATATACAGCCTTGACATACTCCTTTTCCTATCTGGAACTAGTCTGTTGTTCCATGTCCAGTTCTAACTGTTGCTTCCTGACCTGCATACAAATTTCTCAGGAGGCAGGTCAGGTGGTCTGGTATTCCCATCTCATTCAGAATTTTCCAGTTTATTGTGATCCACACAGTCAAAGGCTTTGGCATAGTCAATAAAGCAGAAATAGATGTTTTTCTGGAACTCTCTTGCTTTTTCCATGATCCAGCGGATGTGGGCAATTTGATCTCTGGTTCCTCTGCCTTTTCTAAAACCAGCTTGAACATCAGGAAGTTCACGGTTCGCATGTTGCTGAAGCCTGGCTTGGAGAATTTTGAGCATTACTTTACTAGCGTATGAGATGAGTGCAATTGTGTGGTAGTTTGAGCATTCTTTGGCATTGCCTTTCTTTGGGATTGGAATGAAAACTGACCTTTTCCAGTCCTGTGGCCACTGCTGAGTTTTCCAATATGCCAATATGCTGGCATATTGAGTGCAGCACTTTAACAGCATCATCTTTCAGGATTTGAAATAGCTCAACTGGAATTCCATCACCTCCACTAGCTTTGTTCATAGTGATGCTTTCTAAGGCCCACTTGACTTCACATTCCAGTATGTCTGGCTCTAGGTGAGTGATCACACCATCGTGGTTATCTGGATCGTGAAGATCTTTTTTGTACAGTTCTTCTGTGTATTCTTGCCATCTCTTCTTAATATCTTCTGCTTCTGTTAGGTCCATACCATTTCTGTCCTTTATCGAGCCCATCTTTGCATGAAATGTTCCCTTGGTATCTCTAATTTTCTTGAAGAGATCTCTAGTCTTTCCCATTCTGTTGTTTTCCTCTAAGACAATTACAGATGAAATGGAGTGGAGGACAGCTTGCACAGATGCCCAGGTGAGGGTGAAACATGTCCCAAGAGAAGGGGCAACAGGGTAAGGTGTGTGTGTTCACATCTCGAGGCCACGTTTTATCTCGAGGCATAAGAAGCTATTGAGTGCAGGGATCTTTGGGGAAAGGTCATTCTCGTGGCGGTGGCCTGGAGAGGGAGACTTCAAGGAATGGGCCCGGAGGCGTCTACCGTCTTAACATGAATGGAGAAATTTAGCCTGCAGTTGTTTTCAGAGATGGTTACAGGGAACATTTAGACCAGGACAGAGTGAGGGCTCACAGGTAAGAGGTAAGCAGGTGGTGCCCTTGTTGTGGGCACCGAGTGTTGACCTGTGGGCATTTCTGGTGACCAGTCTGTGCTACTGTTCTCATCCGTTAAGAAGGCCACGAGCAAGGAAACAGCAAAGGGTTTATCGGAGCCTGGTGCTGACGCCACCCTCTGTTCATTCTAGACCTTTCATTGGCACCCGGAGGATCAGGGCAAAAGGCCCTAACAGACCTGCAAGTGAAAAATGCCTCCAGAGTGTATGACAGACTTAGTCTTCAGGACAGTCTTAACAAGCAGTGTGCCAAAATGCTTTATCAACTTAGCAGTGAAGTTTAACCACTTTTCATATCATCTAGACCAAATGTTAGGAGCAGTGACCACTAACCAAACATAAGAACAGATTGCTAAATTAAGAAGTTTTGATCATGTCCTCACCTCCTTTTTTTTTTTTTTAAAGCCTAAGGCAAACATACAACTAATTCTTTGACAACTGTATTTGCCTAGTAAGAAACTTGGGCTATGGCACAGTTGACAAGGTGTTAGGAACGTGTTTGGGAATGTGATGTGCTCAGTCATGTCCAACTCTTTGCGACCCCATGGACTGCAGCCCACCATGCTCCTCTCTCTGTCCATGGGATTTTCTAGGCAAGAATATTGGAGTGGGGTGCCATTTCCTCCTCCAGGGGATCTTCCTGACCCAGGGATTGAACCTCCGTCTCCTGGGTCTCTTGCATTGCAGGTATAACCACCGGCTATATCTCAGAGCTCATCAGGTACTTTTTTGAGTAGTCAGTTGTCTCCTGTCTCTGAGAGACAGTGTACTGTTCAAAAGTGGACTGAGTAGCCACAGCTTCTTTGCAGTACAGAATTGTGGCAAAAGCTCTGCACTAGAGGTGCGATACCAAAGATACCGTCTGTAGAAGGCAGATCCTGTTACGAACAAACTTGTGAGAACTTAGAACTTCCGGGGGTGAAAGTATGAGTGATATTAGGGTCATAGCTTAGCACTTATGCTTGTTTGTGCTCTTCGGGTGGGGGCATGTCACCAAAATCAATCCAAAAGATTCTGCTGTGATTGGTCAGCTGGACCTTTCAATCATAAGGCTATTTCCTGAGTCCTCCATGCAGGTCAGCATGCCAGGGCTGCAGAGATACAGGGGTGATGTCTAAATGATTGAACACCTAAGAATTCTGGTAATTGGCAAGCTTCTTAGCCTTTGAGTGCCAGAGCCAGAAAAACTTGTTTACTTGGTGATTAAATATGAAATGCTAGCATTGCCCCAAGCCGCCTTGTGCTTTCTCCTTAGCACTAGCAGTGTGATACCCCAGTACTGTCAGCAACTGGAGGAGTGTGGAAAGTAGAGGACGTGGTCTCTTCTGGTACCAAGTGCCAGGTCTGTGATCTGTGGTCAATTTCTCTGCCCAGAAAAGGATGTTGATAATTTTTATATTATTACTACTGCCCTACCTCCTTTATGGGTTGTTTTAAGGGTCTAGTCAGGTTAAGATAGGGGAAAGTCATTTATAAAACCTAAAGCTCTGAAAACATTTATTATAACATACAGCTCATCTATTGGATGACCATTCTGATACTCTAATGAGTTTTGGATTTGTTTCTCTGTACATTAAGTTGTAGGAGGGTTCTGGCAGGATACATATGTGTAACACTCAAGGGGGTAACTATAGAGTGTGTTAATTGGTGAAGCACATTGGACTAACAACAGAGAGATGCAATTACCAGCTGCAGGTCTGAAGGGACAAATGGAGAGAAGTTCCTGGAATCCAGAGAGCTGTGTTCCAGCAGAAGCTGTAGCCTGGGGTGGAGGGAAACAGCCACAGCCCTGCAAACCCCAACAGGAGGGGAGCCAGAAACTAACACTCTCCCCCCAACTCCTGCCCTCTGCTTTCCTGCTGTTATGTTCGATTGGCTGAACCCAACCCAGGCCAGGGAGCCTGCTGAAAGCTTTGCAGAAAAGCCATGAAAGCTGGCCTCAGTCTCCATCTTTTGTTCCCTCACCCAAGATCTGAGCAGGTGTTGCCGTAGCTGGTTTGATGCTACAGAAGCCAAGCATCACGAGGTTCTAAATCATGAACAGAAGCGACACACCATGTTGTGGTTCTTTATCTGGTAGAAAGACCCGCTCTTTATATTAACACTCTGTATAAACATCTCACAAACCACTTCTCTTGGATTACAAAAAGGCCAAGCCCGTTTTCTTTGAATTGGGGCCCTTGAATGGATGTTCAAGTCACCACGATAAATACAGGAGCTGCTGTATCTAACATTCTGGAAGGTGCTTCAAGAAACGCACGCTAAGGCCTGCCTAGCATCTGAAAGGATCCACCTTTCTTTTGAAAGCCAATGAATGGTAATAAATGAGAATCTGAGAGATCTGACACTGGTGTTGAGTGAGTTTGAGAAGGCTAATTTAATGATGACCAACTCAGCCTTAAAAATCTTCTTCTAGAGACTCAGAGAAATGACTTTCCCTTCTTCTCACCTGGCTTTCTCAAGGATGTCTTTCTGGGACCCAGGCACTGACTACTAATAGTCTCATCAGGCTTCTTGAAAGGGCTTTTGGTGAAAAAAGCAGCTTTAGTTACTGTCTATCTTCAGCCTTTAGAAAATTATTTTTTGTTAAAAAAAGGGGGAGAGAGATGCTAAGGAATTCAACAAGAAATAGGCACCTTTTGTGAAAAGGACTTTCAAGGCTCACAACTTAACCGAGATCACTTTACTGAAGTATCTCCACATAAAACATAGCACCTCTTCCTCCGCAGCTGGATGGGTGGTACATGTGCACACAGATGACCCACTTAAAATGCCCTCACTGGAAACAGCAATTGTGGCAAAAATACGGCTACCTTAGCTCCCTTGAGTAACATTCACACCCCTCCAGGCCGCACCCTGCAGAGTTAGCTGTAGGAGAAGCAGTAAAGGTCCTGCCGGACAGCCATGAGCAGCCCTGGTGCTCCCCGGGCACCCCCAAGCCGAGAAGAGAAGGCCACGCTGGGGATGTCGGCCTTGGAGGTGGGGTATGGGGAGGGTATGGTTCTGAGTAGCTGGCCGTCGTGGAGGCTCCAGATTCTCGTGTAGCAGTCCTGGCCCACTAAGAGAGGGAAGACGTGCGGCAGGTTAGTGAGAATGCACAGGACCAGGGCGGAGGGCAGGGGGTGGAAACTGTGGCCCTGGCTTCCACGATTCCTAAGGGCTAAAGGTGATTCCACATGAGCCAAGCAAACTCACAACGGAAACTGTCTCTACAGATAAGATGTCCCTTTTGAAAATTAAAGTCACGGGTTGCCCTGGTGCTCCAGAATTGCGAGTTGCCAGTGTTCAAAGGGACAAGACGCAAAGGCTGGCTGTGACACCCTGGGTGGTTCATGGGGCATCTTGGCTATTGGGTGGCCCATTCTGTTTCTCTTGGTGACAAGGGCTGTTCAAGAGGGAGCCCAGCCCACCTGTTCTAGATGACATGCAGCTCATTTCCTTTTTATGAGATAGTAACCAGGACGATCTCTTTAATTTCATTACATCCCGGGGCAAACTGGGTGATAACTCTCTCCAAAACATTTTCTGCTTTAATGATTCAGTTCATAAGACTTTATAGTCTTCAGTATTCACAGGTCAGAGGAAAGAGACACCAGACACCACTGATTACAGCAGCCTGGAGAGCCAGTATACGCTACTGGGGGAAAGGGCAGACCTCAGGCATCACAGACTTCAGTGTGTGCTTCCGACCATCTGAGTTGACTCTATGACCTTGGGGGTGGGTCAGTTCGGGTTGTGCAGTTCAAGGATTACTGCAGTCAGCCCACTCCCTACATCTGCTTCTCAACAAGGCTCGTATCTTTCCTATCGTCCAGAACACAGAAACTCTTCTGTAGTGAAAACTTGCGGAAAACAGACTTAAGGAAGCTAATTGCTGGTGGTGTGGTAAGAGTAGTAAAAAATTCTAAGAAAGTTCTAGCGAAGTGATGCTTCTCAGCCACAAAAAATTTCACAGCAGATAGGTACTTTCTGTAGGAATATTAGAAAATTTGAGATCTGTGAAGACTAAGAACATACGCCTTAATGCCAAGGGCCTACTATTTCATTTGTGAAAGTGCTGAATAATTATATAATATAATCTGTGATCAACTCGTAACTCCTTTCAAGGGGGTTTGGTGCTCGAAAGCTCTGCTTCTATTCTACACATCATGGGATCACAGCGGTGGTCGTAAAGGGACTGGGCATTGGTTCCTTTACAATGACCTTCATCTCTGTTCTCAGCATCCTCTGGTAGAAACATGAGTACCAAGAACAGGAGCTCAAGCTTTGCGACAGGATGGCCGCCCTGAATGCGGACCTGGTGAACAGACTTAACCCCCACACCCAGGTCTCCTAAGTTGCTGTGTTTTATTGCTCCTCATTGGCCTGTAACTGAAGTGATGTCTGCCCAGTGACATGGAGACAAAGGCTATCCACATGCTGGGGGTTAAACTGTTGCTCACTGATGGCCAACTTTGCACCCTATCTTGACTCCCAGACCCCAAGTGTCCAAACTCCCCTTTATTCAGCTTGCCATAGAGTCATGTCTTCTCTGCTTTAGCTGCTGGGGGTCCTCAGGGTCAGGGTCAGTGGGATGGAGTGCCTTGTCCCCAGCTACCTGCCACCACGATTCCTTCCTCCTCGTGCACGTGCAGGGGCAGGTGGGCATACTCGTTCACGTGCCCTTCGTACTGCCTGATGCACTTGGTGGTCCTCAGGTCCCACAGCTTGATCTGTGGGAAGAAGCACAGAGGCTGGTACTGGTGAGCCCTAGGCATGAAAGCCAGCGGGGGCGAGGTGGTCTCCACAGACCTCTTCAAGTGAGAAAATGTAAGTCGCCTGCTCTGAGTCTGAGAACCCATCAGAGGCACCAGGACAAGTGCCCCATCCCTTTAGACCAGATGGGGCTCCGAGTGGGCGGCAAAGCAACTGCCCTGCACACCTGGCACCTCACCTGGTCTCCACGTGCCTCTCTCCTGCCACGGTCTGACACAGGAGTCTCTCCTGCAGAGCCCCTCCCCTGGCCCAGAGCAGCTCCCGCGGCTGCAATCAGCAGTACCCCTACCGTTCCGGCCATGTCGGACGCCATCAGGCACTGTTCTTCTTGGAGAATCTGCACAGAGGTCACTGCAGAGTCGTGGAACAGGCGGGTGGCCTTCCAGCCCTTGCCCTGATTTTGACAACGCAGATCAATGGCAAAGATTTCGCCAGAACGACAGCCGTTAAACAGCAAAGGAGCCTGTGGAGAGAAGGACTGTTTGGTACCTCCCTCCACGTCTGCGAAGGGTGAGTCCCCCAGAACATACCCCCTGTCTCCCTTCTCTGGATCAGAGGGATGGGTAGAGGCAGGCTGGTTAGGGTTCGAGCTTCAGCGGAGACAGAAGGGTTTCTTATCAAAGGTCAAAAACTGGACACCACGTGTCCCTCCAGTGTCCTCCCCGCTGGCTGTGATGGGCCCTTAAGGCCTCACCCTGAACCCCTCCCCTCCCGTGAAGTGAGGGTGTCCCGTCCCCGCCCAGGTTGTGAGTGAGAAAGTAGGTGATGAGAGTGGAGTAAAACAGACTAGAAATCCAGGGAAGACACGGGTCCCAAATAGAGTAGGAAGATGGCTGAAGAAACCAGAATGATGAGTTCTGTGCTTATTGCCAAAAGCAGGTCAGCATATCTTTTCCACCCTTTGAAAGAAAGGTGGCATTTTCTATAGGTCAAGTCTTTGAAATGTAGTAAGGACCAGAATTTTAATTTTTAAATTTATCAAATGGGTAGCTTGACAACTGCATATAAAACTGTTACAAACTGGGACATAATTTATACATTAAAATTTTTTTACTGTCCTGCTGGCTAATCTAAGTACTCAAGAACTAACACTTCATTGAAACTTTAGGAAGTTGCTGAAAGCCAGCTGAGCCAGGCCTTTCTAGATCAGCCAAATTTCATTCAGCACTGACTTATTCACCCATGAATCACTTCGGATGCCCTCTTTTTCCCTATAAATGAGAGAGGAGGACTAGATTTCACACAAGGGAATCCCATTCCAACCCAGCTCAAGGTCGCCTCTTGGGAAACTCGGAGTTAGGCCCTCCCCAATGCAACCAACCGTGATAGCAAACTGCTGGGTCAAGACGTCACTGCTGGTCCCAAACGACTGCCGGTGTCCCGTCACCACGCTGGTCACCAGGACTCGCCGAGACAAGCCTGAGAGAGACAGAGACAGGGCGGACAATGTCCCTCTCGGTCCGGGGAGAGGAACTGTGGACTGGCGTTTCGGGTCTGTGCCCTCTGTCACCCTGGGCAGCTGGGTGGCTCACCTGTACTAAAGCAGTTGTTTGCCTGGATGTTCAGGGACCACGCGCAGGACCAGGCCCCGGGGATCCGGAAACTGCAGAGCATGCCAGGCCGGTCTCCTGCTGAGGGAACAGTGTTTCAAGTCCAGCTGTGTGATCTTAAGCAAACTTTCTGTTCATTTTTTAAAATTGATAAAACATACATTAAGGGCACAAATCATACTATACTCCTTAATGAGTTCTCTCAAAGTAAGTAGAGCTATGTAACCACCACCCAGGTTACTAGAACATTCTAGTACCCTGATACTCTTCATGTTTCTTCCCAATTACTACCCTCCTCACTCCGGCCTAAAGGAAACCACTATCCTGACTTCTAAAAGCATCTCTTGGTTTTGTAAGGCAAATTCTGAACCTCTTTTTGCCTCAGTTTCCTCATCTGTAAAATGATGATACTACATCCTCCTGCTTCACAAACTGGCTGTATGATGAAATGCTAGGCACAAGGCTAAGTGTGCATTAAATCACTTAATCTTCCATGTAACCCGAGGGGGCAGATGTTTACTTTCCAGAGGTTAAGCAATCTCTTCAAGATGGTTAGGGGCAGAGCTGGGATTCATGCCAGGTCTACCTGAGAGGCCTGACCCTTGTCTCTGATCCTAATTCTCTGAAACTGAAAACTTCATATCCAGAATGCTGCCAGGCCGTCAGACTGCCTTCAGCCATACAGAATCTAAGTATCCCTGACAGCACCTTCCATCCAGTAAGAGCTTAACAGATGCTCTCTTGGTGATCGTATATAGGCAGCCTAAATAAATATGTTCATCTCCTATATTGGTTACACATGCTTTTAACTGTTCTGGCTGCTGAAAAGACCCAAAAGGAGGGGATAAGTGAAGATGTACACGCTTCCAGTACAAATCCTGGGTGGGGTTTAAGGAATCCTCCCAGGTGCTCTGCAGACTGTCCCCATCCTGTGAGCTCCCACTTGGACTCACCAGCCTGTGGTCCCCACCCGTCTTGTCCAAGCCATCACCACAGAGCTTATGCTGCTGCTGGCTGCAGCTCCTGGGAGGCAGAGGACAAAGATGTCCCCCAGCACCTCCTTATCCATCAGTACCTGCATGATTACTGACAAACAGTGACGTGGGGAGCAGGGTGGCACAGCCTGGAGTCTCTGCAATTCCCATGAGGCACAGCCTGGAAGAGCTGTTAAGGACAGTCAAGAACGAGTCTCCTCCAGGAGGAGAATGGGCATCAGCACTCTTCAAAAAAATCATCCACATTTAACAGGCTCACATTTTCCATATTTAGTTTTGGATATTTTAAAAGGAAAAAAATGTCACAGATACACTTAAAGGCCCCTTTTTAACTCCCCCCACATAGAATTGCTACTCTAAAACAAGTCTGAGTTCTAGGCCTTAATATTTCTACTACACAGTATTTGTCCTTAAGCAATGTAAAATAAAGAAGCATTTGATTTTAAAATACATGTAAATGGCGTCACACACAATCTTCTACAACTGTTCAATGGTACATTGTCTTCGAGACGTAATTGTGGTCGTGTTTGTAGCTCTGGTTCAACCACTTGCACCACAGAGCACTCCTTTGTATGAACAGACCACAGTTTATTTATCTGGGATCCTGCTGCTGAAGTGGGTTTTGCCCCCGCCCGCATCCTTTTTTCCTCTCTTCTTGTCCTTCTGTCTTCCCCTCCCATGTATGGGAAGCTTCTCTTACGAGTTTCTTACACCTGTGATAAGGATTCCACTTTACACTACAGTGTGCCATATACGCACAAACATTTGAAACAGGAGTTCCGTAAAACATTCACCCTAACTAAATAGGAAACCGGCATCTTCTAGTAGTTTCCCCCATTCTCCCCCTACACCGAAACTTGGCTCTATCAGACCTTAAAAACTGTGTCTATCTGAATGGGTATAAATTGTTTTTCAATTCGCATTTCTCTGGCTACATCTGATAGTCATCAGGCTTCCCTTTCTTTGAGCTGTCACTTTATGTCCTTTGCCTGCTTTTCTACTGGACCGTCTTCTGATTTGGTTCCTTTCCCTTCAGAGTTTCAATAGAAACCTGTGTTTATTCCCTACTTCCTTGCCTTTTACTCTTCAACCCACTGAAATCCAGGTCAGACCTTCATCTTTTCAGTGAGATGTTCTCCACCAAGGTCTCCAGTGAGCTCTTAATACCTAAACCCGATGAATGCCTTCCGGTCCTGCCCTGAGCCATGCAGCACAGTTTCTAATGGCACACTCCTTGGCTCCATAAGCACTCCCCTGGCGTTCCATCCTTGGACCTTCTATCGCTAAGACACCCCAGCCTAGGCTCTAAAGCCTCGTAAACTCGTGTCTCTCCTCCACTCCTGCTCATCAGTTCACTCTCTCGACACTACTCTGGGTCCTGCAGCAGCCTTCCACCCAAGGTCTCATCCTCACCAGTCAACCACCCTCACTGCCATTTGAGAAGTGAATCCATGACCACCATTCTCTAGGGGCATCCCACAGCCCTGAGGATGTGGTTTTGCAAGGTCCTACCTAGCCAAAAACATCATGGCTACCAAGCCACTTACTGCTGCCCAATGTGCCAAGCTCGCTTCTCACTCTTCCTTCTAATGGGTACTCTGTCCCCTCCTTCCCATGTGGGAGTCACCTCCAGAAAGGTCACCCAATTCCTGTACTCTACAACTGCCCCATGGCCATCACTGCAGACTTGATCACCTGTTGAGGTGCCCAGTTCCTACCTTCCACAGGGGTTGCAGATACTCAATAAATGATGGAATGAATATACACACTTCATCGAAAAATGTACATCTGTGCCAAGCAGGCAACAGTCTTGACCACCGGCATGTGTGACGTGTGGGTATCATGTTGCCTTGGGTGGTAAGCCTCATGTTAAGTATCTCTAGTACCGAGGCTGTTGAAATTATACATGAGAACCCTGATCTGGGCAGCTCAGTACTTTCTTAAATAAATTTCTTTTCCCTTTAAGTTTGTAGGGCAAGGATGGGAGAAAGTCCTTACCCATGTTATTATGGCTGAAACCCAGGTTACACTCAAACTCTGCACGGTACTTGCAAGGGCCAGTATCAAAGATTTAATCCTTTAATAGGCCACAGGTCAATGAAGAAACTAGTTAAGTGTAGAAAAAATTCAGTTGACCCTTCCGCCATTCCAGAGAAAAGAGCAGATGGCTGGTCTGAACCAGGTGTCATTTTGTAAAGGGAGAAAGTTCAAGACCTTCAGTAAAAGCAGCAGGTGTGTAAAAGCCTGATTACCTGAAATGACCACCAGAGGGCAGGCTGCTGATCAAACAGCAACAGACCCCAGTCATTAAACCCCACTACAGGCATACTTTGTTTTATAATGCTTTGCTTTACTGCTCTTTGCAGATAGTGGACTTTTTAAATATATTTTTAAAACAAATTGAAAATGTGTAACAACCTGATGTTGAGCAAGTCCACTACTATTGCTATTTTTCCAACGGCATTTGTTCATTTTGTGTTTTTCTGTCACATTTTGGTAATTCTCACAACATTTCAGAATTTTTCGTTACTATTTTACGTTATAGTAATCTGTGATCAATGATCTTTGATGTCTATTGCAAAAAGATTGACTTGTTGTCAACAAGTCAAACTCAGATGGTGATTAGCACTTTTAACAACAGTATTTCTAAGATAAGGTGTGTACGTTGTTGCTCAAATATAATGCTGCTGCACACTTACCAGGATAGTGTAAACAACTTTTATATGTACTGGGAAACCAAAAAATTCATGTGACTTGCTTTATTACGATATTCTCTTTGTTGCAGTGGTCTGGAACTGAACCTACACTCTCTCTGAGGTAGGCCTATAAATGAATTTTCATCCTCACAAAGAGAAGCATGGAAAAATGCTATATTGTCTGAAGATCAGAAATGGGAGTGAGGTTCTTGTTTTGCCTTTTTAAAGGCTTGATCTCTTCTGCCCTCTGGTTAAGATCAAGACAGTAACAGGTAGTCCTATCACTACACAAACCCCACCAAACAAAAGCCACCTAAAACTTTCTACTTACAGAACACACACAGTTTGTCTTACATAAAATTTATAATCAGATCCTAATAAAACCCTTTGAAACAGAGTGTTGTGGAACAAATTAAAACAAAACAAAACAAAACAAAACAAAAAACACTCACTCCTTAAAAAAAAAACCCCACAAACCAAACTAACAGATTCCAATTGAGGCATCCTTTGTTGAGGACCCATGACATGGCCAAGCACTGTGCTGAGTGTACTCACAGATGTTAACCAGTTAACCTGAGGACAGCTCTAAGTTAGGTAAAACAAGGGGTCACACAGTTTCAAGAGCTCATTTGTTATGGAAGTAAACCACAAGACTTATTAGCACGCGGCTTCAACTTTGGGTCCTTCTCTCCATGAAGGACACGGTGGACAGCTGACCTCTGCACCATCAAGAGCCCCCAGGGAGCCCAGCTGCCCTGACTGGGCACTGTGTGCCCTACAATCTGGGAAGGGAAGATGGAGACTAGAATGAAGAGCGCTCTGAAGAAGGCCCAGAGCCCAGAGCCCCAGTGCACGTAGGGACACCCTTTCTGCTGTGCCCTCAGCCTCCCCGCCCTGCCTGCAAGGTTCCCCTTCCCTCTGTCTCAGGAGGACCTGGGGTCCCTTTTCACAGCTTTACTGTTCCTTTGCGCTTGGTTCCTCTGCTAAAGCACTGACTCTCGAGCCCAGGACTCTGTCTGATACGTGGTGCCATCAGCACAGTTTCAGCACTTCAACTACTTCTCTGTGCTCATGGGGATCCTGGTTTTCTAGCGGATGCGCTGTTCTTTCCTTCAGGGGAGACATGCCTGCAGAATGGCCCAGACCTCTGGACACCAAGACACCGAGACACAGTCTTACAAATCCCACAGGCGCCCAGGTCTACACCAGTGTGCAGCCTGCCCACCAAACCTCTTCACTGCCCAAAGATATAGAACGTGGGAATCCAGGTGATTCAGCGAGGCCCAGCACATGGCGTTCACCTGGTGAGGAAAGACAAGATGGAAAGACTGGTCTGACTGCCAACTTAGAATCAGACGCTTTCTTACAGAACAGACACGTGACTGCTTTCTTCAGGTCTCACTCCTTGAATAGGGGCTGGAACGAGCTTCTGAGGACAAGGAAGCTCCCTGCCCATCGTGTAGAACCTTGAGGGCAAGGGGAGGAAGCAACTCCTGGGCCGGGGTCCTTCATCATCAGCATGGCGGGGGGGGGAGGGCCTCATAATGAGGCATCTGGTATCCCGTCCAGGGAGGGAATGGATTCTCTGCAACGGATCTCACTTAACCCAGAAACCATTTTCAACCTGTGTCTGTCTTGTGGCCCAGGTCTCAACCAAAGAGGAAATCACAGCTTCTTACAGATGCCATGACCCCAAATCAATGTAAAGGCTGCCCCCTAGTCAGCAAGCAAGCCTCTTACATTTATGTAAATTTTAGTGCTGGCTAGACTGGCTGGGAGATGGATGGAACACAGGATGACACAGTGGGAGGACCCTCTGCCCACCGTGGCACACCTCCCAGGAGCTAAAACACAATGTTTTCCCTTGTGAAAATGAGGTAACAGAGCCCTGCCTCCTTCACCAAGCTCTCCTCTCCTCTGAGTGTGGCCAACTACCGCAGTGCCCTGGATCCAAAGGCAAAGCGGCTGCCAAGGCTATCGTGCAGGGCAGCGTACCTTCCGGTTGGTGAAATAGAGGTTTTCGTGCATGTGCACCCTGAACGTGGGGGTCTTCAGGCCGTGCAGGCTGATGATGCCGTACTTGGAGCCCCCGACTTTGACATCGTTCACAGTGAAGAGCCGGTCACTGTTGGTATCCGCCTGGAGAAGGGAGGTGGACTGTGGGTGACTGCCCAGGCTGAGCCAGGTGGGCTGCCTAAGACCAACTGCCCAGTGCCCACGCTCTCTGTGCATTTGCACCAGGCGAGGGCCCCTGCCCATGGGGATGCGGCGTGACCTGACTTGCCCCTACATGGTGTAGCCATCACCGGGCAAAGCTAACAGGTATCTAGTCTCACAACTCAAGGGCAAAAACGGCAGTGAGGGGCACGGCCAGCAAGTCTGACCTCACTCAACTGGCTGTGGGAGAGTCCTAACGTCCACCCAGAGGACTGCTCAGATGAGCCTTATGGTGACACAGCACGTGGCCATCATGCAGGCCACACAGCAATGTGGGAAATGCTAGTTATAACTGGCAAGGGCTAAAAGATTCCTATTACACAGCTACTGTGATTACCACTGCAGGAGACCCCAGTTCGATTCCTGGGTCAGGAAGATCTGCTAGAGAAGGGAAAGGCTACCCCCTCCAGTATTCTCAGGCTTTCCCTGTGGCTCAGCTGGTAAAGAATCCGCCTGAAATACGGGAGATCTGGGTTTGATCCCTGAGTTGGGAAGATCCCCTGGAGAAGGGAAAGGCTACCCACTCCAGTATTGTGGCCTGGAGAATGCCATGGACTGTAGAGTCCATGGGGTGGCAAAGAGTCGGACACGAGTGAGCGGCTTTCACTTCACTATGATTACCACCAAGTAAAAAAAGGCACTGCGTGGGGAAAAAAATTGTAATAAAAAGATGGCACTGGGATGTGGGCTATTTTTAAGCTTTTCTTTTCTCGTTTAAAAAATGCGGTTAATTATTTCAAAGCAAAACCTTTATATGTGTGTTTTTAATATATATGTATAAATATACACATATACACACCCGTTTGGATGCTGGTGAAAACACACTCCCTTTGCAAGTTGACTCGGCAAGAACAGGTATGTTCCTGAAGAATCATTTCCATGGCTAGCGTCGGATTGAACATATGATCCCTGGGTGACAAACTGGCCTTCCCACCCCTCTGGCCACACCTGCCATCCAGGCGGGGAGGGACCTGCAGGCAGCAGCACCGCAGCGTGAGGACCGAGGGCCCAGGCCGTGCTAAGCGGCAGGCGCACAGTGACCTCTACTGTCCCCGCCCGGTCTACTGGAGGGAAGGGGCTCCGGAGGGGAACCCACCACCAGAAAGGATTCTGCTCGATTCAGGTCAAACTGTACCCCAAACACAGGAGAGAATGTGAATCCTGGCCCCCAACACCCCTTCCGCAGAAGGGTTCTGCTGCCGAGGTCTCCTGGGGCCGGACCTCAATGGTCAATTCCATCGCCTCAGCCTCCCATCCTACCAGCAGACCACTGAGGTTCTCTCACTCTCCTTGACTGGCCCTCTGCCTCCAGGAAGGCCTCCTGGGGTTGCCAGTCTAGCTCAGTGGTCTGACTCCTTCCGTCTGTGGTGGACACTCTGATCCTCTGCCAGCATTTCTCTGGCCCCTGGCTTCTGGTTTGGGTCTAACCAGAAGTGGGAACTTTCTGTTCCCCAGAAATGATGCAATGGATGAGGAAACGGAGGTGTGCTGGACGAGCAGGCCCTGCTACTGAGGTCAGGGACAAAGCAAGAGACGAATACGCCATTGCTTCTGAAGGACGCTGGAACTTCAGGTTTGGCCACCAAATCCTGCCCAGCACGGAAAGGACTAGAGGCCCCTGGTCCACTGTGTACTTTCTCACCTGTGTACACAACACACCCAGTGGAAAGTTACTTAGTGATGGGTCTCCGTTGGCAGTGCAGACTGTGGCTTTAATGAATGTCAAGTGACACAGCTGTAGTGGGGGTGACAGCGGTCACAGCACAGCCTGTCCCGCCAGCTTGGCATCTGCCGCTGGTGGCTGCTTGTTAGAACCGCAATACCTGATTTCAAGGCTAGAGGCTTCTATGCAGTCAGGCTTGATGGAAACCAAAGCGAAGCCACGAATAGCCCAGGGGACGGCCACTACACCCCGGCACCCGCGGACGGCTCCCTTGCACTCACCATTATCAGGTTAAACTGGTCACTTGCCAAAGCGGAGGGATCCGAGCTCTGAATTTGGACTTTTTTCCTCTGCATACAGCTCACTCGCAGCTCGTGGGCTAAACTGCAGAGGAGAAGGAGAGCAGCATGGGAGGGTGGACGCCGCACGTAGGTATCCATGAAGAAGACGCAGGGCTTCTGCTCTGTCCCCAACCCAGAAGACCATCTTCGTGGGTCAGTTCTCTCTCTGTGTTAAATCTCAGCAGTGGAGCTGAACAAGGCTCCAAGAAAGCTCGATTTAAGAATCTTAGGAAAACGACAGCAAAGAAATGCCCAGCTCACTCATGGTGTCAAAGAAGGGCACACTAGAAAGATTGGTTTTGGATCATCTAATGTAACTCTTTCTCTTGGGATGAAGAGCATGTGACTGAACGGAACAACCTGCGGCAGGGCACACAGTTCACGTGCAGCCGCCCATCTGATTGGCTCCTTTCCTCTTCACCAAGGACTGAGCATGTCTTCGGGTGAAGAACTAGACCTTTAACTCTTTTCCACCTGCCCTGGCTGATACTGCCTGTAGGGCCGGCCTTCCGGGGAGGGGCCTCCCCAAGGGAGCCACCCCCACTCATGTTGTTTCTTCCCCGCCCAGCTGTAGCAGGAAGCAGAACGCAGGGGCTAGGAGCTCAGGCTTGGGGGTCAGATGGATGGTCGGTCCCCTTTCTACTTTTACCCTGAACAAATCATTCCACTCTGAGTCTCAGTCTCTTCGTTTGGAAGCTGGGGGAAGGGTCAACCTACCTCACAGGTCTGTAGTTAGAACTGTAGACATCACAAGTGTTTGAAATTTAGTACATACCCATTTAACGTGCCATTTTTGCTGACAACTCGTTAGAAGGAGAAAAGGAGGCAGAAGTCTGATGGAATGAAGTTAAAGGACCTTTTACTTAACTAGAAACAAACTACAGGTAACGAAGAGGAAACACCTTGAGAAATTCCTGCCCAGTTTCTCTGCCTAGATGCATTCCCCACTCTCCCTGGCTCTAGAGGGAAGGTGATGCTCCCAGCGCTGACTTCAGCAGCAGAAGGCAGGCTGTGGGCTGGAGCGCCTCCACTGTGAAGGTTCCTCAAAGAGCAGCTATGCACGCTATGCCGACTTAATTCTTGGACCATGGAAATAAAAAAATACGAAAAGAACACTGATGAAGAAAACATAACCATGAGGCATTATCTTACCGGCAGTAACTGGTGGCGTTGAGAAAACCCAGCTTGCTTTTCTGGAGTAAGGAAGATGCATTGAATCCCAACCTGGCTATTTTCTAAATTAAAGAGAGAAAGATGCGATGAAGTTTTCTGTTATTGTATAATGGATTCTGTTTTCAGGATGTGATGAAGAAACAGGTACTAAGTTGACAGAAATTACACGCATGAAAATCTGATCCTCTCCTTTGCTAGTCTCCTCTCCTTGGAAAGAGGAAAAGCCTATCACAAGACAGTACGTGAGAGCTGCAAAGTCTGCTCGGCACCCCTCTCTCCAAGGCCCCTGTCAATTTAAACCTGAGATGAGGCCACTGAGCTAGCGAGTGCAGGAACGGCCCTGGCCACTCAGGTCTGCACCGTGCTTTCCGCTGGAGCTACAGTGGCTGTGGGGCCTGGATTTCTATTCCACTGCTCCTGTGATCACTGAGACATCCTGGCCTCTCATTCCCAGAAGGGGTCCTGGAAACCCTCCTATCCAAACCACATGTTCTGGTTTTCCACTGAAAATATACAGTCACAGAGGCTGTATCAGGTTGCTAACCAAGAACCTCCGGGGGAGGAACAGAGTGTCAGGATTACTGATGAAACCCAGCGAATGAGAAAAGGTGGTGGTGGGAGGAGTATCTTGCCTGTTCCTATTCTCTTCATCAGGTCCCCTTCAGGGAAGTGTGCTACGCCGAGTCTTATGGGGGTTGTTTCACTGATGCCTCCTTGCGGCAGTGGGTGGACACTGGCAGGAGTGGCGGGGATGGGGCAGCCCCTGGGGTGCGGCACCTACCTTTCCCTGCTGCTTCTCTTCCTCTAGCAGCTTCAGCCTCTTGCGCTCCATTTCCTTCTGCCGGATACTCTCCTTTGTGAGTGGGTTGCAGTTGTTATGGCCAGGCAGCAAGCGGAAGTAGCGCTTCTTTTCAGGATCAAAGTAATAACCTGGTAGATCTTACATCAAAAGAGCTCTTACATCAAAAGAAATAAAATTCAACTTAAAACTCCATGAATTTAGCCACCCAACGAAGAGCCCAGGGGCCTGTCCACCACCCCTCCCGTTGCCGGTCCTTCCGAGGGACAGCAGGCGGACGAGCACTGCCAGTCTCCACCCTGGGCCCGAGTTCAGCCCTGCGGGGAGCCGTTTGCCTCAGGATCTCGGTTCTTAACACACTCGGCTCCTCCCTTGAGTGTTTCAACTTGCTCCCAGGATTTCCTCTGAGTAAGGAATGGGCTAATGACACACCTAGAGTGTACCACACACGAGTGAAGACACACGGGGCTGAGGAGAAGGACAGCCAGAACAGACAGAACCAGATGACGAGGGATGACTAGGTTTCACCTTTCCCCGCAGGCAGGCCCCAGAGGAGCCCTGTCCGGCAGGCGGCCTTACCTGGCACAGAAGAGCTGCCAGCTGAGCTGGAGGTCGAGGGGGCCTCACCATGGCCATCGCTGGAACCCTGCGGGCTCTGCTGCGCCCCTGCGTCCTTCCTGCAAGAGTAACTTGCGGCCAGTGAGTCCCAGTCATTCTCTGACCGTGGGGTCCTGCAGTTCCACAGCCTTCACATTCCCAACCCTCGATTACTTGGGAGGCACTGACCCTTCTCTTCCTTGGAAGCAGTTTACCTACTGCCAATATTCCAAAGTCAGGGCAAGGTTTGGCTTCTCACCCTTTACAGGATGCAGGTCACAGTACTGCCCCTTTTGTATCTCCTCCTTTGAGCATTTTCTGAGGTCTTTTGGAATTTTCCAGATGAAAATGAGAACAGAACTCTTGGCCAATAAGAATTTTACCAGCTGGGCTCATCTGTCAGCTCAAGAGTAGCTACAAGGCCAGGTGAATTCGAGTCTTTACTGGATTCAGCCGTACAAAGAATTTATATTTTACTTGGCTACCCAAGCCTACAGTTGGAGAAACTGGGGTTCGGGCACAGAGGTGATTTCCTCAACAACACTGGGACAGACCCATGGTTTAAAGACTCATTCTGCAAAGCTACAAGCAGCTCCTGTGGCAATTATAGGCTGAAGGATATAATGATAGAACAAAAGACCTAATTTTAGAATTCTGATAAAGTCCAAAATTATGAACTTTCCCTGCCCCCTATAACACTGAAAGGAATACAAACTGCAAAAAAAGCATAAAAAAAAAAAATCAAATAACTTTCTTTTTGCCTATAAATACAATACAGTTTCAGAGAATATTATTTATTCTCCCTTTTTATGGCCCAGAGCTTCCCGAGGCAGTTCATCTGTTATCAGCAGCAAGACAGAGAGGGATTAAGTGTCATGACAGATGTCTACATTTCTAGTCCAAGGACTGCGGTTCCCTTCTTTCCACGTGGAGTGCAGAGGACTGCCATCCTGCGTGTTTCCACACGACTCTGCCAGGCTGAGTCAAGGTACTCTTCTTACACAGACCACATTCTAGTGCATGTTGTGCTCTTGGGGGAAGGCCTGGGGCCCATGGTTCTCCTTATACAACGTATCAGCACTGGGTACTATCCTCATCTTTCTACAGCACGGGTCAAGTTTGGGATTTCAGCTCAGAGTCCCTATTAGCTTGAACCAGGTGAGGCCTGCCCATACAGGAGGCCTGCTCAGAGCCAGGGATCCTCATGGGGCTTTACATACACTACTGTGACCCTCGCAAGAGAAGCACTGTATAAGAAGAGTGACTCAGGGTGACCAAGTAGCTTGCTCGATTTCACACAGGAAAAACGCAGTGTCAAACCCAGATATCCTAACACCCTTGTTCCTTCCACAAAAATCTGATGCCTTATTAAAATTTAAATTTTAGGGTTTTTTTTTTACTCTTTATCTATTCTAGAGAAGCATACTGGCATTCGACAGCTTCTGATTCTATAATTAGAAATTTGTCCATTTTAAAAGGAGATCTGGAGAGTGGAAGAGTTCTGAAATTGGCAGATAGGTCTCCTTTGGCGAGGAATGGGCTGTAGAGACCTCCTAGGGCCAGAAGTCAGGTCAGCAGCCCTGAACTGTGAGGAGGTATCCTCTCCTGGGGTGGGGTGTGGTGAATCATGTCCTGAAACTAGACTGTTTGTACTTCATTCATGCAGAAAAACAAGTGTGGAAAATGTTTATTATAGGGATTCCACCTAAGTATATGCTGTTTTATTTTCTAAGCTGGGTGGTAGGTACATGATATTCACTGTATTATTCTTTATACCTTTCTGTATTCATTAAATATTAGCTATTATATATTACATAGCCTTCCTTGGGATTTAGGCTGAATTAATGAAATTAGGTTTCTAAGAAAGCTATTTTCAAGGCTGAAAAAGAGAGAGAGAGAAAAAAGGTCCAAAAAATGGAGAAACAGCTCCTCAGTAATACCAGACAGTGTTTAAGCCTGTGGCTAGGGCCCTGGCCACAGGTCATGGTCACACGGAAGAGAAAGATGAGTGTGGCCATCTCCTCACTACTCAAAGTGTGGCAGATGGGCTGGTCCACGGCAGAGCCACCCCCGTGGGAGCGTGTGAGATGTGTAGACTGGTCACCCCCCCCCCCACCCCCCCAGATGCTGCATTTGGCCGAGACCCTTAGGGAGTTACGTGTGTGTGAGCGTGCTGGCCGTGCTAGGAAGACACCGGGCAACAGCACTTGCCTCTCGTTAGAGCCATGTTGTCTGAACCAAGCGTTGTGTCGGTGGCCCCTTCTCCTGTGCCTTCTACTCTTCCAGCTGCTTTGATGCATTTCAGCTCCTAAAAGACAGAAAGAAGAAACAAAAAGAAATTACATGCAAACGCACGTGCGCACATCGTTCTCTTCTGTTTGCTTTTGACAGTTCAGTTCCTTCACGTACAGAACTGGGAAAGCCGCCACCAAGCCTTACCTAGAGAAGGCCTGCCACGAGGTGGACGCACGGATAAAACCCAGCGCCTGTAGCCACTGTCTGTCTGCAGCCTCTTACCTCATGACAGACACTTGGCCTGCCAACCCGCCAGCCTCCACTCCCCGGGTCACTGTGTGACGTGTGGACAGACTCTCACAATTACTTTTCAACTGAGGTCTGAGCCTGCCTTGAGAACCTTCTTCAGCTAGTCTTTTCCCTACGAGATTAACACCAGAGCTATATAATAACTATTCTTTCAATCCACACACATCCCTGATTCATACAGAACAGTTAATAGTGAACACTTTCTCTTCCTCAGTATCGAGCAGGAAAAACTGTGAACAAATTAAACAGGGCCAGTGCCTGTGATGTCTTTATGTGCTTTAGAGACTGTTTTAGCTTCCTGAAGTACATTAACTAAAGGCAAGGGTGTGCGTGTGCATTTGTTGAAATGATGACACTCATGTTGCCATAACTATTTCAAGTGGCTTTTTCAAATCTTACCTTGTATAGCCTGAATTTATCACTTAGTTGTCAAAATGTCATAAGTTTTAACATTGGGAATCACACTAGGAATTCTTAAGAGACTGAACAGTAGTATGGAGGCCAGTTGCTGCAAGATTCATGCTTTCCCAACACCTGGTTGGGATTCCTTCCACACTCACTGGAGATACCGTGACATCCGACTGAATGTACTTTATAAATGCAATTAAATGCCATGACAAAAATTGGAAAAATATTTCTAGGGCTGAAATACAACCAAAGAACAGATTAGAAAACCTACCTGCCTTTGTACAGGAGACAGGAATCAAGACCATCCCCAAGAAAAAAAATGCAAAAAAGCAAAATGGCTGTCTGAGGAGGCCTTACAAATAGCTGTGAAAAGAAGAGAAGTGAAAAGCAAAGGAGAAAAGGAAAGATATACCCATTTGAATGCATAGTTCCAAAGAATAGCAAGGAGAGATACGAAAGCCTTCCTCAGTGATCAATGCAAAGAAATAGAGGAAAACAATAGAATGGGAAAGACTAGAGATCTCTTCAAGAAAATTAGAGATACCAAGGGAACATGTCATGCAAAGATGGGCTCAATAAAGGACAGAAATGGTATGGACCTAACAGAAGCAGAAGATATTAAGAAGAGGTGGCAAGAATACACAGAAGAACTGTACAAAAAAGATCTTCATGACCCAGATAATCGTGTGATCACTCACACTCACCTAGAGCCAGACATCCTGGAACGTGAAGTCAAATGGGCCTTAGAAAGCATCACTACGAACAAAGCTAGTGGAGGTAATGGAATTCCAGTTGAGCTATTTCAAATCCTAAAAGATGATGCTGTGAAAGTGCTACACTCAATATGTCAGTAAATTTGGAAAACTCAGCAGTGGCCACAGGACTGGAAAAGGTCAGTTTTCATTCCAATCCCAAAGAAAGGCAATGCCAAAAAATGTTCAAACTACTGCACAATTGCACTCATCTCACACGCTAGTAAAGTAATGCTCAAAATTCTCCAAGCCAGGCTTCAGCAATATGTGAACCGTGAACTTCCAGATGTTCAAGCTGGTTTTAGAAAAGGCAGAGGAACCAGAGATCAAATTGCCAACATCCACTGGATCATGGAAAAAGCAAGAGAGTTCCAGAAAAACATCTATTTCTGCTTTATTGACTATGCCAAAGCCTTTGACCATGTGGATCACAATAAACTGTGGAAAATTCTGAAAGAGATGGGAATATCAGACCACCTGACCTGCCTCTTGAAAAACCTATATGCAGTTCAGGAAGCAACAGTTAGAACTGGACATGGAACAACAGACTGGTTCCAAATAGGAAAAGGAGTATGTCAAGGCTATATATTGTCACCCTGTTTATTTAACTTATATGCAGAGTACATCATGAGAAACGCTGGGCTGGAAGAAGCACAAGCTGGAATGAAGATTGCTGGGAGAAACATCAATAACCTCAGATATGCAGATGATACCACCCTTATGGCAGAAAGTGAAGAACTAAAGAGCCTCTTGATGAAAGTGAAAGAGGAGAGTGAAAAAGCTGGCTTAAAGCTAAGATCATGGCATCTGGTCCCATCACTTCATGGCAAATAGATGGGAAACAGTGGAAACAGTGGCTGACTTTATTTCTGGGGGCTCCAAAATCACTGCAGATGATGATTGCAGCCATGAAATTAAAAGACGCTTACTCCTTGGAAGCAAAGTTATGACCAACCTAGACAGCATATTTAAAAGCAGGGACATTACTTTGTCAACAAAGGTCCATCTAGTCAAGGCCATGGTTTTTCTAGTAGTCATGTATGGATGTGAGATTTGGACTATAAAGAAAGCTGAGCGCTGAAGAATTGATGGTGTTGAACTGTGTGGTGTTGGAGAAGACTCTTGAGAGTCCCTTGGACTGCAAGGAGATTCAACCAGTCCATCCTAAAGGAGATCAGTCCTGGGTGTTCATTGGAAAGACTGATGTTGAAGCTGAAACTCCAGTACTTTGGCCACCTGATGTGAAGAACTAACTCATTTGAAAAGACCCTGATGCTGGGAAAGATTGAGGGCAAGAGGAGAAGGGGACGACAGAGGATGAGATGGTTGGATGGCATCACCAACTCAACGGACATGGGTTTGGGTGAACTCTGGCAGTTGGTGATGGACAGGGAGCCCTGGCGTGCTTCGGTTCATGGGGTCGCAAAGAGTCGGACACAACTGAGCGACTGAACTGAACTGAACTTGCCTTTATTCCCCAACTTCTACTTTTGAGTAGGGAGTGCCTTGCCTGTTAGCATCAAACAGAGCACTGAAAGTCCAGACCTACGTTCCAGAATTCACTATTTATCCAAAGACTCTGTGTCAACCTATGATTGTGAGTTGGGGTTAATTCGATACAAATGAACAAAAATTAAGTGAGTATAGTACTTAAACATTTCATGAATTCTGTAACGAAGTCCTTGATTTGCTTCCTTTCAGTCTGCTTCCCACAGAGTCACTGCACAATTTGGATTAGTTTAAGCAGCCACTCTAGTCCTGTGCCAGAAAGCATATGCAGCACTGAAGCACATCATACAACCATGCTGACTTGGAACCATCACCAATGTTTCACTTTCATCCTCTGCCGGGACATCATAAACTGACCTGGTTTTATTTACTCCTAGTTTGGTTCACTGCTGACAATACGGAGCATTATCACTCTCCTAAAATCCTTTCCACTTCCTTCTAGTCACTGTTAGTACATAGCACAGCTCCCTACTTCACCCAGAAGACAGACGTTACCAGCATGAATACCCCAACTTCTTTCTCATCCCCTGCGCAAAGGTCTGCCTTTACTAACTCCTATCACCTCCGCTCCTGTCTAGGAGAAACACGTGGCCCTGTGCCGTTTCCAGGCCAACCCATCCCTCCTGACAGTTTCCTTCTCAAACTCTGCCGACATCTGTTCTCATATGTTTACTCAATTTCCCACTTTCCTTATCTCAGCGTATAAACATGCTCCAGCTTTTCATTTGTATGTGCTCCACCTCCAATCCAAAAGGAACAAGTGTTCTGGAAGCACAATCTGTATGTACACACCCTACTTCTTTATTTTCCAATCATTCCTCAATGCAGTCAGGCCCCCTCTATCCTCACCCTTCTGCCAAAATGCTCTTACTGAGGTGTGAACTAATGATCACCTACCTGCCAATGTTAGTGGTCTCTCTTTAGTCCTGATTCTCACGACATGTGACACCACAAAGTTTCAAGCTTCTTGAGGTTCCTGGAAGAGCTTTCCCTTGGTTCTCCCCTGACTTGTCAAGTTCATCCTTCTCTCATTTCTCCTGGGCCACCCACTCTGTGTTTCCCAACATTCTATCCCAGATGCTCTTGATTCCATACTTAATAGCATCTCACCTACAAACACAGTTTCACCTCTATCCTAGCATCCCTCCAGAGCAGGGGTCCCCAACCTCCAGGCCTCCAGACCGGTACCTCCTGCCAGATCAGCGGTGTCACTAGATTAGAAGCAAGGCACACAATAAACGAAGCGTGCTTGAATCATCCTGAAACCACCCCCCTGGAAAGCTGTCTTCCATGAAACTGGTCTCTGGTGCCAAAAGGTTGGGGACCTCTGCTCTAGAGCATCTAGTTCTCATGAAAAGGCCACCTCCTGTCTACTTCTACATGAAGCAGATTCAACGTGTTCCAAAGAGTTCATAATCTCTCTCTAGTTTCCTAGCCTGCTCTCTTACCTATCTGTATTTCCCGTCTCTGAAATTCCACCAGTGCTTCACCCCATCCAAGAATATAATTTTATTAATTTTCCTCAGTAACCACTTTAATGGCTCCTGAATTTACATCAATTACCTTAAGCCTCAGACAAAAACAAAAGTTGTATTTATTAAAAAAAAATAATAAGTTAATTAGGTCCCATTTGTTTATTTTTGCTTTTATTTCCAATATTCTGGGAGGTGGGTCATAGAGGATCCTGCTGTGATGTATGTCAGAGAGTGTTTTGCCTATGTTCTCCTCTAGGAGTTTTAGAGTTTCTGGTCTTACGTTTAGATCTTTAATCCATTTTGAGTTTATTTTTGTGTATGGTGTTAGAAAGTGTTCTAGTTTCGTTCTTTTACAAGTGGTTGACCAGAGTTCATTATTACCGACTCAATAAAAAGATAATGGTGAGTCAAAGGCTTCAGATCACCCAGCGGGAGGCGGGCCACTGGCCCACCAGCACCAGTGTCCTCAACAGAGCAGCGCACAATCACAAAGACACAGCTAATAAAAAAAATGGCAGCTGCTGGTTTTGGCTGAAGACAATACTTCTAAACTACCAACTCACACAAACAGAGGTTCAGGCAATGCAACAGAACAAGGGAGGCTGACAAGATCAAGCCGGAGTCATTTTTAAAAGTCATAACAAATAGATGTTGACCAAACATGGAAAAGAATTAAGAGTGGGATGAATCGGTATCTTTCTGTACTTTTAAGAAGTCTATTTCAGGGGTGGAGTGTGTCTTCCCCAAATGCAAACGTGGTTCAATCTCAATAACCACTTTATGGACCAGGTTTGCACCTACCCCTCTGCGTGGAACTCTGTACTCTCACCTCCCACCATTACATGTGATGTGAATTCTTTAAAACAAAAATCCTGCTTTGTTCTTTTTTCTATTCCTGGCACTCAGTAGCTGGCTCTTGGTAAATGTTCACTGAGCTAAAACCAACTGACCAACATCTAGCCAACCAACCAACCAGCCAACTCTGCAGCTATTTTAAATCCCAAGTAGCTTCCTTCTGCTCTGGGTATTTTCATTTGATATTCAACATACATTACAAAGTGCCCACTCACGTCAGGCACCGGGCATGGAGGGGCAGGCAGAGATAAATTGTGGTTCCCGTTCTCAAGGGACTCGGTGCTTAGAGGGAAGATGAATACGTGAACCAATTCCTGCCATGCATCTTGAGGGTGCTACAGGTCTCTCCAGGTGCAGTGGGGGAGAAGGCAGTGACGGCTCGGAGTGGAAGAGCCAGAGGGGACACTGAATTTGAATCCAGCCCGTCAGGCAAGGTGGCAGTGTGAGGAGTCTGTGAGCACTTTTTGGTGTGGCCAGAGCCTCAGGTACAAGGGGTTGGGAGATTGGGCTAGAGGCAAGCAGGGTCAGATACTGAGGTCCCTGGGTGAGTAACATTAGACCTGTATTTTAGAAAGGGCATTTTAGAGGCAGCGGTGGAGGGAATGAGCTGGAAGTTAAGGGCTGCTGCAGCAACTCAGGTTAGATGAACCCACCAAATGGAAGTGACAGTGACACCTGGGATAGAGAACCCTGAAGTTAGAAAGATGTAGAAGGGAAATTTCATGGGACAGCTGGGCAGAGGGCAACTGAAAACTGACAAGTGAATAACTGGCAGTGTTCTGACCTGAGAGTCCAAGAATAAAGAAGGAAGGGTGGTTTGGGGAACAAAGTCTGACCGTGAACAAGCCAATCTCAAGATGTGTTAAAACGGGCCTGAGAATCCAGAGGGGAAATGAGGTGAAATATACAGATTTGAAAGTCATCAGCACACGGTAACAGATTGAGACAAATGTGGCTCAAGCCAAATATACAGCGAGGATTAAAATTCAAAATTAGAGACAATTTTATTGGACAGTAACATGAAGTCAGCACAATCAGTTTTTAGATTGGTGTTTCTCTACCAAGGACGATTTCACCCACCAGGGGACATCTGGCAATTTCCAGGGACATTTTTGTTTGTCACAACTTGGGGGTGGGGAGGGGTGGACTGCTCTGGCATCTAGTGGGTAGAAGCCTGGGATGCTGCTAACCATCCTGTAATACAGGACAGCCCCTTACAACAAATTATCCAGCTCCAAATAGTGCTGAGGTTAAGAAACTCTGCTCCAAAAGGAAATACTCAATAACAATTTTGCTGGGGATAAAATGCTGGCTCTCAGCTCCTTGGGAACCACTCTGCCAAGCACAGATATTAAATAAGATGTGTTGTGGCAGGCTGAGCTTGGCTTTGCCTTTTAGAGTATCTTTCAAGCACTTAAAGGAATAAAGAATAATAATTTCTAAGATACCATTATTCTAGAAAGATAATGTTAATCTCAAACAAATAAAGAAACATGACATAACTTTTTGGAAAAAGTCTGAGCACTACTTATCAAGTAATTTAAATGTACATGCCTTCTTCCGGGCATTGATCCTAAGAAAATAATCCAAAAGATTGTAAGAATTATATGCAAGACATTTACTACAACTTTCCAACTTACTTTATGAAGCTAGTAGTCCTTTGTTGCCAAAACCAGACAAAGGTATCACAAGACAAGAAAACTACAGATCAACCTACTTTATGAACACAGACACTATTCCTCAACCATATGCTAGCAAACCAAATCTAGGTTCAACACTAAAAAAAAATCAGTGCAATACACCATATTAACAGAATAAATGAGAAAAAAACAAACAAACACCCATGTGATTATCTCAATAGATGCAAAAAAAAAAAAAAAAACTGGACAAAATCCAACATCCTGCTGGACGTTGGTCCTGGTGGTCCAGTGGTTAAGAACCCGCCTGACAAAGCAGGGGACATGGGTTTGATCCCTGGTCCAGGAAGATCCCACATGCTGTGGGGCAACTAAACGTGCGTACTGCAACTACTGAAGCTTGTGTCCTCTGGGGTCTGGGCCACTGAAACGAGAAGTCCGCACAGTGCAACTAGAGAAAGCCTGGCCCACAGAAATGAAGATTCAGCGCAACCAAAAATAAATAACATTCAAAAACAAAACAGCTCTTATCTTAAAAAAAAAAAATCCAATATACTGTCATGACAAAAACTAGGCACAGAAGGTAACTTCCTCAACTTGATAAAGGGCATTGACAACCCCCCCACAGCTACCACCATAATGGTAAAAGACCGCAAGCTTTTCTCCTAAGATCAGGAACAAGACAAGGATGTCTGTTCTTATCATTTCCATTTAACACTGTCCTGAAAGTTCTAGCCAGGAACAATTAGGCAAGAAAAAGAAATAAAAAGAATCCAAACAGGAAAGGAAGAAGTAAAACTATTTATATCTGTAGATGACATGATGTTATACATAAAGAAAATCCTAAAGAATTCACATATACACATATGCACAAAAACTATTGGAGCTAAGAAATGAGTTAAGCAAGGCTGAAGGATGCAAAATAACTGTACTTCTGTACATGAGCAGTGAATAATCTGAAAGTGAAGTGAATACAAATCCATTTAAAATAGCATAAAAAAGAATAAAGTACTTAGTGATAAATTTAACGAGTGCACAACTCTATACATTGAAACTACAAGACATTGTTGAAAGAAATTAAAGAGGACCTAAATAAATGAGAAGACAACCATGTCACGGATTGGAAGACTTTAGATGGTCTACAAACTGATGTACAGATTTAACACACTGCTATCAAAATTCCAACCGCCATCTTTGGAGAAGTTACTAAGTTGATCCTGAAATTCATATGGAAATATAAGGGACACAGAAGAGTGAAAATAATCTTGAAAGAGAGCAAAGTGGAGGACTCACACTTCCCAATCTCAGTGCTACAGTAATCAAGGCATCGGTATTGGCACAAGGACAGCAACATAAATCAATGGAGTAGAACTGAGAAATAAAGAAAGAAAGAAATCCAGAAGTAAATACATAAATACATATATCTATGGATGTATAAATATATACATCCATATATTTATGGATGAAATAATATCCAGAAATAAATCCATATATTTATTGGATATTTTATAGAAAATTTTAAAGAAAATTATTTATCTATTTCTTTTTAGCTGTGCTGGGTCTTCGATGCTGAGCATGGGCTTTTCTCTAGTTGCCTCAGGTGGGGGCTACTCTCTACTTGCAGAGCGTGGGTTTCTCATTGTGGTGGCTTCTCTCGTTGCAGAGCACAGGCTGTAGGGCACACGGACTTTAGGAGTTGTGGCTCGTGGACTCAGTAGCTGTGGCACCCATGCTTAGCTGCGCACAGCATGTGGAATCCTCCTGGACCAGGGATTGAACCCATGTACCCCACAATGGCAGGTGGATTCCCAACTATTGGACCCACCATGGAAATCCTGAAAACTGATTTTTGACAAAGGTGCCAAGACAATATGGGGGTGGGAGGCGGCAGCAGATAAAGAAAAATCTTTCAACTGCCCAAAGCTCTGGATATTCACCCGCAGAAGAAGGAATCTGATTCCTATTTCACACCATATATAAAATTAACTTGAATGGGTCTAAGCTCTCGAACTATAAAACTTATGGAAGAAAACAAAGGTATTAATCATCATGAACTTTGAACAAGCAACACTTTAAGTAGGACACCCAAAGCACAAGGAAAAACAGCTTAACTAGACTTCATCAAAAGTAAAAACTTTTGTGCTAAGAACACTATCAAGAAAGTGAGGATGAAACTGGAGCCGATTATACAGAGTGAAGTAAGCCAGAAAGAAAAACACCAATACAGTATACTAACGCATATATATGGAATTTAGAAAGATGGTAACGATAACCCTGTATGGGAGATAGCAAAAGAGACACAGATGTATAGAACAGTCTTTTGGACTCTGTGGGTGGGGGTGGGGGCGGTGGGGGGGGTGGGGGTGGGGGGGAATGATTTGGAAGAATGGCATTGAAACATGTATAATATCATATAAGAAACAAATCGCCAGTCCAGGTTAGATGCAGGATACAGGAAGCTTGGGGCTGGTGCACCGGGATGACCAAGAGGGATGGTATGGGGAGGGAGGTGGGAGGGGGGTTCAGGATTGGGAACACATGTACACCCGTGGCAAATTCATGTTGATGTATAGCAAATACAATACAATATTGTAAAGTAATCAGCCTCTAATTAAGATAAATAAATTAAAAAAAAAAGAAAGTGAAAAGACAACCCACAGAATGGGAGAAAGTATTTTTAAATCATGTATTTGATAAGGATCTAGTATCCAAAATATATATACAACTCAACAAGAAAAAAATAACTCAATTAAAAATAAGGAAAAAAATCTGAAAACAATTCTTCAAACATATACCACTTAGAAATGTGGTAAACAGCCACTTAGAACATGAAAAGATGCTCAACATCATTAGTCATTGTGCTGTGTGCTTACTCACTCAGTCGAGCAAGACTCTGTGACCCTGTAGGACTGTAGCCCGCCAGTAGCCTCTGTCCATGGGGATTCTCCAGGCAAGAATACTGGAGTGGGATGCCATGCCCTCCTCCAGAGGATCTTCCCAACCCAGGGATTGAACCCAGGTCTCCCGCATTCCAGGCAGATTCATTACCATCTGAGCCAGTGTCCGACTCTTTGCGACCCCATGGACTGTAGCCCACCAGGCTCCTTGGTCCATGGGATTTTCCAGGCATGAATACTGGAGTGGGTTGCCATTCCCTTCTCCAGGGGATCTTCCTGACCCAGGGATCGAACCCAGGTCTCCTGCATTGTAAGCAGATGCTTTACCGTCTGAGCTACCAGGGAAGGCCCCTCATTAGTCATTACTGCTGCTGCTGCTAAGTCGCTTCATTTGTGTCCGACTCTGTGCAACCCCACAGACGGCAGCCCACCAGGCCCCGCCGTCCCTGGGATTCTCCAGGCAAGAACACTGGAGTGGGTTGCCATTTCCTTCTCCAATGCATGAAGGTGAAAAGTGAAAGTGAAGTCGCTCAGTCATTACCAGGAAGATGCAAATCAGAACCACAATAAGATACCACTTTATGTCTCTCAGGATGGCTACAAAAAAAGAAAAAGAAAAGTACTGGTGAAGATGTGAAGAAACTTCTGGTGGGAATGTAAAACACTACACTCACTATGGAAAATAGTTTGGCAATTCCTCAAAGGATTACACACAGAGTTACCATATGACTTAACAAAATCCAGCAGAAATGAAAATATATGGCCATATAAAGATCTGGACAGTAATGTTCATAGCAGTATTATTCATAATTGCCCCAAAGAGTAAATAATAAAAGTTTCTATCAACTGATGAATCAGTAAAAATATAGCACATCCATACAACAGACTGTTATTCAGGCATAAAAAAAAATGTACTATTGACGGAAGCTACATCATGGATCAACCTTGAAAATACTATGCTAAGTGAAAGAATTGGGACACAAAAAGCTACATAGTGTGTGACTTATTTGATGTATATGAAATCTTCAAAACAGGCACATTCAAAGAGGCAGAACGAGAGAAGTGGTTTTTCAGGGGCTGAAGGAGGAGGGGTACAGAGTATGGGGAGCATAAAGGGCCAGGTCCTCTTTTTTTTTAAAGCTTCCTGAAAGCCTATTTTTCTGTTATGAATAACTGCTTTTTCCAGTTATCCCCAGATGAGTTGATAAAGACTCTGATTAAACTGTTTTATGCTTCTAAGAATAAGAGTAACTATTACATCTTTTTATTATCTAGGTGGTAGCTTTGAAAAATTTGTATAGAATTTTAAATGATTTATGATGTTCCATGTGTTCTTGTTTGTTTTCTTAGGTAACATTCCACCAAATTACTAGTGCCATATATAACACTTGAGTATGACAGCAGTTAAAAAATGTTCTAAATTATAATTGATTTACAATGTGTTAATTTCTGCTGAACAGAAAAGTGATTTAGTTACACACACACACACACACACACACATTCTTTTTTAAAGTATTCATTTCCAATATGGTTTATCACAGGATACTGAACACAGCTCTGTTCTGTGCCGTAGGACCTTGTTTATCCATCCATTCTACATGTAATAGCTCACATCTGAGAACCTTAACCTCCCACTCCACCCCTCCAACCCGCCTCCCCCTTAGCAACCACAAGCCTGTCCTCTATGAGCATGACAGCAGTTTCACTTGTCTTAAAGTCAGAATCAAACTGAATATGACTTTAAACTAAAATTTATGCTTTGTGCATTTGTAAAACATGGATATACTGGTATCATATTTCCTTTATTCTACTCGATTATGCACTTGTTGAAAGGTAAATTTACAGATCAAATGATGGAACTTAAGGATTCAGTGAAAGTGTTTTTTTTTTTTTTTTTTCTCTTTTTTAAATAGAAAACTTGTCTTTTTAGTTAAAGCTTCATGGAACAGAATTTATATTTAATCAGAATGACTAGACAGGATCCTTTTGGGAAGTCAATCTAAAAGAAGCTAACAGGAATTGGTAGAACTTTTGGCTTTTGATATTTACTTACTACAGGCACAGTGTAGTAATATGAAATACTTTGAAGCCCATAATTAAAAAAAAAAAAGTGTCAGAGTTATACAAAAAGACCATATATCACTGGGTAGGAAGTTGACTAGGTAGGCAGTGAAGTGACTGGGTGTGTAATATTTTTTAAAACCTTGATTTTGGGTCAGCATAAATAATCCTTTAATTTTCCCTCTACTTTCAGCCGCATTCCATTTTGATGTTTAGCAGAGCAAACCAGAATAAAGTTCTATTAATTCAGCAATCTGAAATCTGAGTCACATTAAGATAAAAATGAAAATGAGATGTGTACTAAGGAAAGTTAGTTTCCTTCTTCTGTAATATCTAATTCATCTTCTTATTGATCCTTTCTTAGTCCACAGGTGGACACTTGTCCTGTTCCAGACAGTGAGCTGAGCAATCTCTGAAAAGGACTCTGTGAATGTACTCTTACAATATATGTGAGATGGATAATCAGGTGAATACCTAGAGCTTCTGAAAACCTCAGAGCTTCTCATCAATCTTTTGTATATTTTGGTAGGGAGCAGTATATACCTCTGAAGCTTTGCTGAGAAAAAGCATTTCAATAATGATAAATTCTGAAAATACAGTCTTCATATCCTTTACTTTCTGCTTTTCAGAACTGCCAACCATTTCCTCCAGATGAGGGCTGTCTGTACAGCATCCACTGTAGCTCTTTATAACTGGGTTCATCAGAAAATAACACGTCCAGTGGAAGGGTGTGCTGATATATCCTTTCTACTTCAGGCAGCTGTTTGGCGACTTCATTTCTTGATGATGATGTCACTGTGAGGTCATCACGTTTCCTTTATGGTTCCTTCCACTCACTGCTGTGGCGTGCAGACAATCCTGAAGGTCAGCACAAGCTTCAGCGGTTTTTTGGCCCCTACTTCAAAGCTGGGGTCTTTAGTGAGGCTCTCATGTGGGCAAGTCGGCTCTGACTCGCAGCCTGGCAGCTTACTGTGCATGCGCGCCAAAGATTTGCACAGCTCACCAAACTGCTCCTGGACTGGAATGCAAAAGTAGGAAGTCAAGAAACACCTGGAGTAACAGGCAAATTTGGCCTTGGAATACAGAATGAAGCAGGGCAAAGACTAATAGAGTTTTGCCAAGAAAATGCACTGGTCATAACAAACACCCTCTTCCAACAACACAAGAGAAGACTCTATACATGGACATCACCAGATGGTCAACACTGAAATCAGATTGATTATATTCTTTGCAGCCAAAGATGGAGAAGCTCTATACAGTCAGCAAAAACAAGACCAGGAGCTGACTGTGGCTCAGACCATGAACTCCTTATTGCCAAATTCAGACTGAAATTGAAGAAAGTAGGGAAAACCACTAGACCATTCAGGTATGACCTAAATCAAATCCCTTATGATTATACAGTGGAAGTGAGAAATAGATTTAAGGGCCTAGATCTGATAGATAGAGTGCCTGATGAACTATGGAATGAGGTTCGTGACATTGTACAGGAGACAGGGATCAAGACCATCCCCATGGAAAAGAAATGCAAAAAAGCAAAATGGCTGTCTGAGGAGGCCTTACAAATAGCTATGAAAAGAAGAGAAGTGAAAAGCAAAGGAGAAAAGGAAAGATATAAACATCTGAATGCAGAGTTCCAAAGAATAGCAAGAAGAGATAAGAAAGCCTTCTTTAGTGATCAATGCAAAGAAATAGAGGAAAACAACAGAATGGGAAAGACTAGAGATCTCTTCAAGAAAATCAGAGATACCAAAGGAACATTTCATGCAAAGATGGGCTCGATAAAGGACAGAAATGGTATGGACCTAACAGAAGCAGAAGATATTAAGAAGAGATGGCAAGAATACACAGAAGAACTGTACAAAAAAGATCTTCATGACCCAGATAATCACAATGGTGTGATCACTGACCTAGAGCCAGACATCCTGGAATGTGAAGTCAAGTGGGCCTTAGAAAGCATCACTACGAACAAAGCTAGTGGAGGTGATAGAATTCCAGTTGAGCTATTCCAAATCCTGAAAGATGATGCTGTGAAAGTGCTGCACTCAATATGCCAGCAAATTTGGGAAACTCAGCAGTGGCCACAGGACTGGAAAAGGTCAGTTTTCACTCCAATCCCAAAGAAAGGCAATGCCAAAAAATGTTCAAACTACCACACAATTGCACTCATCTCACACGCTAGTAAAGTAATGCTCAAAATTCTCCAAGCCAGGCTTCAGCAATATGTGAACTGTGAACTTCCAGATGTTCAAGCTGGTTTTAGAAAAGGCAGAGGAACCAGAGATCAAATTGCCAACATCTGCTGGATCATGGAAAAAGCAAGAGAGTTCCAGAAAAACATCTATTTCTGCTTTATTGACTATGCCAAAGCCTTTGACTGTGTGGATCACAATAAACTGGAAAATTCTAAAAGAGATGGGAATACCAGACCACCTGACCTGCCTCTTGAGAAATTTGTATGCAGGTCAGGAAGCAACAGTTAGAACTGGACATGGAACAACAGATTGGTTCCAAATAGGAAAAGGAGTACATCAAGGTTGTATATTGTCACCTTGTTTATTTAACTTCTATGCAGAATACATCATGAGAAACGCTGGACTGGAAGAAACACAAGCTGGAATCAAGATTGCCGGGAGAAAGATCAATAACCTCAGATATATAGATGACACCACCCTTATGGCAGAAAGTGAAGAGGAACTAAAAAGCCTCTTGATGAAAGTGAAAGAGGAGAGTGAAAAAGTTGGCTTAAAGCTCAACATTCAGAAAACGAAGATCATGGCATCCGGTCCCATCACTTCATGGCAAATAGATGGGGAAACAGTGGAAACAGTGTCAGACTTTATTTTTCTGGGCTCCAAAATCACTGCAGATGATGACCGCAGCCATGAAATTAAAAGACGCTTACTCCTTGGAAGGAAAGTTATGACCAACCTAGATAGCATATTTGGAGAAGGCAATGGCACCCCACTCCAGTACTCTTGCCTGAAAAATCCCATGGATGGAGGAGCCTGGTAGGCTGCAGTCCATGGGGTCGCTAGGAGTCGGACATGACTGAGCGACTTCACTTTCACTTTTCACTTTCATGCATTGGAGAAGGAAATGGCAACCCATTCCAGCGTTCTTGCCTGGAGAATCCCAGGGACGGGGGAGCCTGGTGGGCTGCCGTCTATGGGGTCGCACAGATTCGGACACGACTGAAGTGACTTAGCAGCAGCAGATAGCATATTCAAAAGCAGAGACATTACTTTGCCAACAAAGGTCCGTCTAGTCAAGGCTATGGTTTTTCCTGTGGTCATGTATGGATGTGAGAGTTGGACTGTGAAGAAGGCTGAGCGCCAAAGAATTGATGCTTTTGAGCTGTGGTGTTGGAGAAGACTCTTGAGAGTCCCTTGGACTGCAAGGAGATCCAACCAGTCCATTCTGAAGGAGATCAGCCCTGGGATTTCTTTGGAAGCAATGATGCTAAAGCTGAAACTCCAGTACTTTGGCTACCTCATGCGAAGAGTTGACTCATTGGAAAAGACTCTGATGTTGGGAGGGATTGGGGGCAAGAGGAGAAGGGGACGACAAAGGATGAGATGGCTGGATGGCACCACTGACTCGATGGACATGAGTCTCGGTGAACTCTGGGAGTTGGTGATGGACAGGGAGGCCTGGCGTGCTGCGATTCATGGGGTTGCAAAGAGTCGGACACGACTGAGCGACTGATCTGATCTGATCTGAGCTGCGCAGGTTTTTCAGGGTACCGCTTCCTTCCTCTTCCCCAGGACACCATTCCAGGCCAGGCGACCAAATCCCGAAGGTGCAGCCCGGAAAAGGCCGGGCCTGGGAATCTCAGACCTAACCAGGAAGCCTCTCTCCTGGCCTCTGTGCAAGTTGGGTCCAGTCCTGCCAAAATTCAGCACGGGGCCGAGGCTCACTGCCCCGTCCTACCCAGCACGTGGCCCACAGCAGCTTCCTTGGGGAGTGATGAAAATGTCCTGGAATAAGATGGTTGCAGGGCTTCCCAGGGGGTGCTAGTGGTAAATAACCTATCTGCGAATGCAGGAGCCATAAGAGATCCAAGAGACATGGGGTTTGATCCTTGGTTCTGGAAGATCCCCTGGAGAAGGGCATGGCAATCCACTCCAGTATTCTTACCTGGAGCATTCCATGGGCAGCAGAGCCTGGTGGGCTAGAGTCTACAGGGTCGTAAACAGTCAGACACCATCTAGTGACTAACGCAGCACGCACACACGCAAGATGGTCAAACGACCTTGGAAATATTGTACAAAACCTGCCGAACGGTGCATTATAAAAAGGCGAATTATATATATCCAAGTGAAAGTCGCTCAGTCGTGTCCGTCTCTTTGCGACCCCATGGACTATACAGACTGCGGAATTCTCCAGATCAAAATACTGGAGTAGGTGAAAGTGAAAGTGAAGTTGCTCAGTTGTGTCCCACTCTTTGCCACCCCACGGACTATAGCTTACCAGGCTCCTCCGTCCATGGGATTTTCCAGGCAAGACTACTGGAGTGGGTTGCCATTGCCTTCCCCTTTTCTAGGGGATCTTCCCAACCCAGGGATCGAATCCAGGTCTCCCGCATTGCAGGTGGCTTCTTTACCAGCTGAGCCACCAGGGAAGCCCAAACAAAAATTTTCCTGCTACAAAAGTACTATGACGTTTATAAATGAGACATATCCTAAATATCCAGCGACAGATGAGTTAAGATTATAGAGGTTACTGGACTGCAGCGTGGGAAACGCTACCACCACTGGCTTGAAAAGCCCCACATAAAATGACCTCTGCAGGGGGCTTGCCCTGCCCACCCTGCGTAGTATTTAAAACCACCTCACAAATGAAGGAAATCAAGGCTTTGAAGCCTAAATATGGTACCCAGAAAGATACAATGGAATGGGGGTTGGGGGTTGGGGAAGGGATTCTACTCCTGCTGGTCTGCCTCAGGACACCACCTCAACTGCGATCTCCACGATTATTTAAAACTAGAGTTTGGGGTTTTGTAATTTTGTTTCGTCCTGGAAGCTGTGGCCTCAGTTTTCTTTCTTTAGAGCTGTTGGATTCAGAGGACAAGGTCTGTGGACCACCCCATGCCCGTCCAGGGGAAAGGGGAGGGGGTAGTCATGGTTTCCAAGGTCAACTGGGGAGATGACGAGGCTTCTTGGACATAGCTAGTGCTAGCTTCGTCGCTAAGGCACCTCGGTGCGGAAGTTAACTTCGGGAAGTGTGGTTTCACCCCGTGGCCCCACCGCTTGCTAGTGACCTCGTGTAAATGCCAATTTCACTAGGGCTCGTTCTGCGTCCTACAGAGGTACTGCCGCCGACCTCATGGGGTTAGTATGCGGAAAGCTTCGATAATGCTTATAAAGCAGTTGGTAGTGCCTAGCACTGTAGGTGCTTGCCTTAACTGCTATGCTGACCTGTCTGAAAGCCAACCACAATCTGAACTTCCAGGTAAAACCGCCACCAAGAGCCCGCAGTCCAGCCACTGGCAGCTATCGGGTGGCACCTTGACATCACAATTTAGAAAGAACGCTCCATCGGGGCAGACACGGAGCGGCGAAACTCAGGGCCTTCCTCTCCCGTCTCTACGGCTGTAAATCGAACAGGACGAGCAAGCTCCACGCGCCCACAGACTCCACTCAACCAGAGTTAGCCCGCCCAGCCCCCTACCCACGCCGGGGTCCGGGCGGCTCCTCCTCCCCGCCCCTTTTCTTGGGCCTTGCCCCCCACCTCCTATGTCACCCCGAGCTCTATCAGAGGAGCAGCAGCAGCCCCCGAACCGACGCCAAAAGTACTCCAGTCAGCGCAGACTTACTCGATCAGAGGATTTTTTCCCGGCTCTCCCTCGGGCCCAGGGTCCACAGGTGCCGGGTGCGAAGCGTGGAAGACCCGGAAAGACCGAAGGGTAGCGTCTGCCACTTAGTTGCGTCCACTCTCACGTTGTCGCAGCGGATAGGGAGATGGCAGCCGTCCCTCCTTTCTCATTGGACGCGTCTTCTGACGGGCTATGCCAATAAGGGTGGATCTTAGGGAGGGGCGGGGTTGAGGTCTCGGCTCCGCCCAGGCCTGGAGAAAAGACAGCGAATCGGCGGCTGTATTCTTTGGGCTCCGCCCTTTGGGGCGGGGTCAATCATGTTTCGGGTGGAGACAGGCGCGTTTTGGGGCTGGGCCTGGCCGGGCCGGGCTGGGCTGGAGGCGAGTTGAAAACTTCCCAAGCTGTAGCTACCCCACCCAGCACCGGGTATTTTCTGTGTCCAACCCGGTTAATCCAGCCCAGGAAAGTCCTCTCGCTGCTTGGGACCCCCTCCTTTAAACTTACGGAGGAGGAAAGAGTCTGTTGTGGAAAGGGCGAAGGAGGGTCTGAGATGAGAGGAAAAAGGAACCGGTGGTGAACTGGTGGTGACGTGTTCGGTTGTGTCCTCTGGTAGCTTGAGACTGCTGACCGTAGGTCTGCGTGGCTCCAAGCTGCAGAAGAGCGTGCCCTCAGCTTCAGTTCGGGAGCTTCCGCTGTAGATCAAGTTCTATTTCCTTCTTGCTGTGTGACCTTGGGGAAGTCTCTTCCGTTTCTGTGACTTGATTTCTTCTGCTGAAACAAGGAAGTAGATCTAACGTTCTGATGTTCTCTCTAGTGGAAAGTTTGTTTATACAATGAATAGTTCCAGTATTGTCTCTCTGTGCTGTGCCTGCTCCAGGTGTCAGCTGACATGAAAGATGGAAAATGGAATCCTGTGTAGGGCCCTTGACCAGAAGTGGCAGTTTGCTTTTTTTTTTCAGATTTGGTTTATCTTTATTGTAATTGAAATATAGTTGATTTACAATATTGTGTTAGTTTCTGGTGTACAGCAAAGTGATTCAATTTTGTATATATATATATTTCTTTTCCATTATGGTTTGTTATGTGATATTGTCTACAGTTCCTGTGCTATACAGTAAGACCTTGTTGTTTATTCATTCTATATATATTCTGGAAATCACAACCTCCCACTCCATGCCTCCCTCACTCCCCTTCCCCTTGGCAACTAACTACAGGTATGTTCTCTATGTACAAATGACAGTTTTGTGAGGAGAGCTGGGTTCAAATGGGCCAGGCTTGGTTGTTGCCATGAGCAGACCCGGCACACCATGTGCCCTGTTAACCCAGGGCCCTGTGAGTTGCTAGACCCCTTAGAAAATAGATTGTGGGGTTAATCAATTGTAGTCATGTGTGAAAGCATTTCAACAAATAACAAGGAAGGTAGGATTCTGCTTCTCAAGAATTTTATATAAGAAAGGGTATGAATGGGAAGAGATGATCAGAGTAAGGAGAGAAGTCAGAATAAAGGACAGCTTCATGAAGCTTGAGCTGCCTGGAAGAGAAAACAGAAATTCTAAGCTGAACCAACAATCTGACTGGAAGCCTGTTCAGGGAATAGTGAAGCAGTGAAGCAATCATTTTGACTGAAAGGGAGGGGAGTCTTGGAAGCTAAACTGGCAGAATAGGTTGGATCAAATGTCAAGGGTAAGGAGCTGGCAGAGGGAGCCTCTGTAGGTTTGAGAGGTAGGGAGTGACAAGATTAGAGCCGTGATTTGGGGAGATCATAGCTGTGATTTGGGCAGCACTGTAGAAGAAACTGGAGAGGAAAGATGTGGAAGTCACCTGCGAGTCTCCGTAGAAGATGAGTCCCTGCGGAAGGTAGACAGACCTGAACCAGAGTGGTGGCAACTGGGATGGAAGGGAGGGGTAGAGTCAAGACAGATTTCAGAGGAGGGGGAATCAGTAAGATGTGAGGAACTCTGGGAAGAGTCAAATGGGATTCCAGGAGAAGATCCAGGGTCACCAGAGGAAGTCAGAAGGAGTTGGCTTGGGGCTTGCTGAGAGAATGAATGACAAACATCCAGCCCCCAGGCTCTCTTGAATATTCACTGAGTGAACTGGAACAGCCTTGGGGATCTAAGGTAGGCACACCAGAAAAAGGATAAAAATATTTGCAAATCAGTGCCCAAAGGAAGCTTGGCCTTGGGCAAGTCTTGGCATTTGTGAACTCTAATTTCCTCATAGGTAAAATGAGGATAATGATACCTGCTGAAGTTTTTTTTTTTTCATATATATATTATATATGTCTGTATATACACACACAGGATATTGAATATATTTTTCCTGTGCTGTTACACCTGTGTGACCCCATGGACTATATAGTATAGTCCATGAAATTCTCCAGTCCACAATACTGGAGTGGGTAGCCTTTCCCTTCTCCAGGGGATCTTCCCAATCCTGGGATCGAACCCAGGTCTCCTGTATTGCAGGTGGATTCTTTACCAGCTGAGCCACAAGGGAAACCCACATATATATATATATATATATATATATATATATATATGTCTGTGTATACACACACAGGATATTGAATATACTTTTTCTGTGCTATACAGTAGACCTTGTTTATCAAAAAGAGTGGCTGTGAGGAGAAAACCAGAAAGCACCTTACTGCTTGATCTGTAACTTCTATGGACTGAGCATCCTTTATTATGTGGATGACTTGATATGTGAATAGTGCATATTACTTATCAAAAGTAAGAATAATTCCTTTTTCTCATTTCCTCTCCAGAATTTGAAGCCAATGCAAATAAGTTTTTCTTTGAAGTGGCACCTAAAATGAGTCAGCATTAACTTTGACTACATTAAAAAAAAAACAATACTTTTTGAGTCCTTCTCATATGTCACATATATACGCCCTTTCCATATATTTGTTCTTTTAATTACCACAACCCTATGAGGCATGTACTATTAATATCACCACTTTATTGATGAATTGAGTCACAGAGAAGTTAGGTAACTTGCTCAAGCTGGTGAAAGATTGAAGGCAGGAGGAGAAGGGGATGACAGAGGATGAGATGGTTGGATGGCATCCCTGACTCAGTGGACATGAGTTTGAGTGAGCTCCAGGAGATGATGAAGGACAGGGAAGCCTGGCGTGCCGCAGCGCATGGACTCACAAAGAGTTGTACATGACTGAATAGCAGCAACAAGTTGGTGAGCGGCACAATTTGTGCTCATAAGGCAAAAAGTATCATAATGAAAGTCTAAAAACATACTTCAATTTGGTATAAAATATTTACAACTCTTACCACAGAAAAGGCTAATTTTCCTAAAATATAAAGTGCTCCTACAAATAAACTCAATAGAAAAAGGTGCAGTGGCTATACCAACTATGCAGAAAAGGAAGTCAACATGAAAGGATGCTCAGCCTCACTCAAGGTAAGGAAAATAAAGTTGAGAACTCCTCTGACCTACTCTTTTTCATAACCAGATAGGCAGAATCCAAATGTTAATACTCAGTGAGGCTCCTGGGCTTCCCTGGTGGCTCAGCAGTAAAGAATTCGCCTGCAGTGTGGGAGATGGGGGTTTGATTCCTGGGTCGGGAAGATCCCCTGGAGGAGTACATGTCAATCTACCAGGAGCCTGGTGGGCTATGGTCTGCTGCTGCTGCTGCTGCTAAGTCGCTTCAGTTGTGTCCGACTCTGTGCGACCCCATAGACGGCAGCCCACCAGGCTGCTCCATCCCCGGGATTCTCCAGGCAAGAACACTGGAGTGGGTTGCCATTTCCTTTTCCAATGCATGAAAGTGAAAAGTGAAAGTGAAGTTGCTCAGTCCGACTCTTTGCAACTCCATGGACTGTAGCCTACCAGGCTCCTCCTCCCATGGGATTTTCTAGGCAAGAGTACTGGAGTAGGTTGCCATTTCCTTCTCCTGGGCTATGGTATATGGGGTCACAAAGAGTCAGACATGACTAAAGCGACTGAGCACAGCATAGCATGGTGAGGTCCCCATGCAAGCTCTAAGGGAGACAACTTGGCAATGTATCAATATTTATCAAAATTAAAAATGCACATACTTTTGACCTAGCAGTTACACTACTAGGAATTCACCCTAAAAATACATTTGCTTATATGAAAAATAACTTAGGTACATGAAATATTTTGTAATAGTGAAATTTTGGATGCCATCTTAGGGTCCATTATTTAGTAGTTTAAAAGGTAATGATACATTCGTTCAGTGGAATACTGTGCACTTAAAAAAATAAAAAGAGTCTCTTTGTATGCTGAGGTAAAAGTATCTCCAAAATAGATTCTTGGTGAAAAAAGCAAGGTGAAGAGCTGTATGTAAAGTATTATATAGGGTAAACAGTAGGTGTGTGTATGTATGTATATCTCCCTGGAATGATAATACTCATTACCTGTTGGGACCTGGGTGGTTAGGTGACAGGGATGGTAGAGAGTTTTCACCCTCTTGCACCTTTTGAATTTCGACTATTGGCTTATATTACTTATTAAAATATAAACTTTAAATATTAACGAAATCCACATATTACACACGGCAACCAATTGCAGGAGTTGTTCATTTTAAGAAAGAAAGTGAAGTCGCTCAGTCATATCTGACTCTTAGCGACCCCGTGGACTGTAGCCCACCAGGCTCCTCCGTCCACGGGATTCCCCAGGTGACATGTAAATGTGTTCTGTAGGAACACTTGTCAAATCCCATCAGAGAGACACTAATCTAAAATGTAATCAATACAAGAGAAACATAATCAATGTGTCCACTGTATGATAACAGTCCTCCCAGAGCCCAGAAGAAAGGATTCTTTTCATCAGAATGTGTCAGTGTTTATTCAGTATCAGGAGAAGGCAATGGCACCCCACTCCAGTACTCTTGCCTGGAAAATCCCATGGATGGAGGGGCCTGGTGGGCTGCAGTCCATGGGGTCGCTAGGAGTCGGACATGACTGAGCGACTTTACTTTCACTTTTCACTTTCATGCATTGAAGAAGGAAATGGCAACCCACTTCAGTGTTCTTGCCTGGAGAATCCCAGGGATGGCGGAGCCTGGTGGGCTGCCATCTATGGGGTCGCACAGAGTCGGACACGACTGAAGCGACTTAGCAGCAGCAGCAGCAGCAGCATTCAGTATCCATGGGATGTGAATGTCTTGGTCACTGGAAATCTCGATCCAGAGTAATTCTCTCATCCTTTTACTAATGTGAATTAAATATCCCACAAAACTCTTCCAACCCCTTAGTATGACTACATGTTCACTGAACTGCCAATGACTGATTCTACCACTTAGGACATGATTCTGGGAAGGAGAGAGCCCTGAGTAACAGGCAAGAATATTATGGGCACCTGGAAGTTATGTATCCTGGTAATAATTGACCTGTGGTATTGGTATTCTTGGGTGGTCTGAAGCAGTTTCCAAGGGTCCAGCCCAAGTAACTGATAATATCAAATGCTGGAATCCACAAACTCGACTTACGGTACTGCTAGAATATGATGGAATTCCAGTTGGGCTATTTCAAATCCTAAAAGATAATGCTGTGAAAGTGCCACACTCTGTATGGCAGCAAATTTGGAAAACTCAGCAGTGGTCATAAGACTGGAAAAAGTCAGTTTTCATTCCAGTCCCAAAGAAAGGCAATGCCAAAGGAATGCTCAAACTACCGCACAATTTCACTCATCTCACATGCTAGCAAAGTAATGCTCAAAATTCTCCAAGCCAGGCTTCAACAGTACGTGAACCATGAACTTCCAGATGTTCAAGCTGGTTTTAGAAAAGGCAGAGGAACCAGAGATCAAATCACCAACATCCGTTGGATCATTGAAAAAGCAAGAGAGTTCCAGAAAAACATCTATTTCTGTTTTATTAACTATGCCAAAGCCTTTGACTGTGTGGATCACAACAAGTTGTGGAAAATTCTGAAAGAGATGGGAGTACCAGACCACCTGACCTGCCTCCTGAGAAATCTGTATGCAGGTCAAGAAGCAACAGTTCAAACTGGACATGGAACAACAGACTGGTTTCAAATCGGGAAAGGAATACGTCAACGCTGTATATTGTCACCCTGCTTATTTAACTTATTTGCAGAGTACATCATGAGAAATGCTGGGCTAGAGGAAGCACAAGCCGGAATCAAGATTGCAGGGAGAAATATCAGTAACCTCAGATATACAGATGACACCACATTTATGGCAGAAAGTGAAGAATTAAAGAGCCTCTTGATGAAAGTGAAAGAGGAGAGTGAAAAAGTTGGCTTAAAGCTCAACATTCAGAAAACGAAGATCATGGCATCCGGTCCCATCACTTCATGGCAAATAGATGTGGAAACAGTGGAAACAGTGTCAGACTTTATTTTTGGGGGCTCCAAAATCACTGCAGATGGTGACTGCAGCCATGAAATTAAAAAACACTTGCTTCTTGGAAGAAAAATTATTACCAACCTAGATAGCATATTAAAAAGCAGAGACATTACTTTCCCAACAAATGTCCATCTAGTCAAAGCTATGGTTTTTCCAGTAGTCACATATGGATGTGAGAATTGGGCTATAAAGAAAGCCAAGCTCTGAAGAATTGATGCTTTTGAACTGTGGTGTTGGAGAAGACTCCAGAGTCCCTTGAACTGCAAGGAGATCCAACCAAAAGGAAATCAGTCCATCCTAAAGGAAATCAGTCCTGAATATTCATTGTAAGGGCTGATGCTGAAGCTGAAACTCCAATACTTTGGCCACCTGATGGGAAGAACTGTCTCATTGGAAAAGACCCTGATGCTGGGAAAGATTGAAGGCAGGAGGAGAAGAGGGCGAAGGGGAAGAGGGCATCACCGACTAAATAGATATGAGTTTGAGTAAGCTCCGGGAGTTGATGATGGACAGGGAGGCCTGACGTGCTGCAGTCCATGGGGTTGCAAAGAGTCGGACACAACTGAGTGACTGAACTGGACTGAACTGAAAATGTTATTCTTAGCTAGTAGCATCAGCCTGACTAATTTAAGAGTTCATAAAACATGCTTGATTCAGAAAATTTAAGAAACAGAGAAGCACAAAATAAAAAATACACCCAAATAATCTGTAATAAACTCATACCTCTCAAGAAACCACTGTTAATATTTGGATGTCTGTTTCTAAGCATGTATTTGTTGTCATTGTTTATATAGTTCATTAATTCTTCAACAAATATTTATTGGGACCTTGGAATGCCATACCTGTGCTAGGTGCTAGGGGTATAGTTGTGTTTTTTTAATAATTTAAAAAAATTTTGAAACAATTACAAACTAAAGATTCAACCAGTCAATCCTAAAGGAAATCAACCCTGAATATTCACTGGAAGGATTGATGCTGAAGCTGAAGCTCTGATACTTTGGCCACCTGATCTGAAGAGCCTACTCATTGGAAAAGACTCTGATGCTGGGAAAGATTGAAGGCAGGAGGAGAAGGGGGCAACAGGGGATGAGATGGTTGGATGCCATCACTGACTCAATGGACATGAGTTTAAGAAAGCTCTGGGAGATAGTGAAGGACAGGGAAGCCTGGCATGCTGCAGTCTATGGGGTCAAAAAGAGTTGGACACGCCTGAGCGACTGAACAACAACAAACTAAAAGAAAATTCCAACTAGTACAGAGACTTTTCACATTGGAATACTCTTAGTTGTGTTTTTTCAAATGAGGATGTTCTCTTACATACTCTGTCAAATTCAGGAAGTTAACATATTTATACCACTACCATCTAATCCTTGGTTCCACTCAGTTATCACCTATTGTCTCAATACTTTCCTTTATGGCAAAAATATCAATTCAGAATCACATGTGTTTAGTTATATCTGTTAAGTCTTCTTCAGTCTTTCTTTAATTTTAATAACCTTGACACTTTTGAATATTATAGTCCAGTTAATTTGTAGAATGTCCTTTAGTTTGGGTCCTCAATTTGGTTTTGTCTTCTGTTTTCCATGATTGGCTCCAGATTGTATCTTCAATAGGAAAATCAGAGAAGTGACAGCATTCTTCTTATTGCTTCCTATCAGAAGGCACATGATTTTGGTTGGTCCCATTAAAGATGATGATGTTAATTTTCACTTCTTGATTAAGGTGACAGCAGGCAGGCTTCTCCTATGTAAAGTCATTCTTTTTAAATTTAAAACAAAACAAAACAAAACTTAAGTCATAGAGGCTCACAGGAATTTGCAGAAATAGTCCAGAGAGGTCCCTGTACCTTTCATATAACTACCTGTGCTAATATCTCATATAACCATGGTACAAAATCACTCTTTATTTTTTTGTAATTTGGTTAGTATTTATGAGTCTATGTAAATATCCTATTCTTTATCAAACATTTAATTAATTAACCTATTTATGGGCTTATGGTTTCCTATGTTTTTCAGTGGGCTAAATCCATCCTTATCATTTATTTTGATGCTCAAATAGTCCCAGATTTGCTCTTCCTAACTACTTCTGTGTCCTTTTTACTTGCCTCATCATTCTTTTCTGGAAAAAAAGATATTCCAGGCTCATCTTGTTCTTTTTCTGCCCAAGCCTGAAATGAGTCATTTACCTAAGGTGTCCCAGTCTCACTTAGTGGAAATTGGTATTTAGAAGCCAAGATTTGAGTGCTAAGTGCACTCATTGCTGTTAGGGTATCCCTGTTCCAAGTATACTGCAACTTAGGGTTAAAGTTGGAAATATATACCCACACACTGTCACATACAACACAAACACATGTACACATTTACATCTATATTAACCCTATCTTGATAACCATGAGTTCACGCCAATACCTTCAATTCCAGTCCATCACCTTGGGGCTCATTCAAGTTTTTTCTCTTTCTATATTTGTATCTCCCTTCTCCAACAGTAAAATTATCATTATCTTTTTTTTTTTAATTTACTTATTTGAACAATCCCTCTGTATGTGGTCATTCATATAGCAGTCTCTACCACTGTCCTCTCCCCACTGCAGATGTCCTTCTAACCCCACATGGGTTCTGAGAATCTGTGTTGGGTCATACTCTCCACCCCCCACAAAGAGGATGCCAGCACTCCATGTGAAAATGTAGTTTTGGAGAGACAAAAATCCTTCCTTTCTTTCAAGGAGTTTACATTCTAATGGTGGGGGAAGGGGAACAAAGAAATAAAAGGTAAAACATGAGGTAATAAGTGCAATAAAAAACAACAACAGGATAATGTGATAAGAAGTGACTGAGGTGCTATTGTGGGTTGGTGATGCTGATTATTCTCTTCATGCACTCCCCCAATCCTTTTCTGGCTCTGTGCACGTCTACAAAGTGTTTTATGTTGGCTCCTCTGTGACTTCCTTCCTTTTTACCCCCTTCTTTTTGGCCACGCTCTGTGGTGTGTGAAACTTCCCTGACGGGATCAAGCCTGGTTCCCTGCAGTGGGAGCACAAGAGTCTTGACCACTGGACCACCAGGGAAGTTCTGCAGCCTGCTTTCTTTTTTTTTTTTAAGTATTTTATTTTATTTATTTATTTTTTTAATTTATTTTTTTAAATTTTATTTTATTTTAAACTTTACATAATTGTATTAGTTTTGCCAAATATCCAAATGAATCCACCACAGGTATACATGTGTTCCCCATCCTGAACCCTTCTCCCTCCTCCCTCCCCATTCCATCCCTCTGGGTCGTCCCAGTGCACCAGCCCCAAGCATCCAGTATCGTGCATCGAACCTGGACTGGCAACTCGTTTCATACATGATATTTTACATGTTTCAATGCCATTCTCCCAAATCTTCCCACCCTCTCCCTCTCTCAGAGTCCATAAGACTGTTCTATACATCAGTGTCTCTTTTGCTGTCTCGTACACAGGGTTATTGCTACCATCTTTCTAAATTCCATATATATGTGTTAGTATACTGTATTGGTGTTTTTCTTTCTGGCTTACTTCACTCTGTATAATAGGCTCCAGTTTCATCCACCTCATTAGAACTGATTCAAATGTATTCTTTTTAATGGCTGAGTAATACTCCATTGTGTATATGTACCACAGCTTTCTTATCCATTCATCTGCTGATGGACATCTAGGTTGCTTCCATGTCCTGGCTATTGTAAACAGTGCTGCGATGAACATTGGGGTACACGTGTCTCTTTCCCTTCTGGTTTCCTCAGTGTGTGCAGCCCGCTTTCTGACTGAATTCAACCAGTAGGAGACTGGGGGAGTGGGAGGAGAGAGAATCCCTTGCCTGCTTTGGGATGTATTTTCTGGCAGTGGCCCCTCGCCTGGCTCCAGTGCTTATCAGGCTCCCCAAATTCCATTTCTTCCCCTTGTCCCTTCAAGGCCCTTGGTGGTAATAACTTCTTTCTGTTACTAGCTCGTGGGTGCTCCAATGGTCTTGTCTTGTCTCTTTTTATCCGGCTTACACCTTTGTTAATAATATCTTCATTAAAATCCCTTGGATCATTGCGTTGGAGTCTATTTCAGGAAAAGGCTCTTTCAGGAAATGACTCTTTTTGTTTAAACAATATGGTTAATCATTTTTCAGGTCAATACATATTCTTATACTATATGATTTTCAAAAACTCAATTTGATCAGTTAAAAAAGGAAAACATTAGCCAGGTTTGTCCTTCTGGAATTGTGTGCAAAGTGAAATCCCTCCTTGTCCTGCACCTAACCTGAGACCTAAGAAGCTTGAGTTGTGCTTTCAAGGAGGCAGCATTGATCTTGGAGAGGCAGCAATGATTGGTGGCGTGAAGTAAGCTGTTAATTCCCTGCCCAGGAATTGAACCTGGGTATGCCGGAGAAGGCAATGGCACCCCACTCCAGTACTCTTGCCTGGAAAATCCCATAGATGGAGCAGCCTGGTGGGCTGCAGTCCATGGGGTCGCTAAGAGTCGGGCAGGACTCAGTGACTTCACTTTCACTTTTCATTTTCCTGCATTGGAGAAGGCAATGGCAACCCACTCCAGTGTTCTTGCCTGGAGAATCCCAGGGACGGGGGAGCCTCGTGTGCTGCCGTCTACGGGGTCGCACAGAGTCAGATACAACTGAAGTGACTTAGCAGCAGCAGCAGCAGCAGCATGCTGGATGAAAACCAGGAATCTAGTCACCAGACCAGAAAGGGTTAGAGGCTAGAGGTTAGAAGCTATTTTCCCTTGGCTCTTGCCCCTAGTGAAAAATGCATTTCTCATGGAGACAAAAACTATAAAAGCAGGTACATAGTTTATTATTAGAGACATAGCACAACAAGTGGGAGAGCACACAGAGAAACTGTTACGCTAGAAGAGAAGCAGAGATACACACCTGGAGAGAAAGACATGGGCACCCTCCTTAAAGAGGAGGAACACAGAAAAGAGGCGGTTAAATTATTTACATAGGGCAGTTCTTCCAGGTCTTTGTCTTCCTTCTGGCCAATCACCTTGTTTCGTCCTCCTTGGTTAATTTGTTTCAGGACCTTCCCCATAGATGTGCACGCATCTCTCAGCCAATATGGATCGCGACGCAAAGGCATCTGGGAGAAGCAAGATTGATTGTGGCCTGGCATTGGCCCCTGACTTTTGACCTCTGAGGAGTCTTTCTGCGCATGTGTAGTGTTTCCCTTGCCGCAAGGAGGGGGAATATGTGATCTCTTGATCCTTTACTCAAACAAGGTTTAACTCCTCTATGTTTCTGTCATGACTATTATCTTAAGGGGTCTTCCCTGGTGGCTCAGATGGTAAAGCGTTTGCTTGCAGTGCAGGAGACCCAGGTTCAATCCCTGCGTCGGGAAGAACCCCTGGAGAGGGAAATGGCAACCCACTCCAGCATTCTTGCCTGGAAAATCCCATGGTTGGAGGAGGCTGATAGGTTGCAGTCCATGGGGTCTCAAAGAGTTGGACACAATTAAGCGACTTCACTTTCTTTTTTCATTCCCTCAAGGTGTCCACAAAGAGACAAAGCCTGGCTATTTACCCTGTTTCTGTTGTTACTTCCATTTAGGGGGGCAAACAGGAGGCTGATTGTAAATGCCTCACCTGGAGCCACCTATCTCTGTTTCAGGAAATGCAAACAGGATGCTAGTTTTAAGCGTCCACCTGGAACCCATTTGTAAATAGAAGGCCGGTTGTAAGTGCCTAGCCTGGGGCCCGAGTGTTTCCTGCTCAGTATGCCGGATGTTGTGACTCTGCACCCTCATGGCATCCAGATTAGCTCAGAAATGCCTTTTTTGGCCTCTTTCGGATACAGAGTATTTTCATCAGGATTCATCCTCAGTTGTGCATTTCTTTAGTCCCTGCCCACCTAAAGAGGGTTCTCAGCCATTAGGCATCAACAGAGCCCTTTCTGGGTTATGCAGGTCGTTGCAGGAGCCTACTTCTTTTATTACCATGTCTCCTTAGTGCTGGGCTTCCCTGGTGGCTCAGATGGTAAAGAATCTGCCTGAAATGCGGGAGACTGGGTTCAATCTCTGGGTTGGGAAGATCCCTGGAGAAGGAAATGGTAACCCACTACAATATTCTTGCCTGAAAAATTCCATGGGCAGAGAAGCCTGATGGGCATCAGTCCATGGGATGGCAAAGAGTGGGACATGACCGAGAGACTAGCACTTTTGCTTTTTTCACTTAGGGGCAAGGACTGTGGTTCCATTCAGAGGATTCTGCAAATAATTAAAACCCCACCCCCATCCCTCAGGAAACATTTGCAGGCCTGGAGGTCTTCCCAGGATGGTAAAATGGAAGTGAGAAAGGGCTTGCCGGAAGAGTACCTTGCTAGAGCTTCCATGTGGTTAGTTGCTCAGTTGTGTCTGACTCTTTACAACCCCATGGACTGTAGCCCGCCAGGCTGCTCTGTCCATGGGATTCTCCAGGCAAGAATATTGGAATGGGTTGCCATGCCCTCCTCCAGGGGATCTTCCCAACCCAGGGATTGAACCCAGGTCCCCCTCATTGCAGGTGGATTCTTTACCGTCTGAGCCACCAGGGAAGCCCAGAGCTTCTGTGAGCATAATTCAAATATTTCCTCAGCAAGATTGAAGACCATTAAAGGAATTTGCCTTGTTTCCCGTGATTGGCTTTATCAGTGTCAACAGCTTTATAGAAGTAGGAAGCTGTAGATTGAGAGAAGGAAAAAAATATCCTGCAGAATAAGAGCAGGAAAAAAAAAGATTCATGCATGTAATTGTTCCAAATTTAATGCCTCCCTGGTAAATTCTGCATTTGAGTTTCTGTTTAGCACTGATAGGAGGATTGCCTTTAGGGGACAGGAGGAAGGGAGTAGGGAAGAATTCGGCTTCTGTTTAGATTTAGGGAACTACAGTGGACTTGAAGCAGAACTGAATTCATCAAGAAACCCACGTGTACTTGCACCTGGGGAGGCTTTTTACAAATCTGGTGGGAATGTTATTCCTGATCCCAGGAGAGGAATCTGTGGTGTTTCTGTTGTATTTTCTAGAATCATATATATAGACAGTCAAGTAAACCAAGAAGGCTAAAGTATGGAACCTCTTCAACCACAAATAGCGTCCTCTCCCCCTCTCTCAGATGAATCAACACTGAAAGCTATATGCTCTCACAAAATTCATTTCTTCCTTGTTTTGTCCTAAATTTAACTATCTAGTCCTCTGTTAAGCATTAAAAGAGGTAATTTGAGGTACTGTGATCCCACTTTTCCAGATCAGAGAAATACTACACTCTGGATAAAGAAGAAAACATTTGAAGGTGTTTTTTATATTGGAAGGAAGACACTTTTTTTTGGCCTCACCTCATGGCATGCAGAGCTCCCCCCATCAGGGATCAAACCCAGGCCCCCTGTAGTGGAAGCTTAACCACTGGAAGCTCAACCACCAGGGAAGTTGACACACCTTATGAATAACGTCGCTTATTACTGTTAACGATCATCTCAAATGCGGTCTAGAGTGTAAGACTGTGCCATGGAGTCAGTCAGCCTGTGTTCAAATTCCTGTTCCTTCCCTATTTAGCTGTAGGATCTTGGGCATGTTGCTTAACCTCTCTGAGCCTGTTTCCCCAAGTGGAAAGTGATGATACTAAGGCTATCCATCTCCACGTGAAGATTAAATACATGTGGATTTTGCAAAGCACTTAGAACAGTGCTTGACCCACCGTGAGCACCTGAGAACTCAGTGAAACAGAACCTCTAAAGTTGCACTGTAATCATCTTCCACACAGTGGGCATCCCAGAAGCTCAACTGTACTCTTTTAAGAGAGCGGGGAGAATCGCAGAGGGTGGTTTCCAGGCTTCCTTTTTCCCATTCTGAGGCATAAGTGTGATTTTCCACTCTCACGTCTGAAGTGATAGCTCCTTCAAACGAGGCTAAGTGTCAGCCATGGTAGGTTTTGTGGCAGAAGCTTTAACCACTTCATTTTACAGTGGAGGCTTCCGCAGAACAAGCTTCTCTTTCTATAAATGGCTTCCTCTCACTGCACCTTGGTGGACGGGGTCTCATGGTGGGATCGGCTCATTTTCTGGAGCTAAATAAACATTCGTTCCCACTAGCCCACGGTGCTAGTGCCGCTAGTAATGAGCGGGACATTGCCCACTGCTGCCGATGCCATTAGGGACGCCCTGGTAGAGTTGTGTTGATTGCCAGGGGGGGTGTCAGAGGCAGAGAAAGCACAGCTGGGCTTTCCGCCCCCAGCAGATCGTGTCACGCAAGCAGCCAGAGCAATCATTCTTAGACTAGTGAAGTCAGGACGTAAATTCTAAGGGGAATAAAAATGGGTGAGATAAAGGCTTTGAGGTCTGTGATTTAGAGTCGTTTTTCAGGTTTCTGAGATGTTGAATAAATTAAGGTAATATGACAATGCAATTGAAAGGACACTTTGTAAGGGAGTAACAGCTTGAGCAGCTCTGTATTAAGGAATGATCTCTGAGTTGGTTTTGTTGTCAGAGTTTGCACTTTCTGGCCGAAGCCTACACTCTCCATGCTCAGTAAATATGCATTTTAAGTGCTGAGCTGTGGGGGAAGTCTTCAGAATGAATAGGGCCCATGGCAGTGCAATATGCATAGCATAAGTGTGACAAAATCCACTGGTCCCTGGACTGTAAGACCGAAGCAGCCTCTGCAGATACTCTGAGCTTGTGCATGGCCATCTGGTTGGCGAGAATGCTGAACTGATACCAACATGAGATTGTTGTAGGAATAGGTGATTCTCAGAATTTGTTTAAGGTAGGCTGGACTATCCAATGCAAAGTGTGTGTAGGTGCTGATTTTAGATGAGGATATTTTTGGCTAGATGGACTGAGATTTGCAGATAGATGGATGTCCTAGTTACTCTTCTTCATGCAAAGCACCAGAAAGCCAGTCAGGCTAGCACAAGCCAGAGCAGAATTTAGCAGAAGGATTTTCGGGTATGTCATGGTGTCTAAACCAACCTTCCTTCTCTTGTAGCTCAGTCAGTAAAGAATCTGTGTGTAATTCAGGAGACCAGCTTCCATCCCAGAGTCAGGAAGATCCCCTGGAGAAGGAAATGGCCACCCACTCAAGTATTCTTGCCTGGAAAATCTCATGGACAGGGGAGCCTGGCAGGTAACAGTTCATGGGGTTGCAAGAGTCAGACATGACTTAGTGACTAAACCACTACCAAGGTGTCTAAGGGGAGGTGGCACTGGAATTAGGAATCAGGAACCCAGGTGATTTTTATCTTTGCCTTTTGAAAGCTACATGAACTCTCATCTCTGCTTCTCTCTGCACATATGATTCTTATCCTTGACATAAATCTCTGCAGCCTTGCACCTACCCTGATAAGCAATAAAGTTAAATATAAAAGGTCTAATAATGTTTTAGAAATGAGGAGATATAACTAAACAAATCTAAAGAAAAGAGGCCTCTGACAAAAAAAGAAAAAAAAAAGGTAGAACCCAGAGTTCAAGAAAAATGAAGAAAGATTCAGATTGCCTTGGCATCAATTGGCATCACTAGGAGGGAAGAAACGTCCAGGTCCCCCAGCGATAATACCATGAGAGTGGAGGGAGCCAGGACTGTCAAACTGCTCTGAGTGAGGCACCAGGCAGGAACCTGGTGGAGTCAAGAGGGAGCTGAAGGAAGAGAGACTCTTATATTGTATAATTGCTGAAATCAGGTCTGTGTGTTTGAGAATTTTTTGACTGTCCTGCTGACTCAGGTCTAGGCAATATGGGTAATAAATTGGACATGTCCTTGCCAACCTAGTTTTATAGTTTGCATTGCTACTAGAGAAAGCTGGCCTAGAAAAGGTGAAAAATACTCTGTAAAAATGAAGGTTACTTCACTGGTGATCCAGTGACTAAGACTCCACACTTCCAATGCAGGTTATGAAAGACAGAGTTTCATCCCTGAATCAGGAAACTAGATTCCATGTGTGCAACTAAAGATCCTGTGTGCTACAACTAAGACCCAACAAATATTGAGTATAGTTCCCTATGTTATACAGTAGGTCCTTATTGGTTAGTTTATATTTTGCAGTGTATATATGTTAATCCTAGACTTCTAATTTATCCTTCCCTTGCCCCTTTGGTAACCATACATTTCTTTTCTATGTCTGTGGGTCTATTTCTGCTTTGTATCTTCTTTTGAAATTTTTAAAAGATTTTAAATTTATTTTTTAACTGAAGGATATTTGCTTTAAGTATCTTCTTTTTTTAGATTCCACATATTGCAATAGAATGTAAGTGATAACATATGATATGCTATTTGTCTTTGGCTTAACTTGATGTGATAATCTCTAGGTTCATCCATGTTGCTGCAATGGCATTATTTCATTCTTTTTTATGGGTAAGCAATATTCTATTGTGTATGCATACCACATCTTTATCCATTCAGCTGTGGATGGACGTTTAGATTTCTTTTATGTCTTGGATATTGTAAATAGTGCTGCGATCAACACTGGGGTACATGTGTGTTTTCAAATTATAGCTTTCTCTGGATACGTGCCCAGGAATGGGATTGTTGGATCATATGGTAGCTCTATTTTTAGCATTTTAAGGAGCCTCCATACTGTTTTCCATAGTGGCTATACTAATTTACATTCCTGCCAACAGTGTAGGAGGGTTGCTTTCCCTTCACACTTTCTCCAGCATTTATTATTTGTAGACTTTTTGATGATGTTAATTCTGACCAGAGTGAGGTGATACCTCATTGTACTTTTGATTTGCATTTTAGAGGGTAAAAGTTTGATGAAGTAAGGATATGTACATAATTTCAAGATATTGCCTAGAAATACTTATTAATTACAAAGTGGGAAAGGGTGATTTATACAGTGGAGAAACCTGACAGAAACCACCTTAATAAAGTGACCAAAGTTAGTATCACCTGTCATGACACAAATTTAGATTGGGCACCATCTGCTAATATGCAGTGAAAAGAACACAGCATCACTTTTGTAGTATTCCTGACCAAAACACATCACTTGAAACTATTCATGAGAAAACACCAGATAACCCCATGTTGAGGGACATTCTACAAAAATAACTATCCTGTAATCTTCAAAAGTTTCAAGGTTATAAAACATAAGGGAAGTCTGAGGAACTATTCCAGGTTGAAAGAGCCTAAAGAGATGATAGTTTTATGCAACATGTCACCTGAATTGGATCTTCTAGTTTTCTAAAGGGTATTATTGAAACAATTAACAAAACTTGGAATGGGACTTTATATTAGATGGTGATCATGTGTAATGTTTATTTTCTGATTGTATTTTGGTTATGTATGGGGAATATCCTTGTTTGTAAGTATTATACCACCAAGTGTTCAAGTATGTTGGGGCATCCCATTGGTAACTTATTTGGAAATGGGCAGGAAAACAAAAGGTTCTTTGTCCTAGTTTTACAAATTTCTTTGCATTTAAAATTATTTCTAAGTTACAAAATTATCTATACAATGGAGTATTACTCAGCCATTAAAAAGAATACATTTGAATCAGTTCTAATGAGGTGGATGAAACTGGAGCCTATTATACAGAGTGAAGTAAGCCAGAAAGAAAAACACCAATACATTATACTAATGCATATATATGGAATTTAGAAAGGTGGTAACAATAACCCTGTATACGAGACAGCAAAAGAGACACTGATGTATAGAACAGTCTTATGGACTCTGTGGGAGAGGGAGAGGGTGGGATGATTTGGGAGAATGGCATTGAAACATGTATAATATCATGTATGAAACGAGTTGCCAGTCCAGGTTCGATGCACAATACTGGTTGCTTGGGGCTGGTGCACTGGGACGACCCAGAGGGATAGTACGGGAAGGGAGGAGGGAGGAGGGTTCAGGATGGGGAACACAGGTATACCTGTGGCGGATTCATGTTGATATATGGCAAAACCAATACAATATTGTAAAGTTAAAAAAAAAAAAAGAATCCACCTGCCAATGCAGGAGACACGGGCTCAATCCCTGATCCGGGAAGATCCCACATGCCCAGAGCAACTAGGCCCGTGTGCCACAATTATTGAGCCTGTGCTCTTGAGCCCGGAAATCACAGCTTCTGAGACTGCATGCCATAGAGCTCGTGCCCTGCAACTAGAGAAACCACCACAAAAAGAGAAGCCTGTGTACCATGGCTAGAGAGTAGCCCTTGCTTGCTGCAACTAGAGAAAAGCCACGCAGCAACAAAGACTCAGCACAGCCATAATAAATATATATTATAAATAAATAAAATGCTCTGTCAATCCAAGAAGGCAAAAAAAAAAAAAAAAAAGGAGAGAAAAAGGAACATAAAACATATGAAACAAGAATCAAGCACATAGTATTTAATCCAAATATATCAGCATTTACATTAATTGTATATGGATTATATTATTGTAAACATATTACAATAATATATTTGTATACATATTAATTGTATATGTATAATTTACAATTATATTAATTGCAAATGCCTCAGTTAAAAGACAAAGATTATCAGACTGTATAAAAAACAAAACCTAACTATCCACTATTTACAAAAGACACTTGAAAACCTAAGGACACAAAAAAATCTGAGAATCAAAGGAGAGTAAAATAATACCTTGTTAAATAGAAGAGACAGCTGTGTGGCTGTGTATTGAACAACATAGATTTATTTTAAGGCAAAAAGCATAACTAGAAATAAAATGGTCACTTCATGATGATTACCAGTTCAATTCACTAGGGTGATATGATATATCTACCTTGAATATATTAAAATATGTTAAAAAGTTGACAGAACTAACAAGGAGAAACTAGCAAATCCATAATAACAGGCTATTTTAATGCATCAGTTCAGTTCAGTCGCTCAGTTGCATCCAACTCTTTGCGACCCCATGGACAGCAGCATGCCAGGCCTCCCTGTCCATTGTCAACTCCTGGAGTTTACTCAAACTCATGTCCATTGAGTCACTGATGCCCATCCAACCATCTCATCCTCTGTCGTCCCCTTCTCCCACCTTCAATCTTTCCCAGCATCAGGGTCTTTTCAAATGAGTCAGTTCTTCGCATCAGGTGGCCAAAGTATTGGAGTTTCAGCTTCGCCATCAGTCCTTCCAATGAATATTCAGGGTTGATTTCCTTTAGGATGGACTGGTTGGATCTCCTTGCAGTCCAAGGGACTCTCAAGAGTCTTCTCCAACACCACAGTTCAAAAGCATGAGCTCTTTGGTGCTCAGCTTTCTTTATAGTCCAGCTCTCACGTCCATACATGACTACTGAAAAAACCATAGCTTTGACTAGATGGATTTTTGTTGGCAAAATAATGTCTCTGCTTTTTAATATGCTGTCTAGGTTGGTCATAACTTTTCTTCCAAGGAGCAAGCGTCTTTTAATTTCATGGCTGCAGTCACCATCTGCAGTGATTTTGGAGCCCCCAAAAATAAAGCCTGTCACTGTTTCCACTCTTCCCACATCTATTTGCCATGAAGTGATGGGACCAGATGCCATGATCTTTGTTTTCTGAATGTTGAGTTTTAAGCCAACTTTTTCACTCTCGTCTTTCACTTTCACCAAGAGGCTCTTTAGTTCTTCTTTGCTTTCTGCCATAAGGGCAGTGGTGTCTGCATATCTGAGGTTACTGATATTTCTCCTGGCAATCTTGATTCCTGCTTATGCTTCATCCAGCCCAGTGTTTTTCATGATATACTTTGCATATAATTTAAATAAGCAGGGTGACAATATACAGCCTTGACGTACTCCTTTCCCTGTTTGGAACCTTTCCCTGTTTAATGCATGTCTCTCAATAATTGACAGGACAAGAGGACGAAAATCAAGAAGCGCCTGAAGGATTTTGAATGACACAATGAACAAACTTAATTTAATGAACATATCAGTATACACAACATTGCATCCAATAACTGCAGGATACATATTCTTTTCAAGACCAAGTAGTGTTTACCAAACTTGGAGATATCATAGTAATCTTTGACAGACTTAAAATGACTTAAATAATACTGTGTGTTTTGTGACCACAATGCAATTATACCAGAAATCAGTAGCAAAAAGATAACAAGAAAATAAATCCCCTTGTGTATGCAAATTGTATAAGGTGTCTTTAGTTAGGTTATCCTGCAAGTAAACAACCTCAGACTCTCCTTGACTTACTAACACATTTCTTTTCCATTCATGTTAATGTTTTTGATGTTGCAGCTCTGCTCTACCCAAGCTATGGGTTAGCCTCAGGTCTGCTTTCCATATCTTTTTATTCTGGGATCCAGGCTGAAGAAGGCATCTCTAAGTGGGACATACCTTTCTGTGGCAGAAGGCACTGGAGTGCAAAACCCCCAGCCAAACCACACAATTTAGTGTAAAAGCTCTGCTCCAATATAGCATACATGTAACAGTCCTTGGGCCCAAGAAAGCCACATGGTCAAATCCAACATGAATGGGTATGTATTATCCTATTACAGTTTAGGAGGGAATGACTAATTGAGAAAAATAATATATCTACATCTTAAATTAAGAAATCCATATCTATGTAATCCACGATTCAAAAAAGAAACCACAATGGGCATTAGGTAAAAAATTGAATTGATAATTAAAAAACCCAGCATATTAAAACCCTAGAATGCAGCTAAAGCAATTCTTAGAGGAAAGTATATACTTAAATGCATATGTTAAAAATGAAGAAAGACTGAAAGTCAATGGGATAGGCACTCACTTCACCTCAGGAAGTGAGAAAAAGAACACTCCACACTAGTTGTGTCTTAGGAGGATACTGAGTGGCTGGGGGACAGGAGTAGAAAGAATTATTTTTCACTGTATATCCTTTTTATCTTTTAAATTTCGCATCATATGCACTAACAGTTCTTTTTAGGAAAACACAGTATTGAATATGGCTTATAATGCATCCATTCCTTATATACATTTGGCTTGAAGGGCTTGAAAGGAAAAAGAAAAAAAACAAAAAGAAACCAGTTTAGGAATAAGAAGGGCGATGTAACCATCGTCCAAAACAGAAAGATCAGAAGGATTTTGAGAGACTGTGACACACAACTCTATGGCTTCAAACTTGAAGCCTTTTAAAGGAAAGGATTATTTCCTATCAACACACAGTCAAATTTGACCTAAGAAGACATGAAAAACCAGAATAGATTACTTACCATAGGAGAAATCAGAAAGATGATTCAAAATTTACTATTTAAAAAATCTACTTTTTAGGACTTTCCTGATAGATTGTACAGTGGATAGGAGTCCCCCTGCCAGTTCGGGGGTCACAGGTTCGATCCCTGGTCCAGGATTCCACATGTTGTGGAACAACTAAGCCCGTGGGCCGCAACTACTGAGCGCTGGTGCTGAAAACACTGAAGCCCGTGTGCCTAGAGCCCATGCTGCACAGGAGAAGCCATGGCAGCGAGAAGCCGGGGCACTGCAACTAGAGAGCAGCCCCCACTTGCCACAACTAGAGAAAGCCTGGACACGGCAAGGAAGACTTAGTGCAGCCAAAAATAAATAAATAAAATCTACCTTTTAAAAATGGGGGCCAGGTAGATTCCAAGCTGAATATATTACCTAACCTTTAAAGAATGGATGATTCTGAAGTTATTTAAAATATCCCAGTCTATAGAAAAAAGGTAAAATCCTCCAATTTGTTTCACAAAGCCAGTATAATTTTACAACCAAAACCTGATAAAGGTAGTGCAAAAGTAGAATTATAGACTGATCTCACTAATGAATATGTGTTTGCATAAAATTTAAATAAAGTATCAGTAAGTAGAATCAGGCAAACAGAACCTAGAAATCTCTCTCTCTCTCTCTCTCTCTCTCTCTCGCACACACACACACACACACACACACCAGTAAGTACAAACAACAAAAACAATAAAACCCTCCTATAACCCTCCCTGGTTACAGGACTGGGAGAGCTTTGTTAAAGTGATTCACTATCAGGACACCTGTCAATAAAGTCCATGATTTAAATAACGGAGAAAAACCTTGTGATCATATCAGTAGCTTCAAAAATACATTTGATAACGTTTATCTCATTCCTAAAAAAATTCTAATAGTAATAGAATGAAATAAATATGTTGAAAGCTATCTACCGAAAGGGCTTCCCTGGTGGCTCAATAGTGCCTGTCAATGCAGGAGATGCAGGTTTAATCCCTGGATTGAGAAGATGCCCTGGAGAAGGAAATGGCAACCCACTCCAGTATTCTTGCCTGGGAAATCCCATGGACAGAAGAGCCTGGCGGGCTATAGTCCATGGGGTCACAAAGAGTTGGATATGACTTAGCAATGAAACAACAACAACAAATATACCAAAAACTAACAGTAAGTACTATCATTCATGGTGAAATATGAAAATAATTTCCGTTAAAATCACCATTATAATTTGACTGGCAAATCCAATAACAAGAGAAAGGTTATCTTTTTGTTCCTGATGATATGATTACATACTTACAGAAACTGAGAGACTCTGGTTAAAAAAAGATAATTTGGTATTGAGGATAGATTTTAAATAAAGATCAAGAACTTTACTAAATGTGTAAATGGGGAAAAGTATTGCATTTATAATAGCAACAAAAATAATGAAATACTTTGATAAAAATCTCATAAGACATAGGACCTGGATAAAGAAAAGTACAAAATATTATTATTACTAGTATAAAACCACTAAAGTCTGAATAAGTGCAAAGCCACATCATGTTCTTGGATATAAAGACAATATTTAGATGTCGGTTCTCCACAAAATAGTATGTACACTTAATGCAATTCCACTTATGATGCTCATAGGTTTTTTTCTTAGTTAGATAAAATAAACTTTACACAAAGGATAACTGAGATACTGTGGGACAAACTATCAGATATTGGAACTTATTGATGTAAGAATTGATATTGCTATAGGAATTGTTAGAGCAGTGGATCACAACTGAGAATTCAGAATTGGTGCACATAAGAGGTTAATACATACTAAAGGAGATTTGAATTTAGTAGATAAAGGATGAACATTTTTTTTTCTTTAGGATGAACATTTTTAAATGATGTTGGTTCACCTGGTTATTCTGCCAGAAGAAAGTAAATTTGAACCTCTATCTTACTTCATACCCACAAATAAATTCCAGATAGAAAAAGATAAATATAAAAAATAAAATATTTTATGAGGTAATTTAGGAGGCTACATGTATTTTCTAAAGATCAAGGAGATCTCTTTCACTAAGACTAGGAATCCAGAAGTTATAAAGAAAAGATAAATATATTGGACTAAAATATTTTAAAACCATTTATATTATAAATGGTATCATAAACTAAGTTAATGGGCAAATAATAATATCTGTAATGTGATGATAGAAATAATTTCTATAATCTTAATAAATTTCAGCTCATATAAATTGACAAGAAAAATACTAAGTAATGCAATAGAAAAGTGAGCAACAGATATGAAGAGAAAATTCACTCAGCAAGTCCAAATATTCTCTGTATAAAAATATGCTCAAATTTCTTGATGGTCAGGACAAGGCCATAGGTAGCACCTTCCCATAAACTGGAAAAGGTCAGGGCCCTTCCTCCACACTGAACACAGAAGGATGCTTGCTTTTGCAAGCCATTTGTGGACTGGATTTCAGCCATGACAAAGTGTGTACAAGCTGTATAATGCATGCAGTGGTCTGGACTAAGAGAAATGCAAATTAATAATGGAATATTGCTCTATCTCCATTAACCTGGCAAAACTTGAGCTATGGTACCTGTTGCCAGCAGGGATGTGGGGGAAGTATGCTCTCATACATTGGAGTTGTAAAGTGTTCCAGCCCTTTTGGAAAGCAATCTGGAAATATCTATTAAAATTAAAAATACATATTCCCCTTGACCCCAGAATCCTACTCCTAGGAATCTATTCCATAAAAATAAAAGTGCTAATTTGTAAGGACATGTGTGAGAGAATGTTTATTGCAGCGTTGTTTGTAGCTGCCAAGAACTGGAAACATGATGAATGGCCATTAATCAGGGAATGGCTGAAAAATTAAAATACATTACTCCATGGAATATTACATGGCCATTAAATGGAATGAATTATAGCCTTGCCAGATGTCTGACAGAGATTTCCATGAGATACTGGTTAGTGAGAAGAAAAAGATGCAAAATGAGTATCACGTGATGCCATTATGGTAAAAAACAACCAAAAAAACCCTCCTTACATATGTGGGAATATATGAATATGCATGTGTGAGTGTGTGTGATAACAAAAGGGAACCTAAATGCACTCTAGGTTGTTAATGTTGAAGGAAGAGAGGAAAAGAGGGAAAAAGTTGTCCATGATAAAAACAGCAATCCCATTCAGGTAAAATTGTGGAAATATCTGTTCCTAGGTGTGTACATATGTGTGTACGTAAATACAACAAAGGAACTTCACCTCAGTGTTACTGGTTAGGATGGTGAGATTTCAGTGGACTTTTATTTTCATGATGGTTTCTTTATTGCTGCTGCTAAGTCGCTTCAGTTGTGTCCGACTCTGTGCGACCCCATAGACGGCAGCCCACCAAGCTCCCCCGTCCCTGGGATTCTCCAGGCAAGAACACTGGAGTGGGTTGCCATTTCCTTCTCCAATGCGTGAAAGTGAAAAGTGAAAGTGAAGTCGCTCAGTCGTGTCCGACTCCTAGAGACCCCATGGACTGTAGCCCACCAGGCTCCTCCATCCATGGGATTTTCCAGGCAAGAGTACTGGAGTCGGGTGCCTCCGTGTATTTTTATATCCAGGAAGAAGATGAAGTTATTTTCACTTTGAAAATAAAAATGACAAAACTCAAATAAACCCCAAACCAGAAATACTAATATGACCCAGTAACACACACATTCTTATTTATAGTTGGCTGGAGGGGACTCAGCCTGAAAAGGGGATGGAAAAGAACGAACAAAGCGAAGGTCTATCACTCTGAAGTACTGCCTCCATCGCCAATTATGGGGCAGCTGGGAAAATGTTTAAAGTCACACATATATTAGCTACAGCATCTCTTTTTGATGGTTTCCCTGTGTCAGCAGAATTATTTGCTGCTTTTTGTAAACTTAGAAACCTTCAGTGGAAGTTTGATATTTTGGTATTTGTTTTTTTCTTTATGGGAGAATACGCGGAGTGGAGAGTCATGAGAGGGGAAAGGACTGTGTAAGGAAGAGACTGGGAGGCCTCTCTAGCAGTTGGGTCACCTCGTTTCAAAGTTGATGCTTTGAAGCCATACAATTTTTATCTTTTTTGGCTGCACGGTGCAGCGTGTGGGATCTTAGTTCCCCAACCAGGTATTGCACTGCGCCCCTTGCAGGGGACGCACGGAGTGGTAGCTACTGGACTACAAGGCAAGTCCCCGAAGGAGTATGGTTTTATCCGTTTAAGAAAGAGTTTTCCTCCCCGCTTTCCAGATGGCTAATGAAAATGGCATTATGTGATGTTACAAACCCAGAACTGCACATTTTAGGTTGAGAATGAGATTCACTTCTGTGTTTTGGACTTGAGAGAAGAGTTATTTGGACTGGGGATTAGAGATTGGGAAACCTGTTGACCTAGATTTAAGTCTGTGTTGGTAGTTAGCCCGGGTTTACTTTTACTCAGTTATTTTTTCACAACTGAGAAAAACAACAGAAATCTTTCCTGCCCATAAAATGAGCTGTCCTGAGAGTATGTCTAAGAGCTGTTGAGAGATTTAAATGGGCTCATTATGGGTAAAGTGATTTAGAATAGGGCCTGTACCTGGGTAGCTCACCGAGTAAGTATTGCTCTTACTGTTTTTACTAGTATTACTATCAATCTTTTCTTATAGGGTGGGCTTGACTGTCTGCTTGCACGGTGCACATTTTTTTTTTTGGAAATGGCTAATAATACATGTCATTGATGTAATTTAAGATCGAGATGCTATGTGTATTACTTTCTGTATAATACTTCATCCAACGCTGTGAACTTGAGGGCACCAAATTCTATTTGGTGGCAAAATTAAATCAATGGTTACTTACAGTCACCACATAATGACACTTAGGGATTTAATAAGATATAAAAAATACTTCTGATTTCCTTAAATAAATGGGGTTTTCAATAAAATCATGTGTTACTGATGCTTGACTTGGGATAAGACACATGAAAAGTACAGGTTGTGGGGATGTGCTGTGCTCAGTTGCTCAGTCATGTTAGACTCTTTGTGACCCCATGGACAGTTGCCCGCCCCAGACTCCTCTGTCCATGGGATTCTCCAGGTAAGAATACTGCAGTGGGTTGCCATGCCCTCCTCTGTGGGAGTACCTAGCAGTTTTTGTCAAGGGTGTCTTTTTCTAATAATTAAAAAAAGAATTTTCTGATGAGTAGTGACAGAGGATCTCTCCTTGTCAGACCCCTTTGAGCTCTGTTCCTGATTAGGAAGTCTTAAATAAAGACTTTCTTGCCATTTGAAAAAAAAGAATCTTTTACAATATCACGCACTGAGGACGAGTTAAGGGGTTTTGCTCTTGGGTTTGGTGTTCTGTTTCATCCAGATATGATGTCCTGTCACCTATGTGACCTCTATAGTTCTGAAAGCAGGGTCTTAGAAGGCCATTACTAACACTTTGTACCTCCTTCACCCTCCCTCGAGTTCTGGATGAGCTATTTTGACCCACCCACTGGGAGAGCACTCCTGGCATTGGAAGGTCAGGAGCCCTGAAAAGAAGGCAGGAGATGAGAAGGCCTCATTCCTCCTGCATTAGCTGTGAGTCGGCAGAAGAAACCCCCTGCAGGGCTTCCAGATTTTAAAAGCACCCTGGTGCTTAATGACAATTGTGTGAGTGCAGAGCAAATGCGGGAGGACTCTGCCCCTCTCCAGCTTTTTTCCTCATTCCATTTCTGTGAAAATAGCAACTAGTCAAATGTGCTGACCAGTGGTAGCCTTAATTTTTACTCCTAGGGCTCAACTGCCTGCCTTACTTTTGGCAATGTTGAGTAAGTTCCAGCTTGTGTTTGGCATCTCTCCTAAAGGGCTCTGTCTGTGCATAGATTTGTAACCCTTTCCTAGCAGCACTGACTTCCAGGCAGCGCTAGTGGTTAAGAATCCGCCTGCCAATACAGGAGACTCAAGAGACGTGAATTCGATCCCTGGATCCGGAAGATCCCTTGGAGTAGGAAGTAGCAACCGGCTCCAGTATTATTCTTGCCTGGAAAACTCCATGGACAGAGGAGCCGGGCAGGCTACAGTCCATGGGTTGTAGCACACCAAGCAGCACCATGTGCCTTGTTGCATTTAAGACATCCGGTCGCCCTTTAGTCTCTTGATCCTGGAAAGAAGATTGGGAACAATCCTGTGCGTTCTTAGTCTGTGCTCTGGGAACCTCTCTCCAGACTGTCTGAGGCATAAATGTCTGTGACTTCTAGGCCAAACGAATAGTCATCGGATGTATCACCCATCAGGAGACGTGGCCTGTGGGGCTTTTCCAAAAGGCAGGGCAGGGCATCTCAGGCCATTCTGCTGGATATTCAATTTCAGGCAACTGACCATTCGTTCAGGGGACGTAAATACAGGCTGTAGATACAACGTGCATTCTCATAGAAAGAAGTAGAAGGTGTTGTAGATTTCGTTAGTGAAGAAACTAACATGGTGTGTGGCATATAGCACAGTGAAGTTGTGTAGGGATTATCTTTCTCATTTCTCAGAGTAGGCAGCCTGCAGGTTCCAGTGCATTGCTGACTGTATCAGCAATTGTCGCACTCTGATTAAAGTAGTTCATTGCGCGCTGGGGCTGTTTTTTTTTTTCTTTTTCCTTAAGGAAAGATTGTTGCAATCTTCCTGCACAAAACTGGTATAGCCAGGGAATATTTGGTCCATATACTGTCAACTCCACTGAATATACGTTTCTGGCAACAAAAGAAACTGGACTGGCAAGCAATTTGAGGTAAGTCCATGTGGTTATTTTTTCTTCACCTCACAGTGAATCACAGATCTGATGCCAGAACTGCTTTGGAACTAGGCATTTTTTCCCCCCATCTGATGCAGGATGGATGATAAATAGATCAACCATGTTTTACTGCTCTAACAGTATGGGGGGGTCATGGGTAACTTTTTCTCAGAGGAAAGCCATGTTCCCCATCTCCCCCAGCTTTGCAGATGGACTCACCAAAGCTCAGAGAGGAAAAGGTGACCTGCTTTTATGACAACATGCCCATTTGGTTGACCCAAAGGAGCAGTTCCTTAATTTCAAACAGGTGATCCTGCCATGGTTCTTATTCAACTGCATCACTCAGAAAACATCCTAAAATGTGGAACAATCAAGTTTTCCGTTGCTGTATCCATTTGACAGGTGGCATATTCATTACATGTCAATGATGTGGCATTAATTCAGGACTCTTTGCCATGGACCTACTGTCGTTAAATCATTCAACAAACATCTTATGAATACCTACGATGCTCCCAAACCTCATGACAGTAGGACTCCCTTGTATCATCTTGATGCTTTTTCAACCCTCTTCTGCCTTGGAAGGTATCTATGTAAACATTGCTGGTTTGGCAGTTTCTTCCAGGGCTGGAACCCTGCATGATTCCAAACGTTGCGCTTTCAAAGTCTGTCTTCCCTATGAAATGACACTAGAGGGCGCTCAATTGCCAGTAACAAATTTGGGCGGGTGGACTTCGCGCGGTATTTCAAGACTTCTGTTTTATTCTTTTCAGTAAAGAACAGTTGCACAACTCCATCCTCCTACTAATGGGTGTCAAAACAGAAGACACTCTCTTCTCTTTTGGTGGACTAGATGGACTAGATGTTGGTTTCCATTCCGGCTTCCTCCCTGAAAATCCAGGCTTTTGAAATATCCCTGTTAACAGTGAGTAACTTGCTAGTACACACATCCTGGATATTAACATTTAATTACATCCTCTTGTCGTCCACCACATCCACATCTAATCCTTAGATATCCCAAAAGGAAATTCTTGAAAACACGGACTCCATCCATTATAAACTCAAAGACTTGACCGACAGACTAATTTGGCTCTCATTTTGCTTTGGGTTAATGTCCTTTTCCTTGTACGCAGGCACATCTTGCCTCCCATTTTGGCTGGGAATTATCTGGCTTCATGGAGGAGGAAATGGCAACCCACTCCAGTATTCTTGCCTGGAGGGTCCTATGGACCGAGAAGCCTGGCGGGCTATAGTCCACGGGATCGCAGAGTCAGACATGACTGAGCTGCTAACACTATCTGGCTTCATTGGATCTAGGGGAACACACACTATTTGCCTCTGACTCCCCCTAACCCCACCATCCCTTATCTTCTGTTCTTGCCCTTCTTTGTACCTCTTAAGCACCACCCAGGACTCAACCTTTCATCTTCTTCCTAAGGAGAAGGGAGAAATATTTCTCAGGTGCTTACATCATCAGTTGCTTTTCCTTATGTCACTTGCACTGTGACATGAATGTCTTCCCAGAAACCCTTAAGAGCTGGTATCTGATATCCCCATTTTACAGATGAAGAAACTGAGGTTCAGGATTAAGTCATAGGTTAGAGTTTGTATACCTTGTAAGTAGTTGAGCCAGGATTTAGTCCTGAAGTTTTCTGATTATGCTTTCCTCTGCACCTCCCTCCTTACTCTTCAGTATCATCATCAGTGTTTCCAGTCATGTCATTCCTTGTCACGTTCCTTGGTTTTACCACATGAAAGTTTACCAAAATTCACAATGTAGGATAAATACTAGCTTAAGAAAAACATTACACAAATGAAAATGAACCTCAATTCTGATGAAATCTGCCCTCCTATCCCCTCCTTATATGGGTTTCCCAGGTGGCTCAGTGGTAAAGAATTCACCTTCCAATGCAGGAGACTCAAGAGACGTGGGTTTGATCCCTGGGATGGGAAGATTCCCTGGAGTAGGAAACAGCAACCCACTCCAATATTCTTGCCTGCAAAGTTCCACGGACAGAGGAGCCTGGCAGGCTACGGTCCATAAGGTTGAAAAGAGTCGGACATGACTGAGCGCGTACACTCATGCACCACCCCCACTCCTTATAACTAAAGATTAAAAAGAAATCAAACTTGGGATAGGAGTAGCTTTGGTCATTAAGTAAAAATGCATTCTTGGTTCAGCCTCCTCGTTATGAAATTTCACCTTAGAAAGCATCCCAGAGTGGCTAATATGTGACATTACAACACTTATATTTGACTTTACAGAAAGACCAGAAATCCAAAGGCCTTCAGAATCTCTGTTAATGAGCTCATTTGTTTGGAATAGTTATAGCTTCAATATTTGAAGCTTTCCATGGCAAGGAATTTCCCTCTGTGTTATTTGGTATGCGGTAAGAGGTTAATATGAATATAGAATTATCAAGTAGAAAGTTGAATTTCCTCCAGTAGACATGCTTTCTACTGTCCAGTACGGTTATAAGGGAGAACTGGCCATAGAGATTTCTGGGGTAGTGGGCTTCTGGCATTATTATGAGTAGAGATTTAAAAAAAAACCACTTTGAGATATAAATTCATTTATTGTACAGGTCACCCTTTAAAGTGTACAGTTGAATGAGATTTATTGTATTCACAGATAAGTGCAACCATCACCATTGTCAACTTTAGAACTTTTTCATCACCTGAAGAAGAAATCTGGGGAATTCCCTGGTGGTCCAGTGATTAAGACTTGGTGCTTTCATCGCGGGGGTCCAGGTTCAATGTCTTGTCAGGATTTAAGATCCCGCAAGCCACTCAGTGCTGCCAAAAAAAAAGGAAATCCTTTCATCTGTTCCTCTCCTGTTCCTCGAACCTGCCCCATCCAGTCGTAAGTAACCACTAATACAGTCTTAGTCTATGGGTTTCCCTATTTTGAACTTTCATATGAATGGAACCATATAGAATGTAGTCTTTTGTGACTGTTCGCTTTCCCTTAGCATGATGTTTTCAATATTCATCCGTGTTGTTGCATGTATCAGTACTTCATTCTTTCTATTGTGTGTATATACCATCTTCTGTTCATCTGTTCATCTGTTGATGGACATTTGACTGTTTCTACCTTTTGACTACTAAGAATAATCCTGCTATGAACATTCATGTACAAGTTGTTGTGTAGACATATGTTTTTTACTTTAAAAAATTTTTATTTTGTGTTGGGATATAGCTGATTAACAATGTTGTGATAGTTTCAGGTGAACAGCAAAGGGACTCAGCCATATATATACATGTATCCATTTCCCCCCAAAGTCCCCTCCCATCCAGGCTGCCATATGACATTGAGCAGAGTTCTATGTGCTATACAGTAGGTCCTTGTTGGTTATCCATTTTAAATACAGCAGCATGTACATGGACATATGTTTTCACTTCTTGGGGATCTGTACCCAAGAGAGGAATTGCTGGGTCATACGATAATCTGTGTTTATTATTTGCAGAACTGCCAGCCAGTGTTCCAAAGCAGCTGCACTATTTTACAATCCCACCAGCAATGTATGAGAGGTCTGTTTTCTTCATATCCTCCTCAACACTTGTTATTTGAGTATTTGATTCTAGTCATCCTCATGGATGTGAAGTAGAGTTGTTTAATAGGATGGGATGTATATTACTAGATATAGTTATTTACGCTTTTATGTATCCTTTTAATTATTAACCATCTGCTTGGTCTAGGGCCAGGCTCCAGAGATTTAAAAGTGCCATACCTTCCATCCACATTTTGTGGGGTAGAGAGACAGAAAATGAGACACTTTAAAATATACATATATTTTCTTTCTTTTTTTGGCTATGCCACATAGCTTGTGGGATTTCTGTTCCCCAACCAGAAATTGAACCTGGGTTCTAGCACTGAAAGCCCAGAATCCTAACCACTAGGCCACCAGGTAACCCACCCCCCCCACCCGCCCCAATATATTTTAATGTAGCTATGGGTAAAACTGTGAAAACCAAATGTAGCAAGTGATTAATTTAATCCATTAAATCTAGAGATCCATTTAATCTATATAGGTTTACATCCTATACCCTACCGAATGGGTATGAGTAAAATATTTAGTATCAGCTTTATTAAAAGCCTTTTTAGAAACATGATGGTTTTCGGAGTCATCATGAGTGAGCCCACTTGTGTTTAGAAAATAGCCCTTTTTTCCAGAATTGTCAGTGAGTTCCAACTATTACAGTATGGCAATTATATGAAGTTTTGTCTATTGTGCAAAGATAAAATAAGTTGGCTGGTGAGAACAGAGAACATATGGTGACTTTGGGAATCCAGGTAACCAAAATAAATTTCATTTCTTGTCTGGAAACTTAATGATCCCCTTCCATTGGATTTTTGCTTCTCTTCTTTACCAGAACCAATCGCTTCCATTTCGTCTCCTCTTGCTGCAGTCCTGTCTCATTCATCCTCTATCACTATTTTCTTTCCGGGGGCAGGGGGGTTCTGGACTCTGTGGGAGGAGCTGTCCCCAGGCTGGCTGCCCCTGTTGGCTGAGATGCATTTAAAATGCACTGAGTCCTCTGTGGACTTCAGGAACGTTTTCTCACCTCCTTTTCTTTTTTTTCCCCTTGAGTAGAGTAAACACGGAGTTGAGGTCCTTTCGCAGCTATGTAGGCCAGAGTTCATCGCCTAGAGCGTCAGAGTAGAAAACATTGGCGATTCAGCAGGCCTCTGTCCCGGTCTTTGCCAGAGTGCGGGACATTTTAGGTCCTGTGGCGTCTGTCCACCTCTCCTGCTCGTGGACACCTATTTTTATATGGTGGTGTAAATATCTGCAGAACACCCAGACTTGGTGTGCTCTCCTGTGCTTGGCTCTCCCACTTCTCCTGGATGCGTCCTGCCTAGTGACAGAGGAGAAGCCGAGGTCATGTCAGTGGTTATGAGTGAGGGAGACAGGTGCCTCAGGGTGTCTCCACACTTAAAGCCATACCCCGCAGAAAGCCCTCTTTGGGGGGTTCTTGGGGCAGCCATTTTGCAGATGAAAGGCAGTTTCTCTTTACCCAGGAAATGGCTCAGGGGGTGGATTTATTTTTTTATGTGTGGATGCAGTCTGAACGGAAGTCGGGTCCTTTGTGTCTTGGTCCAGGCATGGTTCTCGTCCATCCCCGTGGGGGTAATGGTGGAAGGAAGGTCCCCGCTTCCTGCTCCATTCTGGTCTTCTCTGCAGGAGGACCTTGCCAGGGGCTTTGATTTAGGAGGCAAGAGCTGCCACAGTTTCAGATATGGCATCCACGCGGATGAGCCAAGGGAGGACTTGGAAAATTTTGGTCTTGGCAGGTAGAGAGAGGAGTTAGCTCTCTTTAAAAAAATGGACTGCGTGAGAGCTCTACAACCAGTGTTTCTATCGGGAAAAACCGAGGCCCACGTGTGATGGGCCTTAGTGAGCCAGTCCTCAGAGTAGACTGTGATTACGCCCTGTGATCTGAGTGGAGGAAGATCCTGTGTAAAAATATCCCGTTTGCTGCCTTTCGTGGTTACACCTGAGATTCTAATCAAGTCACTGCTTTTGTGTGTGTGTGTGTACTGTGTATTTCATGAAGTCTTGATTCCTTTCTTGTGAAGGTTTTGGGGTGTCCTAGAATCCCCTGCAACTATCCAGGAGGAAGACTTCTTTAAGCCGATTTGGAGCATGGCCTGAGGGAAAGGGTGGGGATTAGCAGGAAGGGATTTGGAAGAGGCCCTTAAGGTGCTTCCCTGGTGGTTCAGAAGGTAAAGAAAAACCTGCCTGTCAATGCAGGAGATGCGGGTTCCATCCCTGGGTTGGGAAGATCCCCTGGAGGAGGGCATGGCAACCCACTCCTGTATTCTTGCCTGGAGAATCCCGTGGACAGGGGAGCCTGGGGGGCTACAGTCCACGGGGTTGCAAAGAGTCAGACACGACTTAGTGACTGAACAACAACAACAGCTTGATGGAGGGTAGAGTCCATCGAGGAAAGAAAAGCCAGAGGAAGAGGGTATAAGAGTATCCTAGCCTAGGTCGCCACTCCCCCAAGGAATTCATACGAACATTATGGGGGAGATTGGAGAATGAGGGGTTATGATTTTTATTAAGACAAGCCCCTCTCCCACAGTCGAAAGTCCTAGGACTTCATTGGTCTCCAGTCTTTAGGACTTGGCCTTGACTTCATGTTTCTCTAGTCAGGGGGAGCTGGCTGTTGGCATTGCCGGGAGCCAGAAACCTGGCATTATCCCGGGCCCTTCTCATCTCCCTCCAGCCCACGGCAAGTGTGCAACCATGTCCTGAGGGTTCTACTTCCTTAGAAATCACACATTCTGTCCTTTATCTTCATCCCAGTGCGAACGTCTCCTAGCAGGCTCCCAGCCCGCCGGCTCAGTCTCTTGCCGGCTCAGTCTCTTTCCAATCTGCGGTTGCATCGCTGCTGAAATGAGCTTTCTAAAAAGGCACCAGCTTCATTTTCACCCCAGCTTAAAATCTTTAAGTGTTGCCCGACTGCCTTCCAGACAAATCTTAGCCCTGGCAACGTCCGCATCCTCACCTCTCTAGCTTTTCCTGTCTCACTTGTCCCCCCGCAACTACCTTCCTATGACGGGATCCCCTGAAATCATGATGCCCTCTCCCACCTCCGAAGCTTTTATGTGAGCTACCACTTCTGCAAGGACATTTCCTCTCCCACAGGTCATCTGAGACTCAGCTCAGGGATCATCTCTTCTAAGAGGACAGCCCTGACCTTCCTGTCTGGTTGATGCCTCATCCAGCCCCACAGTGTCCCCTGTTCTTCCACCTCATACATCTTCACTGCCTTCTCCCCCCTTCCCATATCTTTCAAATATGAGTCCTTTGAAGGTGGGGACTCTCTCAGGTCTCACTGCAGCCTGAGGCCCAGCAGAAAGGAGCATAGTGGAATAGAAGAGGGAATCTACAAATACTTGATGAATGCATTAGCTGTTTTTAGTCTACATTTTGCATCTGGAAAGTCTTTTACTCCTTGACTATGTCTGAAATCTACCTAATCAGGGTCCAAACTTTCTCCATGAAGCCTTTCCCTCCAGCAATGTTAGAGGTACTTTGCTCCCTCCAAAGAGGTTCTTTGGCATGTATCACTTCTCCCTTGTTTTATACTAATTTCTGAAAATCTTGATACCATGAAGTCTGGAAAACCCAAAGGAGTGAATGCATTCAGTGAACACTCAAGGATAGGATTATGGGCTCCATGCCAGGAAAAGGCGAGACTGGTTGGGCAGGCCACTTTTCCCTTTTAAGTCACATCAAGTAATTACACTACTTGCTTATAGGGTTGGGCCTACTATTTTTATTCTCTCTCCAGATGGATGGGAATTGCTTTTTGAGGGTTGTTTCCATGTCTGGTTTATTTTTATTTCACCACCTGTGCCTAGCACAAAGCCTCCCTCATAGAAAGCCTCTGATAGATGAGTGAATGAATGAACTGAGTGAGTGGAAGCAGTGTGCATTGGTTTCAATTCAGCTTGTCCTGAAATAGGTTTCACAGGTTTGGCCCTAGGAGCATCTCCCATATCCAGGCTTTTTTTTTTTTTTCCTATGCTTTGAGATTTTGTGAATGGATTAAGAATCCCACCACCACCTATATCCCCAAGAAGAGAGAAAACCAGATTACTGTTTTGTTTTGTTAAGTCTTTTGCTGTGCCACGTGGCATATGGGATCTTTCTTAATTTCCCAGGGATCAAACCTGCAACCTGTACCCTCTGCGTTGGCAGCATGGAGTCCTAACCACTGGACCACCAGAGAAGTCATCAGATTACAGTTTCCAGCCCACACCTCTTCAGCTCAGTGCCTATAATACACCAGAGCTGGTTCTGGATTTCAGGGGAACCAGCACGGCCAACCAGCTGCCAAGGCCATGACTGATTGTTCTGGGGATGAAAGGAGGGATTGAGGGTGAGCTTGTTCTTGTTTTTTAAACACCCACAGGACTTCAGACTCCTTCAGCTTGCAGAGACTGCTGGGAACTGCCTTTATTTTGGATGGCTTTTGTGGTGAGCTTCCTCTTTCATTGACCTCTCTGGCTATTTGTGAGGCCTGTATCTCCTCTTACTTCTCTCTCTTAAGAAGTCAGGTGGAAAGGCTGACACTTGCTACAGAAATGCCATTCTTCCACTGTTTCTGGATGGGCATCTCCTCACAGCTTTGATTCACTGTCTGCTGAGACAGTCTTCAAACTTTTAAGAGAAAACAGATTCCAGTTCCCCTAGTGGTTCAGGTACTTTGAGTCCTTGGTTGCACCCCAAATGGTACTTTGGATGAGTGTCGTGGAACACATGCTTAAGCTGGACCAGGGAGATTTGCTAACTGATGTCAAAGCTGAATCTGAGAGGACTACATGGGATGGATTAACATGACCGAGAAAGGCCTCAGCCTTCTTTCCCTAGTCACATACACTGTCTAGAGTAATGCTGTACCACAGAAACACAACATGAGTATTTTAAAATTTCTTAGTAGCTACATTAAAACAATTAAAAGGAAAGAGGTAAACTTAGTTTTAATAACATTTTTAATTTAACCTAGTAAATTAAAAGTATTTTCATTTCAACATGTAATCAATATGAAAATTATCAATGAGATATCTCACCTTGTTTTTTGGTCCTAAGTCTATGACATTTGGTGTGTGCTACTGCTAAGTCACTTCAGTTGTGTCCGACTCTGTGCGACCCCATAGACGGCAGCCCACCAAGCTCCCCCGTCCCTGGGATTCTCCAGGCAAGAATACTGGAGTGGATTGCCATTTCCTTCTCCAATGCATGAAAGTGAAAAGTGAAGGTGAAGTCGCTCAGTCGTGTCCGACTCTTAGCGACCCCATGGACTGCAGCCCACCAGGCTCCTCCGTCCATGGGATTTTCCAGGCAAGAGTACTAAACTTATAGCACATCTGGATCCAGACTAGCCATGTTTCAAATGCTTAGGAGCCACGTATGTCTCACGGCTCCCATATTAGCACAGCTCTAGACTCTCCAGGTGGGGTGAGGAAGTGGTTACTTGGGGCCTACTCTGTCCTTCAGATGAAGTCACCTAACCAACTAAATCATGCTGAAAGCTTTGGGGAATGGTGGAGTATATTCAAATATATGACTATCTATAGAGCCTTAGACATGGGATTTTAAAAGTGTCTTGATATTACAGTCAGGAAGGGGGCATTTAGGGGATTTAAGTAATTATATGACCCTTAACTCAATTAGCCCTATTTATTATTTCATTCTCATCAAAGTTGTTCTTTGCTTATTTTTCTTGGATTAATGAGTTAAAAAAACAAAACTTGATGGACACTCACTTTCTGACATGTCTTTTTATTTGGATCCCCTTCATTCCTTATGCCATCAGGAAAGAATTAAATACCTACATAAAAAATAATAATCAGCCTTAATTGAGAGCTTGCTATGTGCCAGACACTTAACATGCATTGCTTCATTCAAGTAGGTTCTATTATTACTGCCATTTATCAGATGAGGAGACTGAGACATTCAAGTTCCTAAATACATTTGCTCAAGATGACCCAGCTGGCAAATGGTGACCTCAAGCAGGTAAATTCTAGGGCCCAAGCTTCTAAATCATATACAGCACTTCCTTGCAAAATTAAAGTAAAATTTAACATTCTTCCCAAATTTTTAGGGTTATGGTCTTGTTTAAACCTGTCTGCTCTAAGTTCTTTTACTTTTGAGCATTCTGGCAAAAAACATGTGTTTTTTTGTGGGGTGAGAGCAGTACATTTTTAGTCCTATTTGAACAATTTAGCCTCATTGCAGATGGGTCAGACTATCTGCAAATTGACAGAACTTGCCTTATTGTAGAAAAAAATCTTGATCTATGACATAAAAACCAAAGTTAAATTAATAATAACTCTTATATGTCTTATAATTGATAAAAGGTAAATTCACAACTTAAAAGTCATATCTATGTTGACAGAGTTAAAATGGCATTCCATTAAATTATAAAAGGCAAGGCTATGCTACTTAAGAAACCAAAATCCTGTCTTTAATTCATATTTTTTAATTCAATTATTATAAAATATAACATAAATGCTTAAATTCTGGATTAGTTCCTCACAGTGGAGACAGATCTAGTCTGCCATTTTCAGATGTACTGGATATTTAGGAATTATGCTTGTTTCTGCATCCTGCTCTTAATAAATGACTATACATACTTAGAGTATGTAATATGTAATATAAATATATTTTCCCTCTCCTATTGTAAGCCTTGTTCAGGGCAGGCACTACCTTTTCTGATTATTTATCAAGTGCATATATTAAAACATGCCTTGCCTTCCAATCTGAATTGCTATGCTTTAAAAAAAAATTTTTTTAATCAGAGGATAATTGCTTTACAATGTGCTGGTTTCTGCTGTACAACAACATGAATCAGCTATAAGTATACCTATATCCCTTCCTTCTTAAGCCTCCTTCCCATCCCCCACAGTGCACCCCTCTAGATCATCCCAGAGCACTGAACTAAGCTCCCTGTGCTGTGCTTTTGATATCTCAAAGAGGCTTTGGGAGTTCTGACTGATAGTTCAAACTCATACTTCTTGGGCTTTTTAATGTTGTCAAGGCCCATCACAGCAAAGTATTAGCGTTTGAACCAATCCCTTGACAAATTAATAAAGGACCAGACTTTTCAAATTTTAATTTTAGAAAAGGGGAATAACTTTTCAAATTGTAAGATGCTGTGCAAGAGGTTACACAGGGAGGTTGGGATTAGCAGATGTATGATGCAGATGTAAACTATTATACATAGAATGGATAAACAACAAGGTCCTACTGTATAGCATAGACAACTATATTCAATATCCTATGATAAACCATAATGGAAAAGGATATTTAAAAAAGAATGCATATGTATAACTGAACCACTTTGCCGTGCAGCAGCAATGAACACAACACTGTAAATCAACTGTACTTCAAAAAAAAAAAGTTACACAGCAATCTATAGAACTTGACTCTGCTGTTAACTTGGCAGAAAGAAGGGGTTAAAAATGTCAAGTCTTAGAAACAGACTGATTTAGTCCTCTTCTGTTTATCTGTAACTCTAATAATGTATGGAGTTGAACTCTGAAAATTCTGGAACATAAAACAATTTTTATTTATTGTATCCATTGCTTTGAGAGCAGCACTGAGAAAAGAAGTGAGAGGGCACAGTTTTGAAAAACTGGCAATTTGGCATCTCCTCTCCCCCTTTTTTGCCCCTCCCCCACTATCTTAGCTATTTGACCCGATTAAACAACTTTGGGACGGGAGCCAGATTTCTGTATGCTAACGAGGCCGCTATTCATGATTTAGTGCGATTTCATCCCCCCAGAGCTTCCAGGCTGCCCGGTGGAAGCCTGGCTTCGCAGAAGTCTTCTGATTTTGTCAGGGGTTCATCAGTGAGTAGTTCACACTGGCTAGAAGCAGACAGAGACTTTCTGAACGCCTCGGGTCACATCGGATTATTCATTAGCAAAGTCTTTTCACCTTCTATCTAATCAGCTTAAGGTGACTCCAGAATCTTGTGTGCTACTCCCCGAAAGAGACCCTGGCAACATCCAGCCTAGGTTCCACAACTTTTGGCTGGTTACTCGCTTTCTTGGGAGCAGAAAGTTTGCAAAGTTCCTTTAAATCTCCTCTTCCCTAAGCCTAAAGGTCAGGGTGCCAGAGCCCAGTTAGCTCCCAAGTCAGCCGGAATCTGACCATTTCAGAAGTTTCTGGTGTGTGTGAGAAGAGAAGAGGGGGTAGTCGGGAACCGTCAGAGTGACCACCTCGCATTACGTAACGAAAGCCCAGGGAGCGAGCTTGACATCGAGACATTCCATGGGGAGGGGAGCTGCTGTCCTGGAGTCGCCAGAACGGCGGCGGCAGTTCAAGAAGCCAAGAAGGAAGGTGCCCGAGATAAAGACAACACTTCGGGAAGGAGAATATAAAAAAGCCGCAGGACCCAGAGGATTAGCAAACGACAGGACACGTATTAGACGAAACGGCAGCCTTTCAACTTTTGCACGGGAACAAGGGGATTTGCCGTTTGGGGGATTTAGGAACGTAACAGCAAAGCCAAAAGCTAATGAATGGAGTTCAGCGGTTTGTTGGCGCTTCTTAAATATTTCTATCCAGTACTTAAATATTTTTGTCCAGGAGCGCAACTCTCTGCAGTTATTTAGAAAGTAGGGATTCAAACCAAACTAAGATACTCTCCGTGCGTCTCCACTTTCCCCAATCCAAAAAGGAGCTGCTCCCGCGGTACTGCCCCTTTAAGACCTGCTTGCTCTCGGGCTCTACAAAAGGGAGTGACCTCTGGGCTTTGACAGCTCCCCTAATAACTACCACCGTGCAGGCTCCGCCCACCTGGCGACCAGCCGCGCCGATTGGCCGGCGGGCCGGTATCCCGTACTCTGATTGGCTCTCCGCTTCCCCTGAGCGAACCTTTAGAACTCTGAGACAGACAATATTCTGTTACATTGTAGCAAAATGGCGACTGTCATTCACAACCCCCTGAAAGCGTAAGTAAGACTAAAAAATGTACATATTCCGCGTGGTTTCAATATGAAAAAAAAGGCGCCTTCTGCGTGCGGAGCGCTGCCAATGCACAGCGCTTACAGGCACCTACAGCCGTGGCGGGGCTTCTCTCTTTTCTTTCAGCTCTTACTTCTTCATCTTTTTTTTTTTTTTTTTTTAAACCCCAACGCGCAGAAATGTCAGGAGATGCAATTAACAAGGAGAAAATTGTTACATTTGTGTTCTTTTAAATTGGCGGACCGAGAAGAGAGGGGTTGTCGGTAGGGGAGCCAGGCGCTCGAGAGCTCTACAGCTAGAGGATCGTGGGCAGCTCGGGGACAGCACGGTCCCCTGAGTCTCCCCGGCTTCGCGGGGCGGGGAGCGCGGCGCGCGGCGCGGGGGTGGCGGGGCCGGCCCTGCTGGGGGCGAGCGCCGGACTCTGTGGCCGCCTTTGGCGCACTTGGCTGAGCCCCGCGCCTCCGGAGCCCGCGGCCCCCCGCCCGGCTTCTAGGTCCTCCGGGGCGACCGGACCGCGGCAGCTCCGGAGTTTGCAGGGCGCTCTCTGCCTTCCGATCGCTTGCGGGGAGTTTGTGCAAACCTTCCGGAGTTGGGAGGACCGCAGGGGGGAGCAGCGGGTCCCGGGAGCCCTGGGGCCCAGGTGGTTGCCCGGGGCTTTCCTGCCGGGGCAGCCCCCGGGAAGGTGACGGCGCTTCGGGCGGTCGCCGGTGTGTCTACGGCTGTGTTTGTCCGGGAATGGGCTGTAGTAAATGAACGACTCGGGTTAACTTGGGGTTGATTTGGAGACAGGAAAGAGCTGCAGGTCTCAAGAATGGTGTTCTCGGCTCCTGCGGGTGAATAACCGAGGCGAGCGAGAGGCAGCTTATTGGGGAGCTCGCCGCCCGAGCCGGCAGCGTCTGCTCCCGGCCAGAGCGAGGGGCAGGTGCCTCTGGCCGCCGCCGGGAGACTTTGAGCGGACGCCCAGATCCGGGACGGAGGGGGGCGGGCTGGGCGAGGACACGCAGGGGCCAGCCCCGGGTCCCACAGCCAATTCCTGTCCGCCTTCCTCCCCCACTCCTTTTTATCCTGGCTTCCTTCCTTCCTTCCTTCCAGTCGGTGGAACTGTTAAGCCGCCAAGTCCGCTCGCGATCGTGGAGCCGGGGGTGGCTTCGGAAAACTAGCATCGCTCTAAAAGGGGTGCTTCTGGCAGTGATATTGGCAGAGGGGCGCTCCCTCTGGATCGCGGCGCGACGTGGGTGGGTGGCTGGGTGGGGGGTTTGCGCGCCTGGGATTAGGACTTCGCAGCTGGGCTGGAAGCCGCGGGCGAGAGGAGAGAGGGAGGTGCGGGTGTGTGTGTGCGGCGGGGGGTGGGGAGGGGGGTGCGTTTCGTGCCGAATTCTCTACGGTGCGTGGCGGATGCCCACTCTGGTTTTTTCAACTCAGCGCCTCCGAGTCCGCACCCGCGGCTCCCCTAGGAGTTGAAAGCCAGGTTCGCACGCGGGGTGGGAGGAGGGCAGCGGGGGGGTGGGTCTTAACGCGAAGGAAAGCGCCGAGAGAATGGGAAGTGTTTGCACCAGCTATCTCCTATCGGTAATAGGGGAAAAGGGTAGGAATGTCCCAGATCTCGGAGTTTTACATGTATATATATATACACACACACACACGAACGCTGCTAAGAGGACATTGGAAGCTGGGGCTGATTAGAGAGCAGCTCCCGCTTCAGTTCTCGCTCGGAAGCTCCGATGCACTGCACTTGAACGCCACAGTGTTTCACCCAAGGAAGCAAATGTTTTATGGCAGAATAAATGGGCGTAACTTCGCGGCATCCCCTCTCCTCGTCGCTCTCGCTAGCCACATCGCTGATGCTGTGAGTTTTTAACCGAGCCCACAGCTGATTTGCAGTTTTCACATTTCCAGGCGAAAAGGCATAGCGGGGCGGATACCTCCTGGTAAACCAAGTTCGAGAAATCTATTTCGCCTGTGCGCCAGGTTTGTTTCCTATTGGGAAAGCGGTACCCTCGTTACCGTGGAACCCGCTTACGCGCGGGCGGGCGCAATATCTCTGTACTCATTCCTGCCCGCTCCAGTTTTTTGTTTCTGTTTATTTTTGGACCGCTGAAGGGTGCGTTTTGCGGGGAGGGTGTATGTGTGGGGTGGGGTTAGAAGTGCGGAAAGAGACAGAGTCGCGGGCTGGTTATTGGAATTAGTTCTGAATTATTACACTTATACTTTGTATAATTAGAAACAGTTGCAATGTGATGTATTTGTAATTTCGTGTCCACACACACACTAGCATACACACGACACTCCAGTCGGCTTTTTCTAGGTGGCAGTTGAATGGTCATTTATAATTAGCCGCTCATTTTTTGCATCCCGATCCCTTTCCCTGGGGGTAAGTGGGTGTAAACAATACCACCAACCAGCCGAGCCTCCTGCGCCCTAGACGGTTTTTAAACTCCTAACACAGGAGCATGCACGACGTTACAGGGAGACCTACATCATCTGCCTTTATTTTGAAAAACAACTTGTTTAATAGAACATCTTATATGTTTCATTTGTTTTTGAAAGTTGCTGATCAGGAAACAATACACACGTGAATAAATTATGCATGGGATAAATTAGAACAAAGCGCAGAGACACATCAAGCGGAAGGGATGGATGGTGGTGCTGGGAGGAGGGGAGTAGGGAGAAAGGTTTGGAGAGCTATGTTTTTATCCTCCTGTGTCCCTCCTGACAATGAAACGGAGCTGAACAGCATTAGCATTTTCTCTGTCTGCGTTCAGAGTCTTTTTCTTCCTTCCCTTAAAAAAAAAAAAAAGCCACACTAAGGACGCCCCCTATAGAAACTGGTCACACAAAGGTTTGCTCTAGGACGGGGGATAAAGTGGCAGTAGGTAATGTTCTGGGAAGAAACGAGCAACACCTCTTTAGGGCTCTGCCTAAGCTGCGTAGGGACCATTTTTCATTATACCAGCTTTTTCCATGTGGAACATTCAGTAATTCAATAGCTTGAATAACTGGACGGCACAGTTTGAATCTCATTGCTTTGGGGTCGGTCTTCTGTTGGGACCCGAGCTCCTGGACCCACATCTTCACTCTCAGCAGTTCAGCTTTCTTCCTGCCTGTCTTTGATCTCCCTTCAACTCCCTTTCTTATTCCTCCTCCTTGTACCCTTCAGCCCCTTCCTCTCTGAAGTTGACAGCCTGGCTTCTCTGTCTGTTGTCGCCTTTAACATCTTATTACTGCCCAACAGGGTGTTAGAGGCAGAAACAGGAGCCGCTTGGACTGATCAGATCACAAAGGGAACGCGGCAGGTGGGCCCACAACCAAGCAGTCACATCTGGGCAGTAGGATATGAAAGCATCAATGGACATGTATGATGTGTAAATAGGTATTGCACATTATTTAATTTAGCAGCTACATTGTCTGAGCCTAGATGTGTGAGTCACCCTTATTTCTTACATGGACAAGCAAGATAAGGGCCATGTAAGGTAGTAAATACATGTAGGTAACATAAATATGGATTTGATAATCCATTTGTCTATGTGTAAGTCTGCCACATTACCTATCATATTCTGGTTGATTGCTACATACCTAGGGAACATAATGCCTTTTTTTTTTTGCTCTCCTATATTCTTAAAAAATTAAAAAAATTATTATATTGGGGCATACTTGATTGATAAACATAATGCTTTTAATATAAATTCTAATCTTATTTGATATTCTACTTCACATTAAACACCCTCCCTCAAATCTGCTATCAACACTTTAAACAACTTACTCTTTTATTAAGTTATCAAAACCCTGGTTTGTATGTACTTAACTGGGAATGTCTGCCACCTTCTGCCAGACTGGATTATGCACATATATATCTATTATACTAACTGCCTGCTTAGAAAAGAGTAACTGTTATTATTATTTAATTATTCCATATAAACCAACAGGGATTTATCCCAAGTAACTATTTGTTTATAAATAATGAGACCAGTAGACTGGTCATACCTATAACATGTGAACATCCAGATATGTAGTTGTATTGAAACTATTTTTGTAAGCAGTTTCAGAGGGTAAAGCGTCTGCCTGCAATGCAGGAGACCTGGATTTGATCCCTGGGTCAGGAAGATCCCCTGGAGAAGGAAATGGCAACCCACTCCAGTACTCTTGCCTGGAAAATCCCATGGACAGAGAAGCCTGGTAGACTACAGTCCATGGGATCGCAAAGAGTCGGACACAACTGAGTGACTTCACTTCACTCTCTTGGTTGGAGGCTTTTTTTTTTTTTTTTTTTAATAATCTCTGTTTTGAAATTAAGGATACAACTCTGGGAGAAGCAAATATACTTACTCAGCCAAGGTCAAACAGCTGGTCATGTGTATAGATGGACCTCAGATCTTCGTCTTTTTATTCATTCTCTGACCTGGACACCGTGTATTCTAATCTAAAGTGGTTTTGTGCCTGTGAAAGTTGTGAAATTGTTGTCACTTAGAAGCCAGACCTCACTCTTGCTGTGGCACTCAGCTTAGATTATCAGAGAGGATGGCGCAGAGGGGACACATTCCTGGTTCTAATCTGCTTCTGGCTCTTTCTGTTGGGGTGGGGGGATTTGGGTAGGTACTAAATGGGGAACACTGGGGTTGGGATTTGTGAGCTTTCAGCTTTTTATGGACATTATTTTAGCCCCTTATGAAAAAGGACCCTCAGACATTTTAAGCCAACAGATGCCTAAGAACCACCTTCTGCATCTGCTTCTGGTTGCCACTGGGGTGAGGGCGGAGGGAAGCCTTAAATTCTCCAAACTTCATTAGCACACATTAATTTTCAGTGGGAAGAATGTCTGGTTTTGATGAGATACCCATAAAGGTTATTAATTTCTGCCAGAACCCAAATGAAGGCATCATCTCAGAAAACTGCTGGGCCTGCAGACCACCTGGGAGACATTCAGAGGTCTCCAGTTGAATGGGAGTTGCTCAGCTCTAGAAAAGTGGCCTGGAATTCAGAGGCAACTTAATTGGAGACTTCTCATCCTCCTTTGTCTTTCTGGAACCATGCAGGTGGCTGAAATTTAGGTACATCTGAGAAACACCATACTATCTAAAGCTGTTCCAGAGCCATCTGCTCAGATCAGTGCAGAAAATAAAATGCCATGGTCACCAAGCTTTGTTTTGAACTTGCACCAGAAAAAGAAAGGAAACTGAGGCTGATGTTTCAGTTTTGAAAGTGCAGCCATCCTGATTGGAGTGGTGCTAGGTGTGGGTCATGAAAAGCAAAGAATTCAGGCCTGTCTATTATCCCAACCTCTGCAAAGTATCTTTTGTGGTTTCTGAGTGTTCTGAAAGTCACTAGAAGACAAATGTAGCCCAACGTGGCAAGCCCCTGACCAAAGAAATGCCACAACCACTGAAACAGTTTTTTTCACCCAGCCATGGTTTTCCAGCAGGGGCCTATGTAAGCATGACCCTAGCATTAAATAATCTTTAAACATGTAGGTATTTAACAAGAAAAGATAAAAATGTGGCCTGGGGAGAGGGGATGTGGAGGGGATAGGTAAGTGGATAAAACTACTGTGTGGTCTGGAACTCTGAGAAGATGATTGTTTAACAGCAAGAGAGACTGATGTTATGATCTATTGCAAGTTTCAAAGTTTTCTTTAGTTGTGTGAGCAACTGGGGAGAGATGAGGTGTTGTGGTGTTTTTGTAATCTGTTTTTCTTATTGGTCCGGTTACTAGTGTTTCGCAGTCTGTCAACCCATATGGATGAATGGAGCTAGCATCGTAAAACTGTCACTGAAGGAAGGTTTTTGAAGCCTGTGATTTGCATCAGAGTTTTAAAAGCAGTGGTTAGGAGGTGTTTGGGTGGGGGGAGGGGAGAAGAGGAGCAACCTGTGCTGGGAATGTCTAGGTTGGGTGTTGTGAATAGTAGTAGTGGGTGGGGGGTTACAAGGGAAGAGAGCAGCCTTGAGCAGGCTAAGATTTAGGGGGCTGTGTTTGGAAGCAGGGAGGGGCAGGAATAAACCCTAATAATGGGGTTCAAATAGCCCACGTTGAGACCTCCACCTCCAGGCCTTAGTTCTGAGTCCAGGGAATAATGATGGCACATGTCTAACCCCCCTTTGCACCCTCTCCTCCCTCCCCGAGTCCAGAGCTTGCCGTCATCTCAGGTTGCTATGAAATGAGTGCGTTTTTCTCATTGTTATTCACTTTGAAAATCTGCTGTGGTATTAACTTCAACTGGAAGCTCCACCAGAAAAGGCTTTTCAGCCCTCACACTTTCACCGGTCACTGTGTGGCCTTATTTCAAACTCCGTCCCTCTTACACATTTGTTTCTCACCAGTGGCGATGCTTTTGTAGCTTCAGAAGTAAAAGCTTCAGGGAGAGGATCCAGAGATTTGAGCTCGGTTTTTAGCCCTACTGCTCACTAGCTATGAGACCTTAGACCCAGAACTTCTCTGAGCCACACATTCCTTGTCTTAAAGATGAGGGTGATGCACCTTGATTGCCAAATTCCTTTCCAGTAAAAAACTGGTGGCTCTTGGACTATGGTTGATTAGGAAGGATGAGGAGGACAGTTAGGGACCAGTGTTTGAATTCTTCCTCATTTTTTAAGTGTGGCTCTAAAAGGGAGTTAAGACTGGTAGACTCTCCTGTAGTTTCATCTTCTCTGGTCCAGTCTTGCCACCTTCTGTTACCACTTGGGCTCTGATCTCTCTCTTCTCAGGGCCCAAGGCTGAGGGCCAGGTGGTGGCCCATTGAGAACGTGGTCTTTTCTTCTGATTCTCCCTTTTGAACACTTTTCTCCTCATTAACACTCCAACCAGAGGATAAAGACGGGAAAGAGAAATGAGAAGATTAATTGGCCTATTGTTTCTGTTTACAAGCACTCAGATTAAGTTTTTGGTTGTGCAAAAGACTAGAATTATTGAGAACATCTATCTTTTTCTTCCTGTTTTGTGTAAATGTATGGTAGAAGAAAGGGAACCAAGCAAAAGATTTTCTTCTCTGGATTTCATTTATCTACAGTCTCCTTCAATCTACTCTTCTTCTAACATGGCACCCGTCCCAGTTAACATGGAAATAAATGCTTATTTCATTTCCATTTGGGCACTTGCAAATACCTGACCATTCAGTGAACTGTAGTAGGTGGGCCTGTACTGATGTCTCAGTGAGCTTCCTCTGTTGTACCCCGTGATGCTGCTGAGGAAATGGAGGTGTTCAGTAGACACACAGTCTGGCCTTATGCAGGTGGCTATTAGCAGTGTCTAAAGTGGAATTCACTGCCTCTCCTTCAGTGACATGCCTCCAGAACATCCCAGATTCCTCTGGAGGCATTATTATCAGGCTTTCCTTTGGTTGACAGTTCCCTTGGCAATTTTCTACAAGTCTGAAGGAGGAAGAGGGGGTTGTTAAAGCCATCAGAGAATTCACAGAAGCCTGAATTGTGAGAGTTAGGCAAAATGAAAGAAAAAACAAAATGGTCACCCTGACCTCCAGCCTCCAGAGGCAGTCCCTTAAATTTTTTTGTACTTGTGGTAAGATGTATCAATATATAACATGTATATTTAGCATGTATGGCATGTAGACATACCATTTTAGCCTTTTTTTAAGTGTTCAGTTCACTGGCAATAAGTACCTTCATAGTGTTGTATAACTATCCATTGTATTCATTTCCAGAATTTAAAAAATCATCCTAAACACACTCTATATCCATTAAACAATAGCATCCTCTGTTTTAATGAGGATGTCCTCCTCCCACCGCATCCCAGTTTCTGGTAACCACCACTGTACTTTCTGTCTGTATAAATTTGCCTATTCTAAGCACCTCATATGAGTGGCATCATACAATATCTGTCCTTTTGTGACTGGCTTATTTCACTTAGTATAGTGTTCTTAATGCTCATCTGTGTTACAGCATGTGTCAGGATTTCCTTCCTTTTTATGGCTGAGTAATACTCCATTGTACATATATGCCTTATTTTGCTTGTCCATGCATCCGGGGATGGATACTGGGGTTGTTTTCACCTTGTGGCTATTGTGAATAATACTGCTATGAACATGCGTGTGTAAGTAGCTGTTTGAATCCCTGCTCTCAGTTCTTTGGGGTATATGCCTAGACCCCCTCTTCATTTTTAGACTTATTTAAATTCATGGAGTACATTTCTAGATAGTACAGGCAACTCCTTTCTTCTGAACTTAAAAAGAATACTCATGGCATCATAGAATTCAACCTCTTTACCCCCCCTCCCCCTTTAGGACTACCCCTGTTTTGGGGGTGGGGGATAAATGCCCCAGGAACTCAGAGACTCACTTCTTTTATCCCCAGCCATGAGGATTGCCTTCATCTTGTCACCACCCCTCACCCCCAGCCCATTGAGGGCAGGGGCTCCCCTTGGGGTCAGGGTCTGGGTCTGGGGAGGCCCCAGAGGCTGCGGCACTAGCGGTCACCTGGTGGGGCTGGAGCGAAGGTTTCCCAGGCAGAGTGGAGGTCTCATCAGGCAGCAGGCGTTCCTGCTGGGACACCTGGACACAGGACAGCTTGAAGGTCAGGAGGTAGTAAATCTGACCTATCTTTTCATAAGGCAAGAAGGGCTTGTATCTCCTTTGGCCTCCCTTCCCTGCACTCAGCCCTGCTTACCTCCCCTTGAAGGGCCCCAGTGAAACAATGGATGTGAAAACACCTCAGAAAGTGTAAAGCAGAACGGGAGGTGTTACTAGAGCTGCAAAGTTTCTCGTAGCTAACGGGGGCCTTCTCAGAGAGTCAACAATATCACATGTATCAAACATCACTTTACTATATTAAAACTAAAATAAATGAAAAGATCCTGGCATTACACATCCTATCTAACCATTGTTTCTCAGGAAATGCAAAGCCTCACTCATCCAGCTGTGTGTAAATAGCCCTGGAATCTCAGTGGGGTTTTCCCATCTTCCGGGTTTGAAATAGGTGAGAATAGGAGCTGAAGGGAAGACTTCATTTCATTTTCCATTGTCAACCCCATACTGAGTCCATCCGCAATCAGAGGAAACAGAAGCTGGCGGGCAGAGGGAGCGTTCTCCTGGAACTTGGGCTGTGGTCATCCGTCATTCTCTGGCTCCTTCTACCAAGAAGACTCCAGGGAGAGAGAAGGGGAGAAGGTGGGGCTGGGGTTTAAATCTGCTAGTAAGCAAGGAGGGTGCGATGTTGGCGTAAGGGGGTCAATGGCAAGAATTAATTCTTTGTATATGAGTAGATGTGGGCAGCATGGTGGTGAGGGTCAGATCTCAGAATAACAGTTATTTGCCAGCCTTGGAAATGCTTCAGATTCAAGCTTGCTGCAGAAACACAGCAATCCTGTACTTTATAAAAGCAAATTAAATGAGAAATGTCATCCTTGCTCCCATTCTCCTCAACTAAGGACTCTTTACTTGTCTTTGTTTGGCTGCTAGTTGAGCTCAGTGAGAACTGTCTCACCCTCTTTGGAACTTTCTTCATCCTGTCCTGGCCAGTCCTGCCTGCCAGTCTGCCTGTCAGTCCTAAGCAGCATAGTAGCCTCCCTCTGGGCATCTAGGACCTTCCACTCCAAGGAAGGCCTCCAGTCTGTCTGTTTCTCCTTCCAGATCCTTGATCTTTGACAGGACAAAGTAAATGCTTGTAAACCGGGAGGCGGACTGTTCCCCTAGGCGTCTAGGGAAGCCACTGTTGTTTGTGGGGGTGGGGGAGGAGGGGAGGCAATGTGGTGCTAGAGGTGGGGGAGGGCAGGGTGGATGGGGTAGTCGAAGTGGATAGAATATATTCTCTCCTGCTAATTATTTTCCCCGAGGACTTAGCCAATGCAGAACCATCTATTATCGTGGGAGCGCTCTATGGTGGTTCTGCCTGTGATGAATGCTAAGTGGAAACAAGCAAGAAAAATTAACAGGCGGCTGCTTCTGTCCACCTAATTAAAATGCATATCCAAATGCATAATTCCTTATGTTTCCCCATGCACACACTCCCCTTCCAATCCCAATTCTATGGAGGAAAAAACCCCTACTTTCTCCCAATCATTTCTCTTGATTATACTTCCATCAAGAGAGAACTGGAGGGTTCCTTTAGAATAGTGAAGGGCCATTTTTGTAACACTCTAAAATTGCTGGTTTTTTTTTTTTTTTTTGCTTAGATTGGCCCCCAAAATTCTGAGCTCTTTTTTGTTTAAAATGAAGAACAAAAACTTTATCTGACTGCAGAGACAAGGGAGAAGGAAGGAAGTAGAGAAAGAAAAGGGTAGGGGTAGAGAGAGAAAGCGAGAAAGAAAAAAGAAAGTTCCCACAGTTTCCACTGACCTTTAGTTTTGTGCTGCAAGTCTGGCTTGGATCAGCAAAGAGAATTTTGAAGGTCTTTTCTATCTCCTCTTCCTCTTCATTCCTTTCTCTGACTTGGCACTACTTCCCTCAGCCCCCCAAAGAAACATAGCCCAGAATTTTTCAGAGAGATTTTAGAAGGTGCATCTACCTGTGCAGATCAGGTAGAGAGAAAAAAGCAAAAGCCTCTGTCCTGGGGGCAAGATCAGAGATGCTGACATCAAGGTCCCAAGTATGCCTTAAACAAACAATACCTCTTCATCCCTCTCTTCCTCACTTTTTGTTCATCCAAATGATCAAGTTCTCCCCCTTGGAAGAACAGTTTTATTCAGGGGTTATAAAATATTTAATAAGATATGAAACTTAAGTCACTGTGTTCAATGCCACGTCACTGCCATCTTGGCAGTGGTGCCCCTCCCCCGGGCAGCATCCCCCCACCCCCCCATTCTTGAAGCCCCTTGACTGCCCTCCACAGCAGCCCCAGCTGTTGATTTATCAGGGCCGGCTGGCTCAGCAGTGCATGGAGATTGCTTTTAATTAACTCTCTTCATTTTTCCCAATCTTCAGGGAGCAGCAGCCCTTTAATGATTTTAATATTTTATCTGGATTTATATCCGCCTTATTTGTTGTTGTTTGACTTCCGCATTTGTTCTTCCTGAATTGCTTCCAGACTGATCTATTTGTGTGCCCGTTTTCCCTGTCCCCCAAGGCCTTCCAGGAGGAAGGGTGCTGAAGAAGACCCACCCTCTCTTCCCAAGCTGTCTACCACGGCACAGGGAGAGGTGCCTAGTGTTGGTCTCTGCCATGGTTTGGATGAGAACTTTTGCCTTAGGAATCCCAGTCTCACCTGGTTTAGCTGAAGGAGTTTCTGAGCTTCTCATTAAAGGGAAAAAAAAAATCTGAATTTTAGAAAATGAAAATTTTCTAATCTCTTTGCCTCTTTCATGTTTGCTGCCTCTATGAGGGAGTGAGTGCCCTGGAGGGTTGGATAAAAACTTCCAGGGCCCCGAGGTCTGTCATCTTGCCCATGCCAACCTGACATAGTTTAATGGAACTCCCTGGAGGATGATGACTTCAGGGCGGAGCTGGAGGTAGGTGCCTTTTCCTACTGTTCATGGGGTTCTCAAGGCAAGAATACTGAAGTGGTTGCAGTCAAGTCTTTATGCCACTTTCCATGTCTTTAGATGTGGCTGGAATTTGCTCTGCAACTGCAAAGACGAGTACTTGTAGGTACGGTCTGAAAGAGGGCCTGCAGAGGGACCAGTTGCCTTCTCTGTTTGAGAGTGCCTGCTCCCTCAACCCTTGATTCTCCATTTCTGCGCCCACTTCTTACACACTACCATCTGAACACCTTCCCACCTCCTACTTCCAGCTTCCTTTTGGCTGCAAAGTCTGCCCCTTCCCCCAACATTCCCAGAGAGGCCCTGGCAGACAAACTTGCATGGGGGCTAGTTTTCAGAACCAACTTGTCCACAGAATACCCTTTTGACATCTCGGTTTGGTGATGTGTCTTTGGGGTTATTTGTTGCTAGGCAACGGCCAGCTAAAGTTTGAGTCTGATCTGGGGAATTGCAGTGAATTGCCCTGGGTGACTTGTATCCACATTTAGGGACTTGGCTTTACAATCCTTCGAATAGGAAGTTGAGAAGATATTTTTCCGTGTGCCTTTCTGGAAAGAGGAATTGGTTTGTAAAAGCCTAGCCCACCGACTGGCACACAAGTGTCTGTACTCACAGTGTTTGTTCTGGTGATGAAAATGGTGATTTCTTCCCATCTCCTTGTATTTATCCCTTGAGGTATGCTAGCTTTGAAAACCTATGATGTGTCAGATACTAAGCTATCTGCAGGATGCAGAGACAGAAACCATGGCTTCTATATCACAGTTTGGTATTCAGGCTACTCAGTGTCCCATTGAGTGTTTCTTCTTCATTTTTCCTTGGCAATCACAGGCCCTTTTGAGAATCCTGTGAAAGTTCTGAATCGTCTCCCCAGAAAAAATGCATATCTGCATCTGATTTTATGAGTTCACAGATGTTGAGGAGCCCATCAGTGGATGCTAGAGTCCATTGGCTCCAGGTTAAGAACCTTAGATTGAGAGATGTGGGTGAGCTTGTTACCCTGAAAGTCTGCTTCTGTGTCCCTGCTCAGAGAAGTCCCTAACCCTTCCCACCTCTCCTGTAGTCTCACCAAGTGGCTCGTACCTCCTCAGCCCCACTCTGCCCCAGTTGCACATGATGAACACCTACCTGCTCATCTTCCAGACACTTCCAAGTCCCCTCCTCTCCAGCAAAGCCCTTGGTACCCTCAGGTAGAATTGGCCATCCCTGCCCTTGGCCCCATAGTCCCAAGGATACTTCCCTCCTGGCCACTGAAACACTTAACGCTCGTTAGTTAAAATGGAAGGCCCTAGAAGGTTGAAGGGTGGTTGCCTGGACCTTTCTGTCTCTAGGATCTAGCATTGTCTTTGTTGTTCATTAGTCACTAAATCGTGTCTGACTCTTTTACGACCCCATGGTCTGTGGCTCACCAGGTTCCTCTGTCCATGGGATTCTCCAGGCAAGAATACTGGAGTGGGTTGCCATTTCCTATTCCAGGGAATGTTCCTGACCCGGGGATCAAACTTACATCTCCTGTGTCTCCTGCATTGGCAGGTGGGTTCTTTACCACTGCGCCACCAGGGATGCCCAGGATCTAGCAGAGCGGATGTCTGATAAATGTGTGTGGAATGACCGAGCAAATGAAACCAGCAGGCTCTTCCCGCCTAATTTGCTTCCAGCTCTTCGAAATCAACTTGTTTCTCATTCTCTCCCTGGCAGGAATTTGGAAGAGGCAGCAGAATTACTCTCCCCAAATTCTTCAACTTCAGGAGTTGGAAGATAGGCACAAGCTTACCTTGCTTGCATGTGGCATGTGAGGCTGTGATGGCTGTCAGCGTCATTTATTCCAGCCCCTTGTTTTTTCACCACTTCATCCTTGTGGATCTAAAAAACTTGACTTTCCTTCCCTTTGGTCTTGAGAATTAAAGGCAAGTCTTTTTACTCTGCCTTCTTTCAGGGATTAACTAACCCGGGGCTTGCAAGTAGCCACTGATAAATCAACCGTACTTTTATTAAGTGCCTACTTTGTGCTCAGCTGTGTATGGGATTTCCTTTAGCCTTATTTATACCTGAGGATTCCTATGGGTTTTTAAGATGAAGAGATCAGGAGGTGCTAGTACTACAGTGGTTTGACCCAAAGTTGGGGTCCCGTGAGAGCCTATTGCCTGCCTTCTTGAGCTTTGGAGGTGACTGTGGCCCAGTCTCTGTTTTCAGGTGTATATTCTTCAAGAAATTTTCCTGTACTTTAATCATGCCTATGTAGGTATAACTTTCCCTATGACTCTATCCCAAACATATTCAATGCAGGTAAATTTATTTGGGGGATCATGTTGTTGTTGCCGTTCAGTCGCTCAGTCTTGTCTGACTCTTTGAGACCCCATGGACTGCAACACCCCAGGCTTCCCTGTCCTTCCATCTCCTGGAGTTTGCTCAAACTCATGTCCATTGAGTCGGTGATGCCATCCAACCAGCTCATCCTCTATCATCCTTTTCTCCTCCTGCCTTCAATCTTTCCCAGCATCAGGGTCTTTTCTAATGAGTTGGCTCTTCGTATCAGGTGGCCAAAGTATTGGGGCTTCAGCTTCAGCATCAGTCCTTCCAGTGACTATTCAGAGTTGATTTCCTTTAGGATTGACTGGTTTGATCTCCTTGGGGATCATGGAAAGGCCTTTATTCTTCATATTGAGAAAGAGAAAAATCTCTGTCCTCATAACTCTTGCTGCTTTTCCACCCTCCAGATCATTCAGTGTTGTGGCCCTGGAGAGGCCTGGTTCTGAGTCAGGAGGAAGGTGAAGGCCAGAGGTGGAGACAGGCTATTCAAGTCCAGTTTTAATCAGTCTTCGTCCACCAGACATTCTTCAGTGTGGAGAGCTAGGCAGAAAATGCTGATGGTGCACAAAGTACAGGCTGGAGGAGCAGAATCCTCCCAAAGAGTTTGTGAATTCAGAGGGGTCACACCACACCAGCACCTACTCTGAAAGTGAACTTGCCTTCCATCCTGGGTGGAGCCCTTTGGTACAGAGGGTGCACGTGGGCCTGTCCAGTTCCTCGTGCTCATTTCCTTTCTGGGCAGCCATCCCAGTGTAACAGACACTTATACATATTCTGTCCTCATTTTATCTAATTACACACATCTCTGGGGGATGGGAAACAGGTTTGGATCATTCGCTTTTAGGTCAGTTATGCACAGGGTAGCTGAGATGAGCAATGATCTATGGAGTTTGATGAAATTCGGGAAGCTCCCAGAGTTCCCTGGTCCGCAGCACACCAGGGGGCATTGTTTGCCATCTCAGGGGCTGGAGATCCCAGTCAGCGCAGGGGAGGGATGGAGCCTGGCCGGTTCGTGAGTCTGAATGTAGGAACCCTTCTGAGATTGAGCTCGCCCTTGCTATCCTTGGAGCAACAGGATTCCTTTATTATTTGATGATCTGCTTAACTGAGAGGGGGCTTCCCCAGTGGCTGAGTGGTAAAGAATCTGCCTGCCATGCAGGAGCTTCAGGAGACACGGGTTTGATCCCTGGGTCAGGAAGGTCCCCTGGAGGAGGAAATGGCAGCGTACTCCAGCATCCTTGCCTGGAGAATCCCATGGACAGAGGAGCCTGGCGGGCCACGGTCCATAGGGTCTCAAAGAGTTGGACATGACTGAAGCAACCTAGCATGCACTCACGCATGCTAACTGTGAGGACCCAATTCTATAGGTCCCTCTTCTGGTGATCATTTGTGTTCACTCATTATCTGCTTAGTATATGTTCAGTTTCCTGAGAAATACAGAACAAAAGAAGCTCTGATCAATGCAACAGTCTCTAACATTGCCCAGTGTTTCCAAGAGTTCCTTGTCTTCTTTGCGACGTAGATGAATTGGTCTGGACAATACAATAGCTCTGGAAGGTCCATACCTTTCTCCACAAACCAGAGCTGGCAGCCTTGGGCAATCCAGCTTCCTGGCATCTCTCCTCCAGGCTCTATGGTAGCTTTTCAAATACCCAGGAAGGAAGTGAAAATGAAAGTCGCTCAGTCCTGTCTCCGACTCTTTGTGACCCCATAAACTATACAGTCCATGGAATTCTCCAGGCAAGAATACTGAAGTGGGTAGCCTTTCCCTTCTCCAGTGGATCTTCCCAACCCAGGGATCGAACCCAGGTCTCCCGAATTGCAAGCAGATTCTTTACCAGCTGAGCCACAAAGGAAGCCCCTAGGAAGGAAAAGCCCACTGGTTACTCTTTTGTTTTCTTTTGCTTTCTGCTTTTTATTTCATTTCTTGACTCAGACCTAAGGCTCCCCAGCACTCTGAGAGCCCTAGATCGAGGAATAACCAATGTGATGCTTCATACCAAGCTCTGCACCTCTAGCCTGGGTTTCCTTCTGACCTCTTGTCCTCTTTGTCTGCGCCCCACTGACATCCTTCTCCTTTTCCCTGTGCATCACACCTTGATCAAAAAGTGTTGAAGAGGTACAAAAGGAAGGAAAGAGTATTCTATCTAGTCCCCGGGAGGGCACACTCATTCTCATCAATGGGGGAGCAGGGAGTGGGGAGGAGGAAAAGGCGAAGCTTGCACACAGCAAATGGTGAGAAGCGGGAGAGAGGAAACAGGGACCATGAGGTTTCCTGGTGGGAAGAACTGTGCTCAGTGGGCAGTTCAGCCCCTGAGGGGTCTGTGAAATTGGAGGAGAGAAAGTGGCCTGCAGTGGGGATGTGCCAGAGAAGGTTTCAGGGAGAAGGTGGCTTTGAGCTGAGTTTGGAGGAGCAGAGGGATCTGGTGAGGCTTAGGAGCGTTGGAGGGTGAGGATGGGGAAGGACGGGCACGAAAGGGATGATTTGGGACAAATAAAAGATTTGGGAAGCATCTGAGTGACTCTTTGGAGAATCTTCTTCCTTTGTGGTGGTGTGAGTTGGAGGGGAAGGGCCAGTTGAGAAGGAATGTGTGGAGGACAGCAAATGGGTCCATTTGGCTGGATGGGAGTGGGGGTCCATGAAAGTGAAAGTGTTTGTGACTCAGTCCTCTCCGACTCTTTGCAACCCCATGGATTGTAACCCACTGGGCTCCTCTGTCCATGGGATTTCCCAGGCAAGAATACTGGAGTGGAAGAAGTAGAGAAGAGCCATTCTCTTCTCCAGGGGATCTTCCTGGCCCAGGGATTGAACCTGGCTCTCCGGCATTACAAGTGGATTCTTTGCCATCGGAGCTACCAGGAAAGTAGGAATCCATGAATAGAAGGTAGAAAAGGGGAAATAGCCTGGGGCCGGGTTTTTCTGAGTGGAGCCGCACTTTGGCAGCCAGTTTCTGGGAAGAACTGAACACTTCAGAGATTGAAAGAGAACTTCAGGGGGAGGTAGTGGGTTGTCATTATGTGTCCCTCAGCAGGAGGATTGTCATCTGCAGGGACTCTGTCTCACTCATCCCTTGGTTCCTTGGTTATGTGTTCTGGGTTTTTTCCACTGCACCCCCAGAGGAGGTAAGACAGAGGAAAACTCTAGGGAGCCTGGGCTGGTATGAGCCCCCCACCTCAGCAGGTACAGGACAGCCTTGGTTAGCCATCCAGGCAGGTATGCCAAGTGAGGCAGGATGATGGGATAAAGCCCATCCAAGTGCTGGATCTAGAAGTCTTTCCCCGTCTCTATGCTTTATCATCACCCCCTTTCTTTACAAAAACAAGGAAAACCGTCCATAAATGGTTATAAGTAAAACATACAAGTCCATTCTAGGGAGGAAAACATAAACACTGACCCTCATAGCACAATCACAAGTCTAGTGCTCCGAGGATTAGTCTCACGGTTCAAATGGGAGTGGGGTGGGGGTGGGGGCAGTGAGGCTGCAAGTCTCTAAGACTGTGTTTCTTCCCCTAGGGGATGGAGGTAGTTTATTTTGAAGGTAGTTCTTTTCCACTCCTACCCAGGCCCCCCGTACTCATTCAAACTGCCCACCCAATGCCCACTCCCTCCTGCTGAAAGGCCTGGGCCCCCGGGGAGCTTTATTGATAGGCTTGTGTCACCCCAGTCCTCAGGTTGCTTGGAGAGCTCAGATGCCCTGTCCTAGGGAGTGAGAGGGTGGTGAGCAGTGGCCATGTGGCTGGAGAGTCTGGGTCACATCCAAGCCCCGTGACTGTGGGCAGGATCTCTCACCCCTCTGTGCCTCAAAGTCCTCATCTGTCAAGTGGGAGAGACGGTGCCTGCCTTTGGAGGGTTGTTGGAAGAATCAAACAAGTTTATATACATTCAGGGTTAGAAGAGTTGGCCCATCTTACCCTCTTAATATTAATAGATGTTGGCAGTGACTCTGCTTTTCTATCTGCAAAATGCAGACACACTAGCTGATTTTTTCTCACACTGGCATCTAAGGAAAATGAGATAATAAGTAGGAGAAGCTCTGATTTTCTTAGCAGAAAGAAGTTCTAGAATTCAATGGTGTTACTGTCAGTAACTCTTGGAACCAATGTGCCAGGAGAGACTTTGAGAGGGATTTATCTCTGGGATGCTTTGTCCAGGAGCTCAGGTTATTGCATGCTGCTGGACAGGTGCTGATCTTGGGTCTTTCTGAGAAGAACAGAATTGCACAGATGCAGAAACGCTGAGGTGAGCTGTGCTGTGACCGAACTCTGGGCTCCTGCTTCTAGTTACTGCCGCCTCCTCCAAGGGGGAGGCAAGTGCTTCCTGCCTGAATGGGCTCTGCCCTAGAACAGGGCTTGAACAGCCTTCAGACCAAAGCGGGTGAGGGTGGGAGCTGGCCTGTGTGCTTGCTGCCCATGTGGCCTGCCGCCCCTTTGTCAGACACCTTGCTCATCTCGGCCCTCCTGTCCGCGGTGGGTGTGTGTATACATGTTCCCAGCACACGCTTTTTGTAGGCAGCGATCTGTGCTTGACAAGCTGGCATTCCAAACTCCAGATCTTCCAAACACCAGACCCCTATGTTATTTTTAACTGTCCAAAGTTTTTTCCACGAGGTGTAATTGATGAGACTCAATAGCCTGGTCAGAGACTCTAAACTTGAGTTTGTTTTGTCTCCCTTGAACGGGCCTGTGTCCGATGACCAAGCAAAAAAACACTGTTTCGAAACTGACTGGTCTAAATCTTCCCACCCGTCCCATCCCCCACTTCTCTTTAGGGAACAGAAGTGAACACCAAGATAACCTGAGCTTGCCTGTTTCTGTGGCTCCAGATAGGAGAGAGGCAGATCCCTTCCGCCCGTGACCTTCTCCTCCCTGCTCTCTCTCTCGGAGTCCCGATAGTGAGGGACAAAGCTACGTTTTCAGAGAGATAACAGGAAGGGCATCGAGGAGTTGGGCATGCAATCTCTTCTGGCCTTCTTTTTCAGCCCCCACATTCCCCGAGGGGTAAGTCACATTCTCCTCGTCCTCTGGGGACAGTCCTGGACAGATGCTGTTATTTCAGCGTGCCCGACCTCTTGTGACATTGAGTGACCACCATTCTTATAACACTGGAGAAGAGTCTCAGCTCTGCACACCCAGGACAAAGTGGCGCCGTCTCACACTGGCCTGCCATTTGCATTGTGAATTTCTTCAGCCTTGTGTGTCATTTCTGTTTTTCGTCCACACATCTCTCCAGGCTGTGGTATACTTGGCACTCACGTTAATCAAGTGTGCACAAGGTACCAGTTACTGTGGCACTGGGTATACAGTGATAAGCAAAACCGATAGAAACCCCATCTTTGTGGAGCTTGTGGTCCAGTTGGGGAGATAGACGTTGATCACATACATATGTAAATAAAAGTTGAATCTGTGTTATGTTGGAAGGTCCAGGAAGATAGAAGAGAGTGTGATAGGGGGAACTGTTCTGGTCTGGTATGTTGAGGGAAAGTTGCTTTGAAGAGGCAATGCTTCATTGCACGCAGAGGGGGACAAGCATGTACAAGGGTCCCATGGCATGTTGGGAGAACCAGGGAAGGCTGCTGTGCCTGGAGCGCAAGAGAGAAGGGGAAACTGTGGCTTAATGATAGCGTAAGAGATGTCAGGAGGGACCAGAACATGCAGGGCCTTGATGGATATTTTAAGAGCGTGTACTTTCTCGAGACTAAGAGCAGTGAGCAGCCACGGCAGGGTTGAAGTCAGGAAGTGACTTAGTTCCATTCATAGTCTAAAAATTGCCCCCTGGCTACGGGGAGATTTAGCAGGAGAGCCTGGGAAGGGAGGTATGAGTGAGCTTCTAAGAAGGCTTTTCTGGGTAAAATTTAGGAAATAAAAACATGATGTGTGTGTCCATGAAGGACAAGATGTGAGCTGGACAAGCATGTGGCAGTAGAATGTCCCCTTGAACTGCCTTCCCTGTTTCCACTTGTTCGCAGTCCCATTTGGTAGTTTATAGGAGCTGACAGCCCGCCCCCATCCTCGGAGGTTTCCGATACTGGGGACAGGTCTGTTTTCCTCCCAGGCAGAGTCTGGAGCTGTCTCCTTCCCTCTGCTCTGCATGCTGTTCCCTCCAACTATCCTTTGAGCAACTCAACATGTGGCCTGAGGACCCTGTACACAAGGGACCTGGGTGTGAGTGGTGAAAGGTGGATTCCTGGGCTGCCTCCTGGATCTTCAAAGTCAGAATCTCAGGGGTGAGGCCATGTAGTCTGGTTCTTGTTTTTTATAAAGTTTGAGAACTGCTGTTCTTCCAGCCCTGCACACTAACATTACATCAGTTTCTGCAATGATGCTTTAAATGTGTGTGTGCTGGGGGTGGGGCCGGGGTGGGGGTAGATGGGTACCAAGTGCTTTCAAGGCACAAAAGGTCTTCTTTGGGCCCCACAGTAACGTGCTCGAGGAGATAAGGCTCGGGTAACTTCAGTTAACAGATGGCGTTGGTGGGAGGATGGAGCTCCAACTGATGTCTGACTCCAAGTGCTTTCCTTTGCTTTCCTCTCTTCCCACCTCTGGGTGGGCAAGGTTAACAAGGACTGACTTCTAATTTCCAGGTGTAGTTCCTTTAAAAAAAAAAAAATCCAATATGTTTTTTGGGGCTCAGGGGATCCACCTAAAAAGTGAATATCCAATTAATATGTGAAAGGGTGGAATTCGGTAAGTTTATTATAATTATTATTTATATGTGTTTATATGTATTTATATGTGTATATATGAATATATATATATACTTATTATAACCTTTTAGTATGGAAGATGTCAAACCTGTACAAAAACACACGGAATATCACAAAGAATCTCCGTGTATCCATCATCCAGCCTGGCTTTAACAGTCATAAGAAGGGTGGGCGTCTGTTCAGTTGTTCAGACTTTGCTCTGTGGTACTCTCATTTCTTTTTTCATTTATTTACTTATTTATTTAAATTTTTGTATGGGATTGTAGTTGCTTTACAATGCTGTATTGGTGTCTGCTGTATAGCAAAGTGAATCAGCTATAATAGTAGTGTTAGTCGCTCAGTTGTGTCTGACTCTTTGCGACCCCATGGACTGTGGCCCGCCAGGCTCCTCTGTATGTATACATATATCCCCTCTCTTTGGTGTTTCTTCCTGATTTAGGTCACCACAGAACACTCAGTAGAGTTCCCTGTGCTATACAGTAGGTTTGTGATGCTCTCATTTCTGCGTCCATTGGACGAAATACCTGGTAGGGGATCAGGCATCTTTCAAAGCACCCCACCAGCTAATGGCTGGAGAGGCACAGAACTTTTTTTGATTTAATTTGTTTGTCAACAGAACAGCTTGTAGACAGAGCTTGTGCTTGGATCTGTGGATCTAAGAAATACCGTGGAGACCATTGGTAGTCTCTCTCACAAGTCTGACGTGACATAAGAGGCCAGACAAGCTCTGCGGATAGTCCTCAGGCTCTGCACAGTTAATAAGAGGCAGGTCCTCCAGCCCTGCCTTCCTTACACAGCACTGAGGGTCTCTCGACATCTTTGCTCTAGCGTTTCCCAGCATGAAGTTATGGGACAGAAACCCCACCAGAGCCCTGGTGGTTGAAATACCAGTATTTGACCATCTCAGCTTTTGCTTCCTCTTTGTGGAAAAAAAAAAACCTTGGTGGAGCCTGCGGGGTAGCATACTGGTGAAAGCAAAGTGGGCTCTATGCTCAGTCTCCCTTAGCTCTGCCTGCCCTGAAATGCTAGAAGCCCTGAAGCAAAATATGACAAATTAGCAGGTGTCATAGGCTTTCAAGAAAGGAAGAAATGGTTTCACAGGCCAGCTTCCTGGAGGAGGTGGGAGTGGTGGCGGGTATTGATGGATGGGCAGAAGTCAGGGAGCTGAGGATAAAGATGCTGTTCCTTTAAGAGGGGAACGAATCTCTCAGCACTGCACGTGGACCAGGAATTCTTTAGCACCCCCTAAAGCGGAAGGCTCTGTACTTCACAGTGAGGGGGCTACCAAGACACAGGAGATATGCTTTCTGTTCTCCGGGAACTTTCTGTCTAGTTGAGGGACAAGATGAGGGACAAGACATGTGCTGAATATTAATATAAGTGGGAGACTCTAAGATGCTAAGATGCAAGTTGACTTTTAAGATAAGCTTAAAGAAGAGTGTAGTGGAAACCAGAAGGTGAGTTACAAGCAGCCGTAGTAGGAATATCAATGGCCGTGGATCCGGGGTCTTCTGCGTGTGCGGCTGTGGTCCAGATGCGGTGATAACTGCATCGTTACATGGCAGCTTTTAAAGAGTCATGCTCCTTCCAGCTACCATCTCTTGAACACCTGTGTCTGCTCAGCAGCCCTGTGCTGTGTGGTTGCACACAGGAACTCATTTAGTCCTCTTAGGAAGCAGGCACTATTAACTGTTATACAGGTAAGAAAACTCTGAAGAGTTTAAGCAGCTTGCCCAAGACCTGAGGCATGGACCTGGGTCTGTCCGTCCAAATGAACCTGGGTTCAAAAAGGAAGTGTGAAAAGCAGCCAAGCTGAGTAGTTGGGAGGGAGAGGGGTGGACAGGTAACAAAGGACCTATTCTAGACACCTGTGTGAAGAGTGTGGTGCGGATCCTGTAGGTGTTGAGGCATTATTTAGGGTATGGCAGGATGGGCATTTGAAGGTGGTTAATTTGCAGGATGGTGTGAGTGGGGAAGCTGCGGCAGGAAGTGACTGTGGTCTACGAGGGGGTGGCGGTGGGAATGCGCCTGGTCAGACTGAGTAATGAAAATCCTCACAGCCCATCAAACTTAATTAAAATCAAATAAACACTCCAGCAAACCCATCTCATACCAAGTAGGGTGTCAGGTGAGCTGCAGGGACATAGCGCTTCGTCCTTATGTAATACCTGTTAAGTATGCCTGTGCTTTGCATCGACAGGCCCCCTTACACAGCCACAGAGTCAGCTTGGTCCTTGGTGCCCCTTCTCTTTTCTCTTTTCTCACCCCTTTCCGTTTCTTCCTGACAGCAGTTGTTTCAGTATTTTGCCGTTTACCCGAAATCCCTCTCCATCCTCTCCCTCTCAGCAGATGATTTCCCCCAGACTTGTTCAAGAAAATTGAAGCCACGAGGCAAGGAACTTCCTTGTCATCCTTGCCCTCGGCCTCATCATGATGAAAGCCACCTCTTCTGAGGCCCCACCCCCTGCCCCCCGCCCCGGCCCACCCCTCTTCCTGCATAACTCTCCCATTACCCTGGTATATTTTTTTCACAGTGCATACAACCCTCAGAAATTATCTTTATGCATTTGTTTACCTGTCTTATGTTTGCCTTTCCTCTTGGAATTTATGTGCCACGAGAGCACAGACCGTACCTGTCTTGAGCACGGCAGCATCCATGGTCTCAGCACATAGTAAATGCCTGGAGCAGTGGAAGGTGCTCAGACGTGGAAACAAATAAGTGGATTCGCATGACTTCCGCTGGCACTCATGAGTTGATCTTCTCTCCTCCTGACTGTCCTACTGCCTATTTGACTCCATCAGGTTGTCCTCCTCAAATTTATGTTCTAAATAAAATTTTCTTCTCCCCCTAATGCTGCTTGTTCCTCTTGGGGTTCACTATCATTTAAACAAAAACCTCAGGGTCATCTTTGGCTCTTCTCTCTCCTCACTCCTATATACACTTAGTCCCCAAGTCCTGTTGACTTAACCTTGGCAATACCTCTGGACTCCATCCCCTTATCCATTTGCCTCTCATTCAGGCAACAGAAGCACTCACAGGGATGCTGGCAGGAGCTTCCTAATTGACTTCCCAACCTGTAATCTCTCCCCATGTCAAGTTGTCCCTACCCACAGGGAGAGCTCTGCACTGTTTGGTTTCTCTTTACTTGCACCAGCACCTACTGATTGTAGATCTATCCATCTGCCCATCTGCCCAACCATCTATCCATCCATGCGTGCATCTGCCCATCTATCCATCCATCCATCCATTCCATCCATCCATTCATTCATCCATCTATCCATATAACTACTCATCCATCCATCCACCTATCCTTTCCATGCACCCATCTATTGCCTATTTACTGAGTGCCAATTGTGTGCACTGTGGGAGGTGCTGGGTAGAGAACTGAGAGCACATTCTTTCCTTTCATATCAATTTTCAACCTTGTAGGTGGAGACAGATATACACAACCTTGACCTTCACGTGTTACAGGTGCTTTTTATTCATTCATCAACTATTTATTGAGTTTCCACCATGTGCCACACACTGAAGGTGCTGGGGATACAGCCAGTCCATAAGGCAAGGTCCCAGCCTTCGTAGAAGCCACATGCCAGCAGCGGACAGAAATGCAGGTATAAATGCTGTGGGGAAATAAAGTGAGGGTGAGGGGCGCATGTGTGTGTGTTGCCCCCTGGAGAGGGTATTCAAAGATGGCTTCATAGAGAGGGTGATGTTTGAGCAGAGACCTGCAGGATAAGAGGGAGTGGCATGTGCAGACAGCTGGGGGAAAAGTATTCCGAGCAGAGGGAACTGCTGACGCCCTTTGCTGAGGCTCTGCTGGGCTGGGAGTGTGCTTTGGAGACTGTGTACGGGGCATGGTGAGATACAAAGGAGGGGAGGAATTGCCCTGCTGGACGGGCCAGGGGGCACTCCTCAGAGGAGGTGGCCAAACTCCCTAGCATGACGATTCAGCCTCACATTGCACCACCTATCCATGAACTCTGAGCTTGAATCATGCCAGACCATGGACTTTCCACCTCCAGGCCTTTGCTTCTCTGACCGTCTCTGCCTCCTCTGTCTCCTACGCCTCTTCCTGGTGAACATCTGGTTCCCACTCACCCTTCAAGAACTCAGCCACCTCCGACCAGAATCAGTCGCCCTCTGTGGGTCCCACAGCACTTTGTTCATGCCAATGGAGCACTTAGCACAGTGACACCTGGTGAGCTGAGTCTGGGCCGGTCACTTCCACCTGTTAAAGCTCCTCGCATGAAGGAACCGTATCTTGGACCTTCCTGGGTCCCCAGCACCTTGCGCTGTATGGGCACACAGTAGGTGGTTTGATGCGTGTTGTGTTGGAAAGCATCCTGTTTCGTCACCAGACCTCTCTCTATTGACATATGGGCAGACATACATGCCCCCTTTCTACACATCAGTTACTTAAAGTTCCGCAGTTCCTAATGAAAGCAAGAAAGTCATGAAATTAATCTGTCACCCTGATGCCGGCTTCACTCAGCTGACTCATGGCTTGGGAAGGGGTTTTTAAACATGCGTTTCTAATCTCTGTGCTAATTTCTCTTCCCTTTCTCAGTCATCTTCCCCTCAGACTTGCTGGCGGGAGCTGTCTTTGGATCTGGTGGTACCTGCACCTCCTTTTGAATCCTTTGCACAGGTGTTTTCCAGCTTTGGGCCTGAGAAGAGGGGAGGTGGTCTCTGATTTAGGAAGGGTAAGAGGGAGGAAAAATGAAATGAGGTTTCCTCCCCTCTCGAAATTCATTAGAGCTTATTTATTTGCTTGAGAAAGGCCTAAAATACATGTTTTGCTATGAACTGGATCATATGTCTGTAAGGGGATTCCAAGATTTTTCCCCTTGTCATGTGGAGTTAAGAATATTTCCAGGTGTCCTGGGATTAATTTATTAAGTCAGCAAATAGTTACTGGGTTGTTGTTTAGTCGCTAAGTCGTGTCCGACTCTTCTGCGACCCCATGGACTGTAGCCCACCAGGCCATGGGATTTCCTAGGCAAGAATACTGGAATGGGTTGCCATTTCCTTCTCCAGGGGATCTTCCTGTCCCAGGGATCGGACCTGTGGCTCCTGCATTGCTGGCTCCTCCCTGAGCCAGCAGGAAGTCCCATTTACTAAGTACTTAGCACTGTTCTGAGTGCCGGACATCAGCAATGAAAAACAAGAGCAAAATCCTGGCCTTCTTCCAGCTTACATTCTAGTGGAGGCAGATAATGGTGATCTAAGTAAGTAAATGACTGGGATGGTGATTAAGTCTATGAGGGGGATGGAATAGGGGGTTTGGGGAGGACAGTTAAGGTGGCCAGGGGAGATTTCACTGAAAAGTGACATTTGAGGGTCATCTGGGGGAAGAAGATTCAAGGCAGAGAGAGCAGCGAGTGCAAAGGTCCTGAGGTGGTCCTTACTTAATTTGCCTGATGTTTTGCAGAATAGCAAGAATGCCAGTGTGGCTGGAGTAGAATTAGAGAGGGGGAGAGTAGTGGGAAAATTTAGGCTTATTTTTGGAGTTGGGAACCTACTGGAGGGTTTTTACAGCATCAACCTAGCTGCCCAGCTGAGGGTAAACAGATGAATCAGGGGCTGAGCAGGGAAATGGGTAAGGAGGCAGTGGCTGGGACCAGGGTGGTAAATTGTAAAGGTTGTAAAAAGTGGCTGGATTTGGAATACATATTATAGATAGGAAGGCAAGTTTTTGCAGAAAAATTGGAAGTGGGGTATGACAACAAGAGAGGCATTATGGATGACTTTGAGGTTTTAGACCTGAGCATGTAAAAGAATGGAATTGCTGAGATGGTGAGGATCGAGGGGCAGCGGGCATATGTGGGCCCAGCTTTGCCCTTGTTAGGCCTGAGATGCTCAGTCAACATCCAGGTGAAGAAGTCCAACAGGCAAGGGTGTAGATGCACCTGTTTTTTTTTTTTTTCTGGCTGCACTGTGCAGCATGTGGAATTTCCCTGACCAAGGATGGGACCCAAGTCCCCTGCAGAGGAAGTGCAGACCACTGGACCACCAGGGAAGTCCCAGCACCTGCCCTTGTTGACCTCCACCTGCGGAAGAGAGTAGGATGTGGTCCAGGGAGTCTTGTTGGGACCTGGATGCAAATTGGTTGCTCAGGTTCTGTACCATTGCCCTTTATTTTTTAAAAATTATTTCTTTAAATCATACTTGGACTGAATTCAAGAAATATTTACCAGCATTAACTATTTGCCAGGCATTGTGTTAGGTGCTGAGGATAAAACATAAAAGTAGCATTGAAATGTTTTTTTCCTCTTGGAGTTTATAGTCAGTGGGGGAAAGTGTGCAAAGCATGCATTTTTATTAGAACAGTGAATGGTAAATCCACAGTTAATATGAGAATAGACCCTTTGTCTTGATGAATAAATTAAAACCTTTACTCATAACACTCTATTGCTATTATTGTGATAAAAAAGAAAATTTGAAAATGTTTGTGGTTTTTCCAGATTGAGCTTTTCTTGCCAAAACATTTGATTTGCAAGTCTTTGTGCCCTGAGTGCAGGCGTAAGGGATTCATTGAACACTGCTAAACGTTTTCCCATGACCAAGCATTTACATAGGAGGCCTCTGGTTGTGTTATTGAGGTCATATAAGTCATTCCTGGAAGGGAAGTTTTGTTTTTAAAAACTGCTACAGTCATGCATGCTAGTAAAACTTTACCTAGTTCAACATCAAACATGGATGTGAAAACTTTGCCCAAGTGGCAGCAAAGGTTATAAAAAATCTGATATGAATGTGGCATGCAGTGAGGCCTGACTGCCCTTTCCTTGTCCATCAGTTACTGACCCAGTGATTACTTTGGTCTGGTCTTTGTGTCCCATGAAATGGGGAACTGGGTTGGGGTGGGTGTCTTGCCCGCAGCCTGCTACACACAGTGAGGGGTTGATACAGGACCTTGCTTCAGACATAACGTACCTTTCAAGAGCAAGGTTCTAATACAGAAAAAATCTGAACCAAGGATCCAGATTGATAGAACCTATCTTTCAAGTATTGTTGCACTTTCTCTCCACAAATATTTAGAAATGTCTTCGTGAGATACATGGAAGAAGAACAATTATGGGACTTTTTATATAACGTTTCAACCTCAGCATAAATAGAGTCCGAGGTAAAGGTCATCTGATGCCTGAGACTGGCACTGACCACTGCCATCAAGGACATTTGGTTGGGTGAAATTCTATCTCTTGACATCAGATCACGTCTTTCTTTACTTTGGACAAGATTCCATGTGATTCAAGGGTGTCTTAGAGAATAGACCCCTGACCCTGAATCTTGGCGCTACATCTCCAGTAGCTCACCCTCTGTGTGGATGGCACTCTTGTCTCATTCACCACTGATCCCCAGCCCCTGACTCAGTGCCTGGCCCAAGGTAGGAGATTGGCAAGTATTTGTTGAATGGGTGAGTGAAACCCATCCTCCACCAGTCAAGCTGTTCTGCCTCTAAATAAACAGAGCCTGATAGTAGCTGACTTTGAACAGCAGTGTGTGGGAGCATTGCTCAGGCACATCCCTTCTGTCCCCTGGGCAGGGGTAAGATCAGATACAGTGGCTTAGGTACCAGAGTATGCCAACAGACCTGATGGATGATTTTAGAAAGTTTGGGGGAATGGTGTGGGAGTGGAAGAGAGCCACAGGAAAAATGAAGTTAAACTGTAAGAGTGAAAGAGAAGAGTTAGCCTAGGGTGATGAAAAGCTTAGGTAGAAAGATTGCTGGCTGGGGACCTAGCTAGCTTTTGGGAAATATTGCTTCCCTGTTGTCCTTGAAAGAGGTTCCTCTTTTGCTGTATATTGTGAAAACTTTCAAGCACAGTATAGCGCAGGGGTCCTTAATCCCCGGCACCTCCATTCCTTGCATTATTACCTGAACCATCCACCCCACTCTGTCCATGGAAAAACTGTCTTCCACGAAACCAGTCCTTGGTGCCAAAAAGGTTGGGGATCACTGGTATAGTGAACCTCATATATTCATAACTCAGCATCAGCAATTAATAACTCAGAGCCAGTCTCACCAACAGTCTACCCCGACCCTCCCACACCAGGGATATTTTGAAATAAATCCCAGATGTCGTTTTATCTGTAAATATTTCAGTAGGTCTCTACAAAACACAAGGATTCTTTATAAAATCATAGTCACAATCTCATTGGAGTTCATAATTTTCTAATATTATGAAATATCCAGTTAATGTTGAAATATATATGTCTGTGTATATATGTCAGTCAGTTCAGTTGCTCAGTCATGTCTGACCCTTTGTGACCCCATGGACTGTAGCACTCCAGGCTTCTCTGTCCATCACCAACTCCCAGAGCCTACTCAAACTCGTGTCCATCGAGTGGGTGATGCCATCTAACCATCTCATCTTCTGTTGTCCCCTTCTCCTCCCACCTTCAATCTTTCCCAGCATCAGGGTGTTTTCCAATGAGTTGGTTCTTCGCATCAGGTGGCCAAAGTATTGGAGTTTCAGCCTCAGCATCAATCCTTCCAATGAATATGCAGGACTGATTTCCTTTAGGATTGACTGGTTGGATCTCCTTGCAGTCCAAGGGACTCTCAAGAGTCTTCTCCAACACCACAGTTCAAAAGCATCAGTTCTTAAGCGCTTAGCGTTCTTTATAGTCCAACTCTCACATCCATACATGACTACTGGAAAAACCATAGCTTTGACTAGATGAACATTTGTTGGCAAAGGAATGTCTCTGCTTTTTAATATGCTGTCTAGGTTGGTGGATATATGTATGTGCATATAAACAGGCATATATACTATTGTTTTAGTGGTGTTTCAAAATGAATTTATTATTTTTACAAAAATGATGTATATTTTTTACTAAAATTTCAAGCAGTGCAAAAATGTAAAAAGATGAGAGCAAAAATAATCACTCCAGATCCATTAGATGAACGTCTTTTTAGATACCTCTCCATGCCTGTGTACAAAGAAGAACAAGTAGAAGATGGACTGTCAGAAAAACTTTTTTAGTGATATATTAAAAAAGAATCACTGAATAGGACACCCAAGGTTCTTGAGCTTTTGCATAAGGCAGGGCTAGATTGCAGAGTCCTTGAGGGCAGGGCTGTGCCTGAGTAATGTTTATATATCCCCTCCCCCATCAACTCAGATGGCATTCTGGTGGTCAGGGACTGTAGTTTGAATTGAGGGGACCCTTAAGAAATTACTCAGTCATCTTATGGGATAGAATGGCCCATGAGTTGAAATCACTCGCCGAGATCCCACAGCTACTTAGGGTGCGTGTAGGGCTGGAGCCAGAGTCCCATTTCAATGCCCTGTCTCCGGTCCATGAGACTGAGTGAGTGGTAGCAAAATGGTCCAGTGCACAAGCTTGGAGTCAGACACACCTGGGGCTTGGTTCTTCTCTGAATCTTTCTCGTGACTTCATGGCTGTGAGACATCTCTTACCGACAGAGTTTGCCTACATCAAAGGGCTGTTGCAAAGAGTAAAGGAGATATTGCCTAAAAGCCTGTAGCATGGTTCTTGGCACATGCATGGTGCTAAGTCAATTCAGTTGTGTCTGACTCTTTGCGACCCCATAGACTGTATGTAGCCCTCCAGGCTCCTCTGCCCATGGGATTTCCCAGGCAAGAATATTGGAGTGGGTTACCATTTCCTACTCCAGAGGATCTTCCCAACCCAGGGATTGAACCTGGAGCTCCTGCATTGTAGGCAGATTCTTTACTGTCTGAGCCACCAGGGAAGACCTCTTAGCACATACTAGGTGCCAAATAAATGTTAACTGTAATTATTATTATTTGTACTAAGAGCAGCAGCAGTATTCATAGTTCCATCATTTTCTTATTCTACTAGAATTGTCAACTGGAACTCAGAAAGTTCAACCCTTTTCTTGCCTCCATTCCCCTCAGGTTCCTGGTTGCAGATCGAACACGGTGCAACCATGTTCACGGTTCAACTATAACTGTGACTTTTGCTTTCTTCCTGCCACTGGGAAGCGAAGATTCTTTCATGTGGGAATCCTTTTCCTGTATTGCATAAGCTTCTGGTTGGCCGTTTGGTGGTCAAGGTTCGTGCGTCTTCTCTCTGTAGGTAGCTTAGTGGTGCTGCCTTAACAAGAGCTTCGCAAATAATTATTCTAAGCTCTTCAAATAGAAACGCCGGGCAAAGGGCTGGGTGCAAGACATCTGGCCTTCCCTGTCGCCCCTTCAGTTTGCTGACTCAGTAGCTCTTCCAAGGCCCTCCTCCAGGCCCAGGGTCTGTCAGGTCACTAATGGAATCTGCTGGAAGCAAATTAACTCATGAAAAAAGGGCTCACAAATCACTCCAGCTCTTGGTGTCTGCCCCAGGACGGCTGGCACATCCCCATTCACTCGTAAGACCTCGCCTCACATTTCATAGCTCTCTGGGGGAGCCCCATGTTTTCTTGCCTGGTTACTGAGGAACACTGGGGCGGTGCTGGCATCTCAGCCCCCACAGCAGACCTGTGGCCTGTGTGCGTGAGGCGGCCATCTGTGCCGCCTGACACGTCTTCCTGTGTGGGAGGCCTGAGCTGGCTCCATGCGTTATTCACACTTCTGGCTTTGGGTTGGCTTCACTGTTTGCTCCAAGTGGAGGCTAGGAAAAGGTGTGTGTGTGTGTGTGTGTGTGTGTTTGTGTGTGTAGGGGGGCAGGTCTTAAACATGGTCTTTCCTTCTTCCCTGATCACATGAGTTCTTTTCAAAATATTGTCTCAGGTGGGGTGGGAGCTGTGCTCCACCTGGGTCTGTTCGGTCCCCTGCAATTCGTGGGATGTAGTTTCTTGGAGCGGTGTTGGTTTTGGGGGGCTTTCCCGAAGCATGCTGGGAAGTGCTCGCATTCTTCCGGAAGTGGTGGGCTGCTGCTCTCTCATCCTTCTTCCTCTCTCTCCTCACCCCTCTCGCCTCCCCCAGTGTTGCCTCATGGGTCCCTGAGTAAACTGAGGGTGTTCTGGTGAGGGGTCCTCCTGGCTACAGTTGGGGTGATAAGAGAAGAGGGAATGATGTTCTCTTCCTGCTCCAGAGAGAGGGGTCCGGGGTGGGGGGACAAGATTTTGTGGCATCAGAGAAGCCCCAGCAGCATCCTGTGGTAGAAGAGAATTTGAGTGATGGAGAGGGGACAGGACAGTGACCGATAACATGCCTGGGCTGGGAGGAACCAGAGATGTCCCCTTCCTTGCTCTGTCAAGGGAGACAGTCCATGTCATGCCTGCCTGGAGCTGTTGCTTGAGATGAGCTCTGTGAGAACCCAAAGAACAGGCCAGGCCTTAGAAGATGCTCATTGAACACTTATTTCTGTCTTTCCTTCCAACTCACCCAGATCTTTGATAGCAGTGGTTGACCTTAGATTCTCAAACGCCTGACATTTCGTAAGAATAGAAATTACACCTGAATGCAGGAATCATTATCTGGGGCTGCTGCTGACCACACATGCCTCGAGCCATTAACCACTCCCCGACCCGGAGGTTTGACACCACCCACGTGTTCACTCCTGGCCTCGCCATCTTCTCTCTTGGCCTCATCACTGAAGGATGTCCATGTTTGCTTTGGACCAACATGGGTTAAAGTGTCAGTAGAGGGGACTTCCCTGGTGGTCCAGTGGTTAAAACTTCATGCTCTCAAAGCTGGGGACCTGTGTTCAATGCCTAGTCAGGGAACTAGATCCCACATGCCACAACTAAGGGTTTGAATGCCATAACTAAAGATCCCACATGCTGCAACCAAGACCTAGTGAGTCACTTAGCCGTGTCCAACTCTTTGTAACCCCATGGACTATGCAGTCCATGGAATTCTCCAGGCCCAAATACTGAAGTGGGTAGCTGTTCCCTTCTCCAGGGGATCTTCCCAACCCAGGGATCGAACCCAGGTCTCCCAAATTGCAGGCGGATTCTTTACCAGCTAAGCCACAAGGGAAGCCCAAGAATACTGGAGTGGGTAGCCTATCCCTTCTCCAGCAGATCTTCCCAACCCAGAAATTGAACTGGAGTCCCCTGCATTGCAGGCAGATTCTTTACCAACTGAGCCATCAGGGAAGCCTATAACTAAGACCAGGCACAACCAAATAAATAAATTTTTTTTTTTAAAAAAGAGAGTCAGTAGAGGCCTTTGCTTTCCCTACTATGCCCTTGGCCAGTGGGACTCTGAGACTGTCTTAGTTAAAAGATTCTGTGCAGAAGTAGGGCGAGCTCAAGGAGAGAGCTCCAGGGTGGTACAGAGGAGGTCTGAGTTCTGTATCCTCAGGTGGCTGAGCCTTCCAGACTCAACCCAAGACCCATATCGCTGAAATTCATTTCAATGTTCTGAATCAACCAATACTGCTTCTACATACCACACTGCCCTAGTCAGTTCCCCACTCTGTACCTCAGTTGCTTTTTCTAAAAACAGGGCTAATAATAACGGGCTACTATCTTACCAGGGGAGGCTTCCCTGGTGGCTCAGGTGGTAAAGAACCTGCCTGCAGTGTGGGAGACCTGGATTTGATCCCTGGGTTGGGAAGATCCCCTGGAGTGGGGCATGGTAACCCACTCCAGGATTCTTGCCTGAAGAATCCCATGAATAGAGGAGCCTGGTGGGCTACAGTCCATGGGGTCGCACAGAGTCCGACATGCCTGAAGCAACTAAGCATATAACACATCTCACCAGGGACAATAATGAGCTGGCATATGGGAAATCTCTTTGAAAAGAAGGCAAAGGGTGGGCTCAATTCCTAGTTCCCTTATTTGTATTGTACTGTGTTGTATTTTTTCTTCCTGTCATGACAAATAAGCCATTTGAGAGATCATTTCATTCATCTCACAGATAAAAAGGTGGCGAGGTAAGTGTACATCATCCTTGCTTAATAAATCAGAGTGATCGTCGCTGGCGAGTCAGGACTGGAGCTCAGGAGCTGGGCCCTGGGCCTCCCAGTTTGGTCTCCCCACCCCTTCTGCCTGTTACTTTTTCATATTTCATATCAAAGTCTCAATCGTTCTTTCAAGTCCTGTGTAGTCTGGGCTCTGATCATCCGGGAACTGCGCAATTCTTATTAATATTAAAGGTGAGAGTTTTCTTAGCCTTCTTCCCTTCGTTTCTAAATCAGTCTCTGGAAGGAGAGGGCAAAAGTAGAACTGGAAGGACGGCTAAGCCCCCCAAGGAATGCTTTCTGGTGTGTTGCAAATGCAGGCTCCCTCTGGTGACTTTAAGGATTCTGATGAGTGAAGTGTGAAGAGTAACTGATTAGCTGCAGAACTTCTGTGACTATTAGAGTCTTGATTTCAGGGTCAGGCTGAAATCGACAATTTGATCCTGCTGCACAGCTCTGCCAAATGCCAGGAGTTCAAGAGACCCAGAGTGTACATTTTCCTTCATTTCAGCCTCTTTGTCACTGATTTGCTGATAATAACTGTATCTAGCAGTATTCGTGAGGAAAACAGATGGAAGTGAAAATTTTGTAAATGAATTGGATTTTCCTGTTGGCCTCATCACTTCAACTCCAGGGTGTTGTTTTTTTGAAAACTTCATTTCTAATTACTTTGCAAATGATAAGGGTCCTTTGAGATTTAGATCTCCATTTCTCAAGCTTCCAACAGCAGTATTCTCTAAATAAACACTTAAATGATGGAAGAGGTTGGTGTCATTTGAAAAGTCCATTCTCTAAGAGAAGGAAAAAAAATGATTTTAATAATTGGAGGGATTCCAGCCTATCAGTTGGTTTTGTGAGTTTGTGTGTTCTGGCCATTCATAGGGACTAAGAGTTGGGAGCAGGAGCTATGTCTGATTTGTGTAGAAAGGTGGCTTTTCAGCTGTTTCTCAGATAATCCCTAAGGAAGTCAAGTCTAGAAGCCTCAGCTGTTTCCTAGGTGTTGGAGCTACATTTCTGCCTCTGTCTGATACAGCTTCACCCTCCTCTGTGAAGTAGGTTTCAAGATACTGTCCTTTCTTCGCTTGGATGAAGCAGCCTGCGTGTTGACAATATTGTGACGAAGGTGTGTAATATTTTTTGTAAAAGACAGCAAGCTCTTTCCAAGACTTACTTGCTTACTTTGCAGGGGTATGGGGACAAAATGCAACCCATGGGGGAAAAATGATCTTGGAGTGACTTTTCATTTCATAATTTTAAACCTTTAAGAAGTGACATACTGATTGTAAAAAATGCACAGTACAGGACATGGAATGAGAAGAAAAAAAAAAGAACAGAAAGAAAAGAAAAAAAAGACTTCTTCCCCTCTTACCCATTCTGCTCCCCACAGTTAAGGACACTTTTTGTATCTCCTTCCAGATATTTTCTATGGCTCTGAAAGCATACACATGTATACAGAAGGCTATGTCAGAATAGTTGTTGGTATTTAAATAAAAAAAAAAGTCAGTCATAGAGTGATTTCCTGTATTTCTTTGACTATATGGTAAATTGAGAGCAAACTCATTCAGTTTGTTGTTGTTTAGTTGTGTCTGACATTTTTGTGACCCAACTCCATGGACTGTAGCCTGACAGTTTCTGTCCATGGGATTTTCCAGGCAAGAATACTGAAGTGGGTTGCCACTTCCTTCTCCAGGGGATCTTCTGGACCCAGGGATCGAACCCACATCTCCTGCATTGGCGGGCAAATTCTTTACCACTGGGCCACGGGGGAAGCCCAAACTCATTCAGACTCTTTAGGAAAGCCTTTCTATAAAAACTTAAGCATCTCCAACAAGCCTATTTTTGCACATGGCATGGGTTCTGTTTAGTGATGCAAACAGCACATTGTGTACAGCAAAGAAAGTGAATGAAGTATTTGACAAAGCACAAACTAAAAACATTGACCGTAGAAATCCCTGTGTAAGGTTATTGCCTGTGTGTGGAGAAGAGATTGTGGGGTGTTTTTACAGTATTTTTTTTATCAGTGGCATACAACTTTTCCAGGTATCTCGCAGCAAAATATTAAAGGTTGAATAAACGTGTAATGTGAGAATGTGTGATGTTTATTGCCAAACACAGTGACAGGCTGTGATCCTTACGAATGTGAGCTGTGGGAACTTCTGGACTGGTCCTCTTGAGATGGAGAGACCAGCCAGGTGGGGGATGGCCTTGGAGTGCACACACAAATCCAACCCCTCCCCCTTTCAAGAGACAGGGTGGGGGTGCCCAAACAGGCTTGGTGTGGCAAATTGGATCCAGATTTCAGTTTTCCCCCTTCATGTTCAACCTAGGCGCTAATGAAGGGGTTTTAAGCCCAAGTCCAATCATTTGAACTCTGGTTCCCAGCTTGGTGTACACAGAGCCATGATCAGGGCTCTCACCCTGTTTCACTTTGCAGCTTCCTCTGGAATGGGAGCCTTGGGGGACACCCTCAGAAGCAGTGGCTCCTTGGCAGCCTCCTCCGTCGCCCTGACTCTGTAGGTTCATCCATCTCCTGCAACTTGACTCTCTCCAGAGAACTGATCTCGGAGCCCAGGGCTCTGTTTTCTCCTCCGCTGTCCCTTCAACTACCTGCGGCCCCTCTTAGCTTCCACATCCTCAAAAGGGATAATGTTCTCCTTGAAAGCGTCTTTTGAGGATTAATTGATGTTTGCTCTATGCTTTGAAGAGAGAATCCTATCAAGTCTCGCGGCTGTCCTCAAAGCTGGCCCTGGTTCCAGCTGGTGCCCAGCCTGGCCAATGGGGATGCAGGGCGTGTGCACCTCTCTCATTGGCTGCCTTTCTGGGCATATCATTTGGCTGCTCAGTACCCACGTTGAAGGCGATTACCTAAATAGGAGGCGCAGATCCTCAAGTGGATACTTTGTACATTGTATGTTTTTTCACTTGGAGAAAGAGTATTTGCATCAAAATGATCATCCCTCGGGAAGCCAGTTTGTGGCCATCTGTGACATTTTCTCCTTTGGAAATTGTTCTTTTCTCTCTCCTTTAAAAAAAAAAAGCTTCAGAAGTGAAGGAGCTAGTGGAGTTATAATCTGCCATTTCCCAAAGAAGTCCCTTTGCCAGGCCATTTATATGTTAATTGCGTGTGGTTTAGGGAGGAAAAGGATGCTACCTGGTTCATGATAAGCACATTCATCTCAATGAATTCTTTGTTGGAACTGTTTAATTGAAGAAATGAAAACTGTAATCTCCTTATTGGAAAGATCCATATTATGCAGTGTGAGTTAAGAACCTGAGGGTTCCATGGAGAAGATGGATAAGAAAAAGCTAAAAAGAAAAAAAAAAAAAGATTTGTTTTTAGGATAGCTCAAACAAGGAGTTAAGAAAACAAACCAGTCAAAAACATCTGAGTTGTCTTGTAGTTGTGGAGGACAAAGCTGGAGGGCAAAGCCAGCTAAGCTGCTGGGGTCCTCTTCCAGGTCCTAGGACAGGCGTCAGTATGGGACAAGAGATTGGGGACCTGCTGCTGGCTGTTCCAATGGGGCGTTTCAAGGGGAGCCAGCCTTGCCTATCAGTCCTCCAGCCCCCAATCCTTGTAAAGTCTCTCAAGCCCCTGGGGTGGGGTTGGGGGGTGGTGAGGAGGGGGTAGGAGTGGGTGGTTTGTCTCTCAGCACAGGTCTTTTTCTTTTTCAAAAAATATTTATTTAATTAATTAATTTATTTGGCTGTGCCAGATCTTAGTTGCGGCCCGTGGGCTCTTCAGTCTTCTTTGTAGCATGCAGAATCTTTAGTTGCTGCATGTGGGATCTAGTTTTCTGACCAGGGATTGAACCTGGGCCCCCTGCACTGGGAGCGTGGAGTCTTAGCCACTGGACAAACAGGAAAGCCCCAGTACATGTCTTCTTAACAGAAAGCAATGTTTCTAGATTATATTCCCAGGTTCCTGAAAAATCGAAGACAGAGTCACCCTGAACTTTCATTCCGTCACGGTGCCATCAGCAGCTGCCACCCCTTTTCATGGGGCAGTGGGACGGACACTGGCTCACCAGCTGGGGCACGTGTTGGCTTCTCAGCCATGCGGGAAGTTCATAAGAAGATAGTGTGTTTGTCTAGAAACACATGTGTGAGCACACATGCATGTGCAAACACACACACATATGCACACACACACATACACACATCATCCCGGATCCAGGCCAGAGGGAATTACCTTACAGAAAGATTACATCTCAGCAGGTTCAGAGTGTATAACCTGAATAAGAGATTTGAGAAAAGTTAATCGGGGCATGGAGGTAAGATGGGGAGAATCAGATTACCATGGCACACGGTAAAAGAGGTGTTTGTGATCTGTGTGGTGAAAAGCACAGTGCCTTTCTTTGGCCTGTTCATGCGTTCAGCATAGCAGTGGGGGTGGGTAGTGACTAGAGAGGCAGCAGCAACAGACCTGTATTGGAGCCTCTGTGATGCTCTGGACAGTTCCTGGGACACCCAGGAGCTTGATAATAAATAGTATCTAATGATTCCAGCCCTGGCTTTGCTGATGAACTCAACTTGGAGATCTGGAAGAATGCACTCTCTCCCCACTTTCTCAGTTTCCTCATCAGCAAAATGGAGGCACGACAGCAGGCATCGCAGACACAAGTGCCCACAGGAGCCTGGCAGGCTGTGGAAATGAGTGAACGGAGGTCTGGATGGGAAAAGTAGAGCAGGGACTGGCGTGGACTGTGGTAAACTGGAAATTCACCCTCAGGCATCAGGATGTCTGAATTCAACTCTAGCCATTTGCCACACGGGAAAACAGGGCCCATTGTTGCCAGGACTCCTGATTTTTCTCTTTTTTCAAGTTAAAAAAATTCTGCATTTATTTTTGACTGGGTTGCATCTTTGCAGCGGGCTTTCTCCATTGCACTGTGCGGGCTTCTCATTGCACTGACTTCTCTTGTTGCAGATCACAGGCTCTAGAGCACAGGCTCAATAGTTGTGGCATATAGGCTTAGAGCCCTGCAGCATGTGGGATCTTCCCGGACCAGGGATCGAACCTAGGTCTCCTGCATTGGCAGGTGGATTCTTAACCACTGGACCACCCAGGAAGTCCAGGACTCCTGATTTTTCCAGAGACACTTGAAATCTGAATGTGTATATAAACTCTAACAACTTGACATAAGTAATTCGATTTTCAGAAAGCATAGTACAACAAAACAAAACATACTTGGGGGCCACATTCGACCTATAGTCATTAGGTTTGCAGCCTCTTAGGAAAGCTGGTGTGAGGAGGAAGGAGCTGGTGGAGGTGAAGAATGGCTGTGAGGATAAGGTGGATGTGAAACCTGGACCACACTGTTACCAAGCTTGGTGGGCAGGTCTGGACTGTGCAGCTTTGAGGAGGAGGGTTTCAAGGCCTGGCAAGAACTGTGCATGGAGGCGGGCAGGGATGCACACCCAGGAGAGGCAGCCGAGGGGCAAAGACAAAGGCTGTGGGTGGCAGTGGCGTGGGTGGTGGGTGCAGAGGTCAGGGCAGTCCAGGGCCAGAGGAAGCAAGAGGGAGCGAGGCAGGCCCCGGGGCCGAGGCTGTTTGCCCTCTGCCCTGCTGTGGCCCGGCGGGTGTGTGCAGCCTGTCATCAACTGTGCACAGAGGAAAAGCGTCACGCCCACACGGTAAACTCAGGGCATTAGGCACCTATTCGGATAAACACAAAACCTGGCCCAGCCCTCCCAACGTGTCATCATAGTAGGGAACAAAACCTGTCACACATGGAGAGAGGCAGAGTAGCCTCGTGGGTAAGAAGAGAACGAGTTTAGGGTTCAAACAACTTGGATTTGAATCTGACCTTTGTCACTTATGGCCATGCGGCTGGGGCAAGTTACTTAACTTCTTTCTGAGCCTGGTTTACTCATCTGGGGATAATGAAAGTTCCTACCTTTTAGGGTTGTCGTGAGGATTAAGTGAAAACGAATGCTGTAATGTATGTGATGTGCTTAGTATAGTTCCTGGTCTGTAGTAAGAGCTCAGATTGAGCTCTTCATTATTGTGAGATAAAGCAGTAACCTCAGCTAACTTGTGATTAAGCACAAAATCCATCGTCTCAGCAGAGAGCTGACACAGACTCGGTACAGGTGTACTCCTCCCCTGTTGCAAATGTTTCCTGACACATCGATTCTCTGGCCCGAGCGCCTGTTTGCTAGGAACGTGGGAGACGCTGTACCCACCTGGATAAGGATCTTCTACTGAGATTGGGTAGGGCTTCCCTGGTGGCTCAGATGGTAAAGAATCTTCCACATCAGGTGGCCAAAGTATTGGAGCTTCAGCTTCAGTGTCTGTCCCTCCAATGAATATTCAGGGTTGATTTCCTTTAGGATTGACTCGTTTGATCTCCTTGCAGTCAAAGGACTCTCAAGAGTCTTCTTCAAAACCACAGTTTGAAAGCATCAATTTTTCGGTGCTCAGCCTTCTTTATGGTCCCACTCTCACATCTGTACATGACTATCGGAAAAGCCACAGCTTTGATTACATGGATCTTTGTTGGCAAAGTGATGTCTCTGTTTTTTACTAGACTGTCTAGGTTTGTCATAGTTTTCCTTCCAAAGAGCAAGTATCTTTTAATTTCATGGCTGCAGTCACCATCGACAGTGATTTGGGAGCCCAAGAAAATAAAACCTGTCATTGCTTCCACTTTCCCCCTTCTATTTGCTGTGAGGTGATGGGACCATTTGCCATGATCTTAGTTTTTTGAATGTTGAGTTTCAAGCCAGCTTCTTCACACTCTTCTTTCACCCTCATCAGGAGGCTCTTTAGTTCCTCTTCGCTTTCTGCCGTTAGAGTGGTAACATCTGCATATCTGAGGTTGTTGATATTTCTTCTGGAAATCTTGATTCCAGCTTCAGTTTCATCCAGCCCAGCATTTCGCATAATGTATTCTGCATATAAGTTAAATAAGCAGGGTGACAATATATAGCCTTGTCGTATTCCTTTCTCAATTTTGAACCAGTCAGTTGTTCCATGTCCAGTTGTAACTGTTGCTTCTTGACCTGCGTACAGGTTTCTCAGGAGACAGGTAAAGTAGTCTGGTATTCCCATCTCTTTAAGAATTTTCTATAGTTTGTTGTGATCTACATAGTCAAAAGCTTTAGCATAGTCAATGAAACAAAAGTAGTTGCTTTTCTAGGATTTCTTTGCTTTCTGTATGATCCAATGAATGTTGACAACTTGATCTCTGATTATTCTGCCTTTTCTAAGCTCAGCTTGCACATCTGGAAGTTCTCAGTTCACATACTGTTGAAGCCTAGTTTGAAGGATTTTGAGCATAACTTTGCTAGCATGTGAAATGAGTGTAATTGTCTGGTAGTTTGAACGTTCTTGGCATTTCCTTCTTTGGGATTGGAATGAAAACTGACCTTTTCCAGTCCTGTGGCCACTGCTGAGTTTTCCAAATTTGTTGACATATTGAGTGCCACACTTTAACAGCATCATTTGTTAGGGTTTTAAATAGTTCAGCTGGAATTCCATCACCTCCACTAGCTTTGTTCATAGTAATGTAAGTAAGGCTCACTTGACTTCATACTCCAGGATGTCCAGCTGTAGGTGAGTGACCACACCATCATGGTTATCCAGGTCATAAGAGGACCAGCTATAAGCCTTGAGTACGGAAATATCTTGTGGTCCTCATGGGAGCCTAGGCTTGAGAATCAGACTTCTAGGTTGAAATTCCAGCTTTCTCTTTCATCTGTGACACCTACCCCAGAGGGTTGGTGTGAGGATTAGATGTTAACCTACATGAAGCTCTTAGGAGATGGTCTGAACCAAAGCCAGGGCTCAGGAAGTATAAACTGTTCTCATGGGGGAGTGAGGGTGGAATGTGTTTGAGAGTCTCTTGACTCAAGGATGCCTGGAGAATTGCCCATGGGTTCATCACCTCTTTCAGGTTTATATCTTCCCATAGGCCTTGTCTCTCTGGATTCAACATTGGGCATTGAACCGTTGCCCCCCTCATCATGGAGAAATGCTAATGAAGATAAACAAAGCTATCTGAACAGGCTGGTGTTTTGAGAAAATAGAATCAATTTGTGTTAATCTGGACTGGAAGTAAGGGAAGAATTTAGAGAGGATGTTTCAAGGTCACACTTAGCTTTCCATAGCTTGAGTAGGATCCAGTGCATTTAGTACATGGTCCACAGACCTCTTCTTGAGTGTGTCTTTGAGTAAAGAGCTCTAGTGAAGTGAAGTTGCTCAGTTGTGTCTGACTCTTTGCGACTCCATGGGCTGTAGCCTACCAGGTTCCACCATCCGTGGGATTTTCCAGGGAAGAGTATTGGAGTGGGGTGCCATTTCCTTCGCCAGGAGATCTTCCTGACCCAGGGATTGAACCCGGGTCTCCCACATGGTAGGCATTGTAGGCAGACACTTTACAGTCTGAGCCACCAGGGAAGATCAAAGAGCTCTAGAAATTATTTTTAAACTCTGCTGCTTAGCTAAATAAAAGGGATAGTGAGTCCTCACTGGGGGCCAGGGAGGACTTTGACCTTGGGGAAGGCCCTGGTGGCCTTTCTAGGGCCCTTTCAGCAAGAGGAGAAAAGTGGAAAAGCTGCCCCCACTGGGTACTGCACTGGCAGAAATTGGGGTGTCTTCTTACCAGGAACTGGTGTTCTGTGATACGCAGAGCGTATCACATTTTCCATCTTCTACAGGTGTCATGTGGAAAGAGAACCTCTCTTGCTTCAGAACAAGAGCCTTAACTTTCCTTGGCAACTCACACAGTGAATAGATTTTAGCGTAAAAATAAATAGACATTGGAAAATGGTTTTCAACCAGCTTTCTGTACTGCCTCATCTTTGGGTCTGAGGAGCTCTCATACCTTTTTCAGGTCTTTTTCTAAGACAGGATCTGTTTAGAATTGGACCTCACACTCTTCTGGAAAGGAGCATAGGATGCCATGTCACAATGGACACCATTTTTGATTCTCTAAAAACATTTGACTCCCAGGAAATGGGATGGACATGGGAGAAGGGAGCACATCCTGGAAGTTTCACATGTTTTTAGGAATCCTTGTCCTTGTAGACAGGCCAGCAAAGATGGGCCAGGGGCATGAGTGTAGCATCTGGAGGCCTGGGTCAGAGCTAGTTCAAGGGCAGGTAGGCAGGAGGTTGTGTTCCTGCCTGTTGCTCATAACCTTTGTTGAACTTCTGGATTTGACCTCTAGGTATTATGAAGATCCTACACCTGGCTGGCCTGCGACTTTATTGGCCACGACCTAGAGTTTTCACCCACATAGTCTTCAGCTCTGTGAACCTCCTTTCTTCCCTATTACTGGTTCCTAGCTAGGCTCTCTTAGCATTGGGATCAATCTTTTATTTTTCTTCCCTTAAGAAAGGCTTATCAAGTGGATAGAGCAATAGTGGGACCTGATTAAACTTGGGTCTCCCATTCCTGGAGGCCTCAAATGAAACTTTGGGGTTATCTCTGCATGAGGTTTTATGTGTAGGTCCCAAGGTGTTCATCATAAGACATCCACTGTACAGTCTGTGGCTTGACCACAGCATCCATGGGGCACTCTCTGAATTAATAATATTTCAAAAGAGACAGATCTTGTAATTCTCTTGAGATCATAATTATTTTACATTGTATTTAAGTTTGTGTGTGTATATATGTGAAGAGTGCGAATTTGTTGTGTAAACATTAAAAATGTGCTGTATGTGTAGCTATCCTGCTTTGCATTTCTTTGATTTTTTAATAACCTGGGCACTGTCTGAGAGGCCCTGTATTGGAGCCTGCTAGATTAGTGGTGAGCAATCCATTGTACACAAGAGGGCAATTCAGGGAAAGTAAACAAGCATATTTACGGGTTCTTATTTTTTTTTCCCTTCCAATCAAAATGAAGAGAGTTTTATTGAGTTTCATGACCCAGGAGAGGGTGGGGCATCAAGGAATGTTGATCCTTATAATTTACTCTACTGAGAAGATAAGATCAAGGAATTTTATTCTTAGAATGTACTGAGAAAACAGATGGTGCTTTTTAGTCATTGAAAACTTACATCCACCATTTGGAGAGTGTTTTCTAACTTTCCATTCTTGAGTTAGACCTCTGGATGCCTATGTGAGCTTTATCACTGTACAGACTAATCCTGTAACCTATGAGTTGGTGTTTTGTATATGTTAGTACCTCTTGCCCAGTATAGTGCCCAGCACATAAAAAGGGCTTGGCAAACAGAAACACGGGTTCTATTCCTGGGGTTGGGAAGATCACCTGGAGAAGGAAATGGCAATCCACTCCAGTATTCCTGCCTGGGAAATCCCATGCACAGAGGAGCCTGGTGGGCTATAGTCCATGGGGTCGCATGAGTCGGACATGACTTAGTGACTAAACAACAACAACAACAAAATGCTTGTTAGAAAGCGCCATGGTATAATGGTTAAGAAGGCAGATTCTAGCCAGACAGCCTAGTCTGTCACTTACTGGCTGTGTGAGTTTGAGCAAGTTTCTTAATCTCTCTGGGCCTTGATGTCAGTCTGCAAAGTAGGGGTTGTACAATCTTTACCTTATAGATGGAGATTGAATAAGTTAATGTATGTGAGCACTCAGAGCCATGCCTAGCATGTATAAACCCTGCATACGTGTTAGCTGTTACTATAAATATTGTTATTGAACTGAATGGAAACCCCATTTGCCTGTGGTATTAGGGACTTTATAGAGAATCTCTTTCCATCTCTGGCTTCTAATTTGTCACCATTGATCAGCTTTTCTTCCATTCTCTATCTGTAAACATCGATTTGATTTCCATATAAAATAATGATGTCTTTTCCCTTCATTCCAAACATTTTTTAAAGAGAAGAAAAACAAAAAACAAAGCCCCCAAATGTTTCTGAAGCAAACCTGGGTCCAGCTGAAATGGATAGCGCAGTGGATTAATTACCCGGGTGGAGTTTGCACATCTAGATTTTGTAAAACCACTCCTTTCCAAAGAAAGTGCCAGTTTCTCTGTGGCCTCTTTCATCTCTTCTCACAGAAGCCTCTTCTGAGACATTTAGCTAAGCAGTCTTTGCATGGACAGGAGAGCTCCCAGGAGTGATGCATGCCAGACGAAATCTGGCTCCAAGAGCCCTGTCCACCTGACTGCTTTACTCTTAGGGACTTCCCTGGTGGCTCTGATGGTAAAGCATCTGCCTACAATGTGGGAGACCCAGGTTCAATCCCTAGGTCGGGAAGGTCTCCTGGAGAAGGAAATGGCAACCCACTCCAGTATTCTTGCCTGGAAAATCCCAAGGATGGAGGAGCCTTGTAGGCTACTGTCCATGGGGTCGCAAAGAGTTGGACATGACTGAGGGACTTCACTTTCACTTTCACCTTCATTTTCGTTCCATGTCTTTTTTTTAAGTTTTAAAGTTCAAAGTACATCATACATACAGTGTGTATATGCTAAGTTACTTCATACGTGTTTGACTCTTTGCAACCCTATGGGCTATAGCCCACCAGGTTCCTCTGTCCATGGGGATTCTCCAGGCAAGAATACTGGAGTGGGTTGTTATGCCCTTCTCCAGGGATACATACAGAAAAGTACACATTTATGCAGCTCAATAAATTCTAACAAATTAAATTTACTTATATCACTGTCCATGTTAAGAAAAAAGAGGACAGAAGTCCACCTGTGCCCCTTCCAGTTACTACCACACCTCCTGCCCCATCCTCAAGGGTGACCATTCTGATTATAACCGCCCATGGGGTGGAATCTTCTGGCGTGTTCACTTCAGTGTCTGGATTCCCCCGTCAACATTGTGAGATGCCTTCATAGTATGGGCTGCAGTTGTAGGTCTTGCATTCTGGGTACTGGGTAGTATACTGTCATGTGAATATACCGTGATTTCTTTGCTCTTTCTATTCTTGTTGGGCATATGGCGGTTTCTGGTTTGTGATTTCTCTGAGTTGTGCTGTGAGGAGACCTGAAGTGTGCCTACCTGCCAGTGGGATGGCTAGGTCCCAGGTAGGCTGTGTTCAGTTGATGCTGCCAAGAGCTTGTTCAGAGCAAGGGGTGCCCATCATCTGCTCAATTTTTTTTTTTTTAAAGCTGAGCCACCCGGCATACAGGATCTTAGTTCCCTGTCCAGGGGTCGAAACTGCCCCCACCCTCCACCACCCCCCTGCAGTGGAAATGCTTTCTCTTAACCATTGAACCACCAGGGAAGTCCCTCATCTGCTTGATTTTATGAAGAAAAGTATTCCACGTTCAGATTTGATTTGAGTTTTAGAGCAGAATAACATTATACTAACTCTGCAGATTTTTATCATTTGTATTGCTCCCCTGTGATGCGTTATGGTTGGATGGCATCACCAACTCAATGGACATGAGTTTGAGCAAACTCCAGGAGACAGTGAAGGACAGGGAAGCCTGGCGTGCTGTAGTCCATGGGGTTGCAAAGAGTCGGACACGACTGAGCGACTGAACAACTCATGCGTTATGAGCCATATGGTAACCCGACAAATTCACTTGAGTTGCTGAAACTGCTTCTTTTCAGGAAGGTTCTTGAAAGGCTTAGAACTGCTACCTGAAATGGGAGTTTTAGGGATTCCCGTCCCCAAAGCACCTCCTTTTTTCACGAACAGAAAATCCTAATTACCACATCCCCTGCAAAAGGAGTACACCCATCTCCACCACCTTACACTTTTTACTGAATGCAATTTAGAGCTTAGGGAGCTTTTGAGTGAAAATCAGACATCAGTGAGATTTCCGATTTTCCACAATCTGCTCACTGGACGATTCCTCTTATAACTCGTTACAGCTGCTCCTCTTTGGAATGTGACAAAGCCTGGCGGGTGGAGACTCAAAAGTCCTTCCAGCTAGTCCAGACTTTGGGTTGTAAACAATTGCAGTGCAAGGTGCTTCCGGAAGGCAGAGAGACAGAGGCCTTTCCATCCAGTCCCAGCAACTTTCTAAAGAAGGACTTCCAAGTCTTAGAGGGAGTTGAATTGAAACAGTTTTGGCTCGCCCTCCCTTCCTTGACTGCCAGAACAACAAGCTAGAAGCAACATCCTATAGAATAACAGCAAAAATAGCACTTCACACATGGCTCCCTCACAAAAGCACTCCCGAATTCCGCACCACCAGGCAGTTATTATTTTACTTTACAGATGGGAAAATTAAGACCTAGAGAGTTGACACAGTAGAGGTGGAGGTCAGACCCAAGCCTGCAGTTTGCACTTCTAAAAGCAGAGGGCTCCTATTCTAAGGGGACTTTTAAGGATGATGTGACCCTATTGGAGCTCATGATCATGTCTTTTGATGGATGACTTTCACATCCTGGGCTTGGGCAATTTGTCTGGTTAGAAAATCATCTTCGGTGAGGACATGTGTACAAGGAGTTTATTGCTATTTTGTATGTAATGGCCAAGAATTAAAACTCAGTGAATACCTGTCAGTAGGGAAATGGTCTGATAGCAGTGGTACCTTCATCCTGTGGGTCATTACAGAACCATTAAAAGGATTTGAGCAACATATGACAGAATAAACAAGAGGGAGAAGAGCATATATCTCTCCCGAAACCCCTATTTATGTATGTTTGTGTGTGTAAAATTACTTACATGGTATGAGGAAAAACATGGAAGGACACAGACTAAAATATTAACATGGGCCACATGGGGAAAGCAGGGTCAGAGTTGGGGTGCTGATGTGGGAAGACAGAATACAGGAAGAGTGTAAGTGATAAAATGCATTTGAATAAATTATATATATACACACACATATACATAAAGAAACTCATAAAAAGTATATGCATAAATAAAAAATTCAAACAAACAAAAGAGTGGTTCCAGTAAGAACAAGGCTGTGAAGCCTTGGGTCAGTTAGCTTGGCAAGAATGAGAGCTCAGTTCTGTGGCCAAAGGCTTTACCCTCCAGGTCAGTTCTGTTGCAAGTGAAGGCCATGGGTCAGAAGGGGTCAGGGAAAATGTGTGGGTGGCTGAGCACAGACACCCTGCTGTGCCTGGCAAACTGAGACTTACAGGTACAATCTTTGAAGAGTCTATTACATATTGGCATTTTCATAACGTCTCGCAGCTATCTTTATCCCCATTTTATGGATGAGGAAAACTGAGAGCAAACGCTCTCAGTCACATAGTGAGTGAGTGGTGCTGAGATTCAAGTCCAGGTCAGAGTCTAGGACTCCTGCTTTTAGGCCTCATCACAACTTGGAGTTCACATCCCGCCGCTTTTAAGGAGATGATCAGGGCCGGCCTGCTCTGATCCGAACTGAGATTTCTGCAGGGCTCGTCTCACAGATGTGTGTCCTAAAGGATGGGTTTTGCAACTGAAGCCAGCCGAGCCACCATCTAGTGAATGTTTCCTGTGTGTACTCGCTGGCCTGGTTTTGGATGGCAGCGTTTCTTACCTGTGCAAGCGCAAAGCAGTCTGTTCGGGCTTCTGTTCCCAGGGGAGCAGGGCTCCATGGAAAAGTAGGGCACCTGGACACCTACCTGAGGACAGGTGAAAGGCAGGCTGGCTGGTTTAAAAGGAGGACAGTGTTAGCAAGTCTGACATCTGGCCCCCGAACCATATCAGCAACGTTTTGGGGAATAAATGCTTGGGCTTTCATGGGGATCTGTCTCCTACTTCTTCTCACCGCCCGCCTTCCCCCCCCCCGGAACCCCGCCCCAGCCCCACTAAACACAAAAGAACTAACAGTGATGGCTTGTTTGGTGGCTTGGTAATGTGGCTTCCATCTAAATCCCTTAGCGCCTGTGCTGTCACCAAGGGTCCCTGAAAGTGAATACGTAAGATAAAAATCTCGGGTCTGCATATTAATGTCACCTGGGATGACCTTTCTCTGTCCTTTACCTTGGTTTCCTCATTTCGTAAAATGGGCATTGGATTTTTTTTTTCCTGCTCAAGATGAAAAGAATATATTTGTGATGTATAATTTTTTTTTTTAAACATAAAAAACATGTTATAGATCCAGTACGATAAAGTCAGTTCTCTGTGTTAGTTTTTGGCTGCAAGTAGCGATGCTGCTGATGCCAACAGCAGGCGCCATGTTTTACGTAATAAGTCTGGAAGTTTCCAGCGCTATCGGGCCCCTCTTTTGTACCGGGTGCTGTGTCTTAACAACGTCAGTGATGACTTCCGGGAGCTGTCCTGTCGCCTAAAGGTTAAGTTGACTGCAGAGGGTGGGCCGGCTGCAGGAGCGGCCTTCCTGGGCCCTACTGCCGGTCAGCGTGGCAGATGGCCGCCATTTCCCTGGTGGGGCTGCAGCAGCTGGAGCTCGAGCCGCCTGCCGCCTTCCTTCACTGCCTGGCAGAAGCCCCGCGGATCCCACGGCGGAGGACGAAAAGAGGAGAAAGCATACAGCCGGCTGTTGTGTTCACTTGAGGGTTTCGGGCAAGGCTTTCCCATGCCTGAGTTTTTGCTGTCTGCCCACAGGTTGTAGACTGAGCCTCATGGCCGGGGACAAACTGCCTGGTCTCTCAGAGCTTTGGTTTCTAGTGGAGCAAAGGCGTTAAGATGATTGTGAACAGTCATCCTGTATTAGTTCTTTGAAGACTGGGACTCCAGTACCTGGTGCAGTGCTTGCCACACAGTAGGGACCCAGAGAAACGCTTTTCATTGGTATGGAACCCCTGGAGCTCCATGGCTAGACAGTGTGGAAAGCAATCATTTAGGAAATATTTTTCTTTGCTCTTTTGCATTCTTCAGTGCATGATAAGTAGGGGGTTTGTACGTCTTTTCCTCCATCTTTCTTCTTTGCGTTCATTTTACTTAAAAAGTGATTGCCTTCTGCCCTGTTGAGTAGAGCTGACAGGACCTTGTCACACATCCCTGTCCTATTTGCATTTCTGAGCACTGGTGGAATCTGTGTTCTGCATAAAGGTAGAGAGAGATTGACCAGCTTGGGAGGAAAGCTTCTCTGTGTCCTGGGAGCCACTCCTAATTCTTCCCTACCTCCATTAGGTCTGTAGAGTCTTCTGAGGTCCCGGACGCTGTAGTTTACCCAGGTCTAGATTAAGACAAGGGCTGGAGCTCCCAGTGGGCTCCCAGGCATTGGATCGGAGGATGTCCTTTAGAAAAAAGGGGAAAAAAAAAATCCACCTTGATGGAATGATAAAAGGAATGACATCACAGTAGGCATGGCAACTGCAGGGTATCATAATCTCCCCACGAGGTGGTCAGAACCCCAAGGGAAGACCTGGTTTCTTTGTGCTCTGCTTCTCGTTGGGTGGACAGGGACAGGGAGGCATGGAGGAGGGGTTGCTTACCCAAGGGCTGGAAGAGGCCAGAGGTTTTGCTTTTCACTCCAGAACTGCCTCCCTGCTCTGACAGTCTCTCCGGGGTGGTCGGGTGCCACCTAGAAGCATTTTCATTCTCTCATTTCATTATCCAGTGTTACCCTGGGAGTTTGGCGGGAGAGGGGGAGCAAAAAGAGAGAGAGAAGCGTATCATTGGAGAGGGAAGTAGCGATGAAATTATCGTCAGGAAGTTCTGCGGAACCCTGGAGCTCCAACCTCAGGCTCTGCTGCCCGGAGGCTCCGAGCTCCTCTGATAAACTCACAGTCCATCTTCTGTCCCATCCTTGGCTTCTCGGGGCCTTGACTTCTGCAGCCGACGGTGTTGAGCTGGCTGTCGACCATGTAAGTTATGCTAATTTCAAAATCACTTGTGTCCAAAGCCCAAAGAGATTTAGAGCCACTGCCTGGGGCACTGTGTGAACAGAGAGCTGCTGTATTTGCGGCGAATGGTGCCGCTCTGGACAGCTTGGAATGCTGGCCCACAAGGTCATCTGGAAACGCAGTGCAGGGGCGTTGGGTGTTGAATAAGGGGCAGGAACCAAAAGGTTGCCATTCTGGGACTTCTGGGTACCCTGGGCCCAGAAATCATTTCTCTTTTCTGTCTTCGTGGAGTAACTATGTCCCAGGTCATGCCTCGTTGCTGTCTGTCTGTAGGTCTGGTCTGCTTGTTTAGCATTTAGGGTCTTAGAAGTGAGGCAGCCTCACCAAGGTGGGAGTAGCTATCAAGAGGGGCCTGTTCCTTCTCTACTCATCAGCAGAGCCCCCACCCCTAACCTATGGACATTTGAAGACATTTAAGAGTCTATTGAGAAGCATGCTCTTTGGCATCTTTAGTTAGAATGGAGTTTTAGCTTCTTTAGTCAGAATATCTGGGCAAGTTGGAGAAATTGCTTACCCAGCTCCTCTTGCCTATGGGAACTTTGTAAAGTGAGTTTATTGTCTAAAATTTCTTTTATTGAGATAAAATTCCTGTAATATAAAGTTCACCATTTTAACCATGTACAATTAATTGGGTTCTTTTAGCATTTTATTTTATAAATTATTTATTCATTTAAACAGTAAGGATTAAAAAAGAATAAAAGTAGACCTATGTCATTCTTCTACCTGAAAACAAAGTAATTTCTTATATTTATATCCAGTCAATGTTCAAATATTGATTTTTCGTAAAGTCTGCAGTTGAGCGGTCTCAGTATATTCAGTGTTGTACAAACATTACCACTATCTAATTTCAGGACATTTCATTACCCTAGAAAGAAATCTGTTACCCCAAAACAGTCACTTCTCATTCTCCCCTCCCCTAGGCCCTGGCAAGCACGAATCTGCTTTCTGTATCTATGAATTCCCTTGGTTTGAATATGTCATATAAATGGAATCAGACAATATACGTGGCCTTTTGTGTCTGGGGTCTTTAACTTAACATGTTTTCAATGTCTAACCATATTGTAGCATGTTTTTCCTTTTTATGGTAGAATAATATTCCAATGTGTGAATATTTTGTTTATCCATCCATCAGTTGATAGACATATGGTCTGTTTCCACTTTTTGGCTATTATGAATAATGCTAATATGAGCATTCAAGTATAAGTTTTCATGTGGGCATATGGTTTCAGTTCTCTTGGGTATATGCCTAGGAGTGGAATTGCTGGGTTGTATGATAAGTCTATACTTAATTTTTAGAAACTGCCAAACTATTTTCATTTAAAAATTATTTTTATTTATTTAAAAAAGTTGTTTTAATTTGTTGAAATTTTTTTTTGGCCACACCATGTGGCACATGGGATCTTATTTCTCCAACCAGGCGTTGAGCTCACATCCTCTACAGAAGGAGGGTGGAATCTTAACCACTGGGCCACCAGGGAAGTCCTGCCAAACTTCTTTTAGAGTGGCTGCACCATTTTACATTCCTACCAGTGGTATATGAGGGCTCAATTTCTCCACATCCTTGCTGACACTTGCAATTATCTTTATGATTACAGCCCATCCTAATAGATAAAAAGCGATACCTCATTGTGGTTTTGAGTTGCATTTCTCTGATGATTAATGATGCTAGGTGCTTTCATGTGCTTCTTGACCATTTGTATATATTCTTTGGAGAAATAGCCATTCAGATTCTTTGCTCATCTTGTAATTGGGTTGTTTGTCTTCTTGTTGTTAAGAAGTGAGTTTATTTTAATACATCATTGCTCCTTCCTCAACTCTAGCATGGCGTGACCAGCCTGTGGAAGATAAAGGAGTTTAGTGGGTCACTTAAAAGCAGACTGAGGTCTCTGCTTCTTACGTCAGTCAATGTTCTTGGGGGTGAGGGAGCGCTCCTCTTCCTTGCCCCCCCTTAAAACACTTGGGTTCCCCAGTTTCTTAATTCAATTCTTGTTTTGCTCTCAGTTTCTCTCTAGTTGACCACATCCACACCCGTGACATCATGACTATATATATGCTGATTACTCTCAAATGCATATGTCTAACCCAGACTTCTCTCTGGGGCTCCACATTTACATATCCAGGTGAAACCTCAGCATGTTCAGAACTTGCTACATTCCTCTGCCAAGCCTTCTCCTGGACTCCCCACCTGGATGAGCAGCAGCCACATCTCCCAAGTCAGCAGAGCTGGAAGTCACCTTGGACTCCTGTCTGTCAGGCACGTCTGCCCTCTTCCTCTCAAGGACTGTCCCTTTGCTTTCTTTAATAGCCCTCTCTTATTTGTCCTCAGTTCTTCACTCCCACTCTAACTGTTCAGATCTTTGTCATTCCAATTAGACTCCCTAGTTTTGAGTTACTGCCATCCATCCTCTGCTGGAATGATCCAATTATATCCATCCCATCTTAAAATCCAGTACTTCCTGTTGCCACACCCCCACCCCCGAAATAAACATCTTGTTCCTTTGTCCAGCATACAGGCCCTCCTGGATCTGATGTCTACCTATCTTTCCAATCTCATATTCTTCTGCTCCTTCTCCCTTCAACTCTTTCTTTGATCATTAGGAATTCTTTCAAGTTTCTTGAATGGGTTGCATTCTCTCAAAACTTCATGCCTTGAATGCCACAGTATTGGCATAGGTTTCATATGTGTGGTCAAGGGTAGAGTTTTAGGGATCCCATATGACCCAAATTAAAAATTACTTTGAGTAGAGAACATGGTGACTGTGGGTCAGATGTGGATTTTGATTCAAGAATTTATATGAAAGAATTTCCATGCTATGCTATGCTATGCTAAGTCGCTTCAGTCGTGTCCGACTCTGTGCAACCCTATAGACGGCAGCCCACCAGGCTCCGTCGTCCCTGGGATTCTCCAGGCAAGAATACTGGAGTGGGTTGCCATTTCCTTCTCCAGTGCATGAAAAGAGAAAAGTGAAAGTGAAGTCGCTCAGTCGTGTCCGACTCTTAGCGACCCCATGGACTGCAGCCTACCAGGCTCCTCCGTCCATGGGATTTTCCAGGCAAGAGTACTGGAGTGGGGTGCCATTGCCTTCTCCAAAGAATTTCCATACTGAATAGAAATTAAGCTGCATTCTGTTGTATTAATGAACCTCATATATTGAAAAGAGGATGAACTTCTTTTGGATTCTGATTTTGCTCCATCCATAACTTGTTGTAACTAGTTACTTTCTGAAACAAAACCACCGTGATACATAATGTGACAAGCATATGTGTATTTGGGGAGCTGATGGGACAAAATATTTGAAATCAGTTACGGATCCCAAGGTTGCTGAGCACCAGCATCACGTATTTTTTGGAGCCCTACACCTCTAATCTCTGGAAGGTCTTACAACTTTTTCTAAGGATGTTAGTCCTTAGATAGAGAAACTCTATGAAATTGAGGGAGTGAGTCCTGATTCCTTCCAAATCATTAAAACAAATTAATTTAGATTATGAACTAGTGTTTTCTCTCCCTGAAAGTTTTACTTGGAAAAATTTCACACCCTCTGAAAAGTTACAAGAATGGTAAAAGGAACATGTCTGTTGTTTGCTTAGAGTCGCTGTTTACTAGCATTTGGCCACGTTAGTTTCCTGTCTCTCTTCCCATTATATGCACATGTGAGCCTCCCTCCAGCACCCTCCGTCCCCCAAATGGTCTTTACAGTTCTCTTTGTGTTTTGGTCATAGTATCAAATGGTCTGGAGAAGACAGATGATTCATGATGGAGCAAAGAAGGGAGTTGCTAGATTCTCCTGCAGAAACTGATTTATTCTCTTAACAGTTTCCAAATGGATGGAGAAGCCGTGAGACTAGATCAGTAGCCTCTTCTGAGAACTTGTTAAGACTTTCCTCATCTGGGGCTGCAGATGTGATCAACTATGCTTTCAGGACGGGTGAGGTTTCGTTCATAACACACCTTCCTCTTCTCTGGGTATGTTTTGGAGCCCCTAGTGAAGCCATGTGCCGAAACTGAAGCCTCAAGCTCTCAGCTCAGCGCCGCCTGGAGCATGCTGGGATGGTCCTGAGCAGATTCCGTTCTCTCTCCGAATCTTAGTTTCCCCGTCTGTAAAATGAGAGCTTGGGTCAACTGCTCTTTCAGTCCCCTCCTTGTGATTCTGTCCCATGACCCTGTGATGGTGAGAAAACCTTCATCCTTTGGGAAATTGTCGGAAGATAGATATTTTATGTACATGTGAGGTGAGCCCCAGAAATTTATGATGGCTGGGCTTTGGCCAGGACCATGTCTGGTTTATAACAAGGACTGTTTTCCCCCTTGCAAGGGCTACCAGTGCTCTGTCTGCTGAGGCAGGAGGTGGGCTTGGTGGGGGTGGAGGAAGCAGCATGAACTCTGACCCCTGTCAGAGTCTCTCCACCTCCCCTTCCTTTGAGGTTGCCTGCTTGTTTAATTTGTCACTCCCTTGTTTCCCACACCCTTTTATGGCTACTTTTGTTCAAGGATATTGCCACCTCCTTTTTCTGTCCCTGGCCTGCCTCCAGTTTAAATATCTCAAGGAGGCCGGCAGCAACCTGACGATGTTGATGAAATGGGTGACTTTAATGGTGGGCCTGAGCAAGGCTGTACTCTCATCCTCGGCGGGGCGAGAGCTAGTCAAAGTCCAGGTAGCGGATGGATAGTGATACTATTCGTTAGAGGATTTCCCCAGAGTTCTTATCCACAGAGCAGGGGTCCTGGAGTGGCCAGACTTCATTCATGGGTTTAATCCCCATGGGGAGATTTTGAGAAAGTTCTCGTAACAGAGGGAAGAGGTTAGGTGTGGTGGGATTGGGGAAAGGAACTGGTGAGAGCAGGGTGTGATTGGGGGTTCATCTATTTTTTCAATAAATGTTTATTGAAGACCTTCTACATTATGTGCAAGATCCCTTTACCCAGAACATCCTAAATCTGGGTCGCCATCCATATGTGCCAGATGCTCTGCTGTGTGCTATCGAAGAGGTATAGAAGTAACATTAGAGTTATAGAAATAATATTAGTCATTGTCATACCCCCTCTCTCCTGACAATCACGTGCCAGGCATGTTGCTAAGTGGGTTACATCGATTCTGCTTAATCCTCCCAACTCTGACAGGAGGTCCTGCAGGAGAGGAAAGGGAGGTTTAGAGCAGGCACTTGCTCAAGGTCAGGCAGTGAGTAAGAAGCAGAATTGAGATGTGAGGTCAAGTCTGATGTCAAATCCCATCTTCTTAACCTCTCATTCCTCAAAGCTGGTTTAGGGACTGGTGCCAGTTTGTGAGGAGGTTTTCACCACTCTAGAAGATAAGGGTAATAAATTAATAACTAGTTTGTTAATAAGGCTTCCTTTTTTAATTCACTGGTTCTCGGCTGAGATGATCTTGTCCCCCGGGGCTGTTTGGCAATGCCTGGAGACCTTGTTTAATTGTCACAATTTGGGAGTGCTACAGGCATCTCCGGAGCAGTGGCCAGAGATGTTGCAGACCATCTCCCCGAGTACAGGATGACTCCCCAACAACACCCCCCTGCATCCCTGCCCCGCCCCCGCGCCCCCCGCCCCCCCGCCCCACAGCAAAGCTTTATCTGGACCCACGTGTCAATTGTGCTTAGTCAAGGAACTCTGATTTTATTTGAAGAATTATCCCTAATCTTCAAACTATGTTATTCTGAGCTGTGCAATATGTATTAAATGTCCTTTCTTTTAAGAACCTGAGTAGTAGATGGCAGTTGGGTTTTAGAACGTCCTTAGCTGGCAAAGTACAAAAAGTTGACAAGACTATGGTGATCCCTATAATTTTTTTTTTTTTTTTTCTGTTCAAAAGTTTCCTGAACTTTGAAATCCAAGCATCTAAGAACTGCTCAACCTAGGTGTGATTTAAAAAATACTGTTTGTTAAGGATTAAAGAAGAAAACAGTCTCACATAGCAGTGAAGGCAATGCCTAAGGCCACCACGGGGACCCTGGACTTGATAGACTCACTAACATTCATTGACCTCTTGGTGCCTAGGACTCTGCCAGGCCCTTTGGGAGGTCAAAGGAATTTTGCATTCACGGGCTTGTCATCTTTGTAGGGTGAAAAGCGAACCCGCATGAAACAAGCAGGGAACAAGGAAGCAGCCTGGCAGATAACGACGGCTAAGTCGCTGGTTGATGCTAACATGGCAAAGCAAGGGGTTTCTACGGGGAAGAATTTTAGGTTCCTGGCGTGGGTCTGTCATCAAGTAGGCTATGTGACCTTAGGCAAAGCACTGAATTTCTCTGCCTCTTGCTTTCTTATTGGTTTCCTGTCTTGGCCGAGCTCACCTGAGAAAGCCTCCTTTTCCTCCTGCCTCCAGTGGGACACCCAGTCCTGTTGATTCTGTTCTGGAAATGTCTCCAGAGCCTGCTGAGTCTCTTCCTATTCCAGTGCATTCTCTACTCAGCAGCCGGAATAATCTTGCTAAAATACAAATCTGATCACATCACCTGCCTCTGCTTAAAACCCTCGGTGGTTTCCTCGTTGCCCTCAGGACAAAGTCCAAGCTCCTTGGCTCTGTGGTCGGGGCCCAGCCCACCTCTTTAGTCTCGTTTCTCAGGCTGTGCCCTTCACCCCCACTCATGCCATAGTCTGGAGACAGCAGGCGGCTTACTCTTCTCTGAGCACAAACAGCGGCCCACCTCCCTGGAATCTCCTTTCTTCTGTTTTTCACTTGGCAAAATCTTCTAAGGTCAGTCATCTCCTCCGGAAGCTGCCCCAAGCCCTAGAGAACAGAGTGCGTGTCCATCTCTCTCCCCTACCGTGCTGTGAAGCTGATGGAGGGGGGGTCCCACGTTAGCTTTGCTCTGTCTTGTAAACTTCACACCCTGCGTGGTACCAGCACATGATAGGTGCTCAACCGTTGCTGAATGGAAAACAAATGGAGAGAGGAGGAGAAATCTAAAGTGGAGATAACAGTGTTTATTCTTTGTTGCCACCCAAGGTTACTTGTGGCATGAACATGAGATAATATTTATTGAAGAACTGAAAAATGAGAGGCTAAGCAGACGCAAAAGAATGTATTCATCATTAGTTTCAAAAGGTGACATTGTTAATTTTGGAACCATGGGTGAAAAAACCTTAGAATTCCCTCCATCATATCACCATTAATGTGTATGCACATGTGTTTATGTGCACGCCCGCACACACACACACACACACAGAGCAGGTCTAAGAGTGAAGGTTGTTGGGTGCTGGAAGTTGGTGTGTCAAATAGAAAAGTCCAGATGGCCAGAATTTTGCACAGTTCAGCAGAAACATGTCTTGTTGGTGCAGGAACAGACATGGCATGGATTGTGACTTGGTGGCCTGGGCCTGCTTGGGGCCTCTAGTGACAATAGGTCCTCTTCTTTCCCAGAACTGGGACTGAGCGTAGAGAGGACAGTGGCAGGAGGGAGGAGGGGCTTGGCTTCCTTTTTCTTTTGTGTCCCCCTTTCTTTCTCCTCTTTCTGACTCCTCTGTTTTCTGAATATCGTCTACCCCAGTCACCCACACTGAACATGGTACATCAAACAAAGAAGAAGCAAAGAAGTGGAAATAGATGTCTGGACATGGGTAGCACCTTGCAAATATTATTGTGTTAGCCTGTATTATCCTTCTCTGCGCAGGCCCCTTATTCCTGCACCAGCCCCCAGACTGTCACTCCATGCAGGGCAGGTGTTTTCTTTGTATTCTCTTGTACCCTCTGCGGGTGCCTGGCACCCTAGTAAGTGTACACAAGTGTTTGCTGAATAAATGAGTGAGCTCACTGAGTCAGAATGAAGTTTACCTCTTGTGCCAGTTCCCAGGTGTTTCGTCTCTCTCTCTGGTTTCTGATATTTTCTGAGACGAGGGATTCTTTTCCTTTTACCCAGATTGAGGACCAGGTGATTTGTGACCCTCCTTCGGGACACACCCCCACTGCAGCCCACAGGTCTGATTTTCCTCAGAGGCATCAAGTCCTGGGCTTGGATCCCTTCTCTTCTCAGATCCCTGAAGGTTGCTCTGTCCCAGCACAGGGGGAGCAGGGCGCTGCAGGGTGCAGGGAGAGAGCCTAAAGAATTAATTTGTTAATCTTTATTACAAAGGCCGCTTCTATTGTTTACAGGCCATTAGAAACCATTATCATCTTCCCAGGCTGGGCAGACAGCAGCTAGCTGCTTTGATGCATGTCTTGGAGCGATAAGGAAAATTTATCCCTTCAGAATTTCTTCTTGGTTTATTGTTTGACGCAACTAGCAACTTTCTCTCCAGAAGTCCCCGGACTCAGGCAACTTTTTCAAATTGTTGCTGGAGGAGGTTCAGATTAGGATCCTATAACTCTGGAACTGGAAGAGACTGGAGATAAATGATTCTCCATAACCTACCACCTTCCTCTGTCACCGTCACCCCTATTTTTCTCCCCAGAGCAGAGCGGTTCCTGGATATACCACCTTCTCAAGGAATTTGCGCCTATTGAGCTCTGAGCAGGGCGGACTTTTCTTCTGACTTTCAGCAAATCTTCCTGTCTGCAGGATCATGTCTCCTCTTCTGGGAAGGCTCTAGAACTCTTCCCACACCCTACATTGTCAGCCCCTTACCCAGCACCCCTGGAGTGCTGTGCACTTAGGTGGCGGGGTTATCTTTACTCTGCCCTCTTCGATAGGCATATCTAGCCTTCTCCTGGGTGGGCTGGGCAGAGCCCTTGAGGGCCCTCACCCATCTCCCAGACAATCTGTCTGCTCCAGGGGTGGTTCTTGAGGGCGTGACATTTCATCTGGACAGATACGGGCATCAGGATATAGAACACATCCACCTTGCTGTGGCCAGGTTTTTGTCCTGTGATCCTGTGGCATGTTCTATGTCCTGGACCTGAAAAAAAGTCCCTCATACTGAAGCCTGAATACTGAAAGTCACTTTTCAGCTGATTGGTTGAAGAGTTCCTGTGTACTCTGTAAGAGATGAGCTAGCTTGCCTGATCCTGGTCACTCACATGCTTTTTGGACAAATGAATGGATGGATACAGGAATAAGGGATGTCAGCCAGGACCAGGTCACTCCTTATGGGGCTGTGTATTCAACTCATTAAGTATTTGATGAGTGTCTGCCATGAAAGAGTTGGTTGTTGTCGTTGTTCAGTCATTCAATCGTGTCCGACTCTTTGTGACCCCATGGACTGCAGCATGCCAGGCTCCTTTGTCGTCCACCATCTCCTGGAGTTTGCTCAAATTCATGTCCATTGAGTCACTGATGCTATCTAACCATCTCACCCTCTGCCGCTCCCTTCTCCTTTTGCCCTCAATCTTTCTCAGCATCAGGGTCTTTCCCAGTGAGTCGGCTCTTCACATCAGGTGGCCAAAGTATTAGAGCTTCAGCTGCAGGAAGAATTGGTGCTGGGGGTCAAAAGAGGTTTAAGACCTGGTTGTTTGACATTCAAGTGTTTATATCTAGAGGGAAGTGAGACTCTTATAAGACAAGGCAGGTAAGCACATATGGGAATAGAGAGACCTCGAGTTGTTGGAGGAGTGTAAAGGGCAGTGGATTAATTGCAAATGAAGGGATCAGGAGAGCTTTGGGGAGGAGATGGTTTGTAAGGATCACAGTGAATAAAAGAAGAGAAAGGAAAGCAGATCCAGACTGGTAAACAGCAAGTGCCAACGTTTTGATACATGACAGTGCCTGAGCTTGCCACAGACCAGGCCTGGCAGCCCCACCGAAAGCCACTTCTGTCTTCAGCCAGTGAGGCTCCAGATCCATCTCGGACAACACCAAATAATCCCAGGAATGTTTTCCAGGCGTCTGACCCCCGGGTAAGGCTTGGGGCAGACATTCCTGTCCTCTAGACTTCACAGGGGCCCCAGGTTGCCGGAGTTTGCTCTTTGGAGGGTGCACAGGACACACTCAAGGATGCCCTAGAGTCAGTGAAGGGGGTGGATAAACTTCCAGCGCTGGATTCCTCAGTTTCCATTAAGTCTCTTTGCCCTTCCCCCAGCCAGTCTCATTGCTAGGCCAAGCATCACCCTATTCTGAGGTCTGCTCATGCTCTTCCCCCCTCTAAAAGAGCCTTCCTCTTATTTCTGTTTGTCCGATTTCATCTACCCTTCAGCAGAGGCCCTGCCTCCTTCTGGAAGGATATGCATCTTTTTTTCTGAGCTCCCAAAGCAGATCCCCTGCTGAGGTTGGTGATGGGTCTCTTCCCTGTCTATCAGAGGCATGACACAGGATGACTGCTCCAGAGATGAATGAAAGAATGAAACTTCATACTGTCCCACTTTTATTCCAAACAAGTATCTAAGGTCAACATGTTTTAACACATTAAAAAAAACCTTCCAAATCCCCCTGATTTTTTGTGTTCTCAGGATAACTGCTTAGTTACCTTCCAGAGAGTGGGAGAAAACCAATAAAGAGAATTCTTAATCTCCCAGAGCAGGACGGAGTGCAGAAATGTCTTGGAAATGGAAGAGTCCCTTGGCTCTTTGCTCCAGCAGCACCGCAGCCCATTTATAACTGTGGGCGAGGGCTCCCTCTCAGTGTCGCTTATCTCTGCCTCACATTCACAGACTCACTAGTCTGGAGTCTCCCTGGATTTTGGCCAAGCCAGTTGGGAATGCATAATAGCTGAGATATGGGATGGGCCGAGCTTGCCACGTCCTTGCGTGCTGCTGTGAAGGTCTCCCGTCTCCCCTTCTCTCTTCCCTTCCAACCTCTTCTCTGGCATTGGGAGCTAAGCTTCATGGTCCCACCTCTCTAATCTTTGAAAGAAGGCAGATTCAGATTCCACGTTTGCAGGTGGCTGTGCTAGTAATTATGGACACCCCTTGGAGATTGGGAGGGGCATTTGGGTAAGCAGATTTAGACCAAATGGCATTTAGCTAGCTGCCATTTTGAAATCTCAGCTAAAGGGTCTTTTGAACTTCTGAGCTCTGTCTATAAAATCTCCCCCAGCTCACTTGCTTTTTATGACCAAGAGTTTGGTTTTGCTTTAGTGGCTTTCTGTTTTGCTTTTTTTGCCCCGGCCAGAAATAGGGATGACAAAGGGAAAGGCCCCTGGAAAGAAGATTCTAGCCTTCCAGTCTAGAAGATGGGAACAAGGGCTGCTGGGAAATTTGATGAGGTCCTGTCGGTGGCGGGGCAGGGGTGGTCTGGAGCCTGCACTGGAGGCGTTGGGGGAGGCAGATGGCGTGGGATCATGCTGTTAGTGCTCTTGCCCCAGGAGCAGCTCTGTTCAGGTGGTACGGTGGGTGCAGTGGCTGACAGAACTACAGAGTAGTTGTGGAAGCTGCAACTTCCTTGTTGAAGATGGTCTTGGGCACTGTTAGAATGGATAGTTTCCATGCCAAAGACAAAAGCTGAGTCACTAGCTGGAGTTACCAGGGATGTTCTAGCATGTTCTTCTCTTCCGGTGTCTTTGATGCAACATCATGGGACTCTGGACAATGGTCCAGTGCTCTTTAGGTGAGTGGGATGGTTCTGACACACTCATGAGATTGTAATAAAGCCACATGCCCTTGTTTGTTGTTTTACCTTTAAAAATTAAGTGTTTGTGTGTGTGTGTATGCATGTGTGTACGGGTGTGTGTGAGGGGGTGGGGCAGGGAGGGAGAGAGAATGTGAAGCATTTACCCATTGCTACAGGCGTGGGAGTGCGGTGAGGTGATGGGTGGATTGGTTATGGGACGAGGTGCTGGTATGTTTGTTTCTAGAATGGTAGGTTTGATCATTGTGAACCTTATTATTATTATTTTTGTTTGATTTCATGTTAATATTCCTCCCTATATTAGTCTGCTGTAATAAAGTACCACAAACTGAGAGGCTTAAACAACAGAAATTTACTGCTTCACAGTTCTGGAGGCCAGAAAGCCAAGACCAAGGTGTTGGTGGGCTAGGATCCTTCTGAGAGTTTTGAGGGAGAGCTCTTTGGGCCTCTTTTAGCTTCTGGAGGTTTGCTGGCAGTCTTTGATGATGCTTGGCTTCTAGAAGCATCACCCCATCTCTGCGTTCATCCTCATACAGCGTTTCCCCTGTGTGCCTGTCTCTGTGTGCAAATTTCCCCTTTTTATAAGGACATCAGTCATACTGGATTAGTTGTTGTACAGTCGGTAAGTGGTGCCCAACTCTTTTTTCGACACCTTGGATGGTAGCCGGCTAGGCTCCTCTGTCCATGGGATTTCCCAGGCAAGGATACTGGAGTGGGTAGCCATTCCCTTCTTCAGGGAGCTTCCCCACCCAGGGATTAAACCCTTGTCTCCTACTTTGGCAGGCAGATTCTTTACCACTGAGCCACCGGGAAGCCCATACTGGATTAGGGCCCACCCTAACTACCTCATTTTACTAGTTAGTTTACTAATAGGTCTGCAATGACCCTGTTTCCAAGTAAGATCAGATTCTGAGATACTGGGGGTCAGGACTTTAACATATGCCTTTTGAGAAGACATGATTCAACTCATAATACTTTCCTTTCTTCTCCTAAAAAATGGCGTTTTTTTTTTGTTTTTTGTTTTTTTTTTAAAGAGGGCTTTACTTTTTGAAAAAGAAAGACCTCTAAAGTGGTAAAAAATTAACATGCTACAGAGAGTAAACAGGAGAGGAAGATAAGTCTCCTCCCATCCTCACACCTTAGTTCTTCAGTTTACTTGTTTTTTTAGCCATACCTCTCAGCTTGCAGGATCTTAGTTCCCAGGCCAGGTATTGAACCGTGGCCATGGCAATGAAGGGCTTCCCAGGTGGCTCAGTGGTAAAGAATATGTCTGTCAATGCAAGAGACGCAGGTTCAAACCCTGGGTCGGGAAGATCCCCTGGAGGAGGAAATGGTAACCCACTGCAGTATTCTTGCCTGGGAAATTCCATGGATAGAGGAGCCTCAAAGAGTTGCACCCAACTTAGCGACTGAGTGCACGTGCATGGCAGTGAAAGCTTGGCATCCTAACCACCGAACCGCCAGGGAATTCCCCCTCGTTCGTTAACACAGAGCCAACCACTGTCACTCATTTTGTTTCTTCCCTGTTCTTTCTGGAGTTGCTCTATGAGTATAAATGTGTATAAGGGGACAACAGAGGATGAGATGGCTGGATGGCATCACCAACTCGATGGACATGGGTTTGGGTGGATTCCGGGAGTTGGTGATGGACAGGGAGGCCTGGCGTGCTGCAGTTCATGGGGTCGCAAAGAGTCGGACACGACTGAGCGACTGAACTGAACTGATCCTTTTATCCCCCTTAAAATAGCTGCATTCTAAATGCCCTGTTCTGCACCTTGCTTTTTCAATTTAACAATAAATTTTAGAGATCCATATCAATAGGTATATGTCTGTCCTATTTTTAACAGATGTACTGTATTTCATTGTGTGGATACACCATGATTTATTTAATTTCACCTCTCTTGATGGGTATTTAGGTGATTTCTAATCTTTGCTGTAATGAGAAAAATTATATATACATTTCTTTACCCACTAGTGTAAGTCACCTGTACAGCTCCTTCTTAAAAAGTTCATATATAGTATATAAAAGTATATTTTAAAAATATTTGTCAAGTTCCTACTCTGGACAAGCATTTGCTATTTCATCATACTGATATTCATATTTACTCAGCATAGTGGCTTGTCCTAAGTCAGTAATGAAAATTCTTGCATACTGATCTCTAGTTTTGATTATTTTTAGCATAGGTTCCTAGGAGTAAGTCAAATAATCAAGAAATTGTTGTCTCTGGATCCTTATTGCCAAACTGTATTCCGGAGATGTACCAATTTATGTTTTTGCCAGAAGAGTGCTTATCTTGCCCTACAACACTAGCCTTATCATTCAACAAAAAGTATTGCTAATTTGGTATGTGAAATATGGCATTTCATTTTTAAAATGTTTTACTTGTTTATTAGCTATGCTTGTTTCCTCTCTTGTAGCTCATCTGTGTCCTTCGGCCTTTTATCTGTTAAGGTGTCAATGCTTTTTATATCAACTTGTGTGGGCACTTAATGATGTTGTTGTGTCACATCTGACATATATGTGGCAAATATTTTTAGTGCTTTGTGGTTTGACTTTTATATTATTTTAAACCAACTTTATTATGATATTATTTACACACAATAAACTGTACTCATTGAAGTATATCGTTCTCTGGATTTTGACAAGTGTATATTCCCATGTAACCACACCCAGAACAGACTGTTTCTATCATTCCCCCCAAATTCCCTTGGGCCTCTTTGCAGTCCACCCCATCTCTTGCCCCAGGCAATCATTGATCTGCTTTGTGACTCTATAGATTAGTTTTGTTGATTCTAAAATTTCATGTAAATAGAATCATACTGTATGTGTTTTTTTAGAATCTATCTTATTTTACTTGGCCTTTTTTTTTTAAAGGTTTACCCATGTTAATGTGTGTGGTAGTAGTTTGTTCCTTTTTATTCCACTGTATGAATTTACAACAGTTTTTTATCCATTCACTAGGTGATCGACATTTGGGTTGTTGTCAGTTTTTGGCTACTATGAACGAAGCTGTTGTTAGCAACTGTGTACAAGTCTTTTTGTAGACATATTTTTTCCCCTTGGGTAAATTCGTAGACATGAAGCTGCTCAGTCATATAGCAAGCACATGTTTCTATATAAGCGACTGCCACACCCTTCTGAAGTGGCTGAGCCATTTTATATCCCCAAAATGTATGAGCATTTTGGTTGCTATGCATCTTCACCAGCACTTAATATGATCAATTTTTAAAATTTTAATTATTTTAGTGGGTGTGGTGTCTTATAGTTTCAGTTTGCATTTTCCTGAGGACTAATGATACTAAGTATATTTTCATGTGCTTATTGACTGCCTGGGTCTATTTAAATCTTTGCCCATTAAAAAAAAAATTGGTTTGTCTTCTCAGTACTGAAATGCTAGGGTTCTTAATGTATTCTAGATATAGGTCCTTCACCACATATATGTATGATGAATAATTTCTCTCAGATTGTGTTTTGCCTATTCATCTTCCTAACAGTGTTTTTTCCCATTGTGGTGAAATATATGTAACATAAAAGATGCCATTTTAATCATGTTAAATATACAATTCAGTGGCATCAATTTCACTAACACAGTTGGGCAACTGCTATTCTTGTCTTTAAGAGTCTTTTGAAGAATAGAAACTTTTAAGTTTGACAAAGTTCAACTTATTCTTTTCCTTTTGTGTTTCTTGCTTTTGTGTCCTGAGAAAATTTTGTCTATACTAAGATTTCTCTTTATGTTTTCTTTTGGAAATTTTATAATCTTAATGCTTAATTTAATTCTATGATCAATTTGGAGTTGCTTTCTGTATTTACATGAGGTCAAGTTTGATTTTACTTACTTATTTTTGATAGTGATATCCACTTAAAACAAGTAGAAGTTAGTAGATGTTACTGTTTTTCTTTTGTGAGCCACTGATTTATTTCGCTGCTGTTTATCTTAGAAATTCCACACTCCCATTTAGCTATCAGATGGATAATCACCTATATAATTCTTTCTTTAAAAATTTTTTTTAAACCTCAATTCTTTGATTCACTTGGAATGTGTTGAGGTTTATGTGAAGAGTTGAAGGACGCATTTGATTCTCCCTCAACAGTTGAGTGAATAGTGGGAAGGGGAGTTCTTAGGGGAGATATATCTTCCCTGCTGGCTCAGCAGGTAAAGAATCCCCCTGTCAATGCAGGAGACACAGGAAGCGCAAGTTCGATCCCTGGGTCAGGAAGATCCCATTGGAGAAAGAAATGGCTACCCACTCCAGTATTCTTGCCTGAAAAGTCCCATGGACAGAGGAGCCTTCTGGGTTACAGTCCATGGAGTGGTGAAGAGTCAAACATGACTGAGCAACCAAACACACACAGATACACACAGTGGGGGTATAAGGGAAGCAGAGGGTAGAGCTTTTGTGAAATGGGGGCCACCTGGCCTCGCCTGGCGAGAAGTAGTTGTGGGACACAAGTCAGAGAGGCTGGCAGGGGCAGTAGCAGCCTGTGGAGGACCCCCAGACTCTGTCCCCTGGGGTGGGGGGCACAAGCCACTGAGAGTTATGATGGGAGTGTTGCTTTAGCAATGTGTAGGTTGGTTCTGATTGGGGAGAGACAAGAGGGAATGAGAACAGAAAGTGAGACCTGGCAATTTCTAGCTTTAAAGAGAGGATGGGATGGGGGTGGGGGTGGGGAATTGCCAGTTCTTGATTCCCGAAAGGGTGACACTGGAAGGTAGAATTAAACATTGACCTTGAGATTCAAGATGAGCAGTTGGTTAGAACTTCTCTGCTTTAACCAGAAATAAAGAAGGCAGAAGAAACTGGCTTTCCGAGGGGATAAAAGAAACAAAGAAAATGACATTCCTTGAGAATATAATCAGAACAGTTCCTTACCTTTTGTACATTTTGAGTATGCAAAATACTTTTATGTACTTTCTTCTACCTTTTGAAACGCTTTTGTTTATGCATTGTTTGATAGGCAGGGCGGACTTTACCCCATTATCCGTCCTACAGGTCAGGAAAGGTGAGGCTCAGTGAGGTTAGCAGGCTTGCCCCAGTTCTCTTCTCTAAGCTATAGGCACTTGTGCTGTGGGAGAGCGTCCCAGGGTAAAGAACCCTCCCATCAATGCAAGAGACGTGAGAGATATGGGTTTGATCCCCTGGGTCGGGAAGATCCCCTGGAGGAGCACATGGCCACCTACTCCAGTATTCTTGCCTGGAGAATCCCATGGACAGAGGAGCCTTGGAGGCTACAGTCCGTAGGGTTGACTGAAGTGACTTAGCATGCACACATGTACATGGTGTGGGGAGCAGAAAGCCCGCAGTAAATTCTGATTTGGATTTTACACACTTGCTGCGTGAGTGTGGCCAGCCTTCTTCCATCCCCAGCTCCTCAGCTTTCTGATCTATGAAGTGAGATTGATAATAGCTGCACCCTTAGCCTCACACAATGGGAAATACAAGGAAAATAATCTACTTGAACGAGTGCTGACATATAAAAAGCAGGATGCAAATATCAATCTTATTCAGGTTATAATTTCATCCAACTGGGGCTGGGAATCAGCTGGCCCCAGGGTGGGGAGAGCCAAAGACCCAAGGTCATGCTGACGCCACAGGCTGAGTTGCTTCTAAGTGTCCAGAGGCAGGGGTCATCTCTGATGGAGTGGGCAGGAGGCACAGGGCTCTGAGGCGTGGTGGAGGTACCCATTCAGCTCCCAAGGCTGGAGGTCTTCAAGGTCAGTGTGGGGATGTTTGACGGCTCACATGTACTGGGAAAATCTCTGGATTTGGATTCTGAGGCCTTGGGCTTGAACATTCAGTTCAGTTCAGTTCAATCACTCAGTCATGTCTGACTCTTTGCTTCCTCTTGAACCACAGCACGCCAGGCCTCCCTGTCCATCACCAACTCCTGGAGTTTACCCAAACTCATGTCCATTGAGTCGGTGATGCCTACCAACCATCTCATCCTCTGTTGTCCCCTTCTCCTCCTGCCCTCAATCTTTCCCAGCATAAGGGTCTTTTCAAATGAGTCAGCTCTTCACATCAGGTGGTCAAAGTATTGGAGTTTCAGCTTCAACATCAGTCCTTCCAATGAACACCTAGGACTGATCTCCTTTAGGATGGACTGGTTGGATCTCCTTGCAGTCCAAGGGACTCTCAAGAGTCTTCTCCAACTCCACAGTTCAAAAGAATCAATTCTTCAGCACTCAGCTTTCTTTATAGTCCAACTCTCACATCCATACACGACTACTGGAAAAACCATAGCCTTGACTAGACAGACCTTTGTTGACAAAGTAATGTCTCTGCTTTTTAATATGCTGTCTACGTTGGTCATAACTTTCCTTCCAAGGAGTAAGCATCTTTTTATTTCATGGCTGCAGTCACCATTTGCAGTGATTTTGGAGCCTCCAAAAAGAAAGTCAGCCACTGTTTCCCCATCTATTTGCCATGAAGTGATGGGACTGGATGCCATGATCTTAGTTTTCTGAATGTTGAGCCTTAAACCAACTTTTTCACTCTCCTCTTTCACCTTCAAGAGGCTCTTTCGTTCCTCTTCACTTTCTGCCATAAGGGTGGTGTCATCTGCATATCTGAGGTTATTGATATTTCTCCCGGCAATCTTGATTCCAGCTTGTGCTTCCTCCAGCCCAGCGTTTCTCATGATGTACTCTGCATATAAGTTAAATAAACAGGGTGACAATATACAGCCTTGACGTACTCCTTTCCTGATTTGGAACCAGTCTGTTGTTCCATGTCCAGTTCTAACTGTTGCTTCCTGACCTGCATACAGGTTTCTTAAGAGGCAGGTCAGGTGGTCTGGTATTCCCATCTCTTTCAGAATTTTCCACAGTTTATTGTGATCCACATAATCAAAGGCTTTGGCATAGTCAATAAAACAGAAATAGATGTTTTTCTGGAACTCCCTTGCTTTTTTGATGATCCAGCAGATGTTGGCAATTTGATCTCTGGTTCCTCTGCCTTTTCTAAAACCAGCTTGAACATCTGGAAGTTCATGGTTCACCACGTATTGCTGAAGCCTGGCTTGGAGAATTTTGAGCATTACTTTACTAGCGTGTGAGATGAGTGCAATTGTGTGGTAGTTTGAGCATTCTTTGGCATTGCCTTTCTTTGGGATTGGAATGAAAACTGACCTTTTCCAGTCCTGTGGCCACTGCTGAGTTTTCCAAATTTGCTGGCATATAGAGTGCAGCACTTTCACAGCATCATCTTTTAGGATTTGAAATAGCTCAACTGGAATTCCATCACCTCCACTAACTTTGTTCGTAGTGATGCTTCCTAAGGCCCACTTGACTTCACATTCCAGGATGTTTGGCTCTAGGTGAGTGTGAGTGATCACACCATTGTGATTATCTGGGTCGTGAAGATCTTTTTTGTACAATTCTTCTGGGTAGTCTTGCCACCTCTTCTTAATATCTCCTGCTTCTGTTAGGTCCATACCATTTCTGTCCTTTATTGAGCCCATCTTTGCATGAAATGTTCCCTTGGTATCTCTAATTTTCTTGAAGTGATCTCTAGTCTTTCCCATTCTATTGTTTTCCTCTATTTCTTTGCATTGATCACTGAGGAAGGCTTCCTTATCTCTCCTTGCTATTCTTTGGAACTCTGCATTCAAATGGGTATATCTTTCCTTTTCTCCTTTGTTTTTTGCTTCTCTTAATTTCACAGCTATTTGTAAGGCCTCCTTGGACAGCCATTTTGCTTTTTCGCATTTCTTTTTCTTGGGGTGGGTCTTGATCTCTGTTTTTCACCATGTCCTAGACCTGGGGTGAGATACTTGATTTCTCTGCACCTTAGTTTCCTTATCTTTGAAATGTAACATCATATATCCTGGAAATACTGAAATTCCCGAAACTTGCTATGCCTCTGTGTCTTTGGTGAAACTCCTGCTTCTTCAAAGCAGAGGTGGGAGGCGGGGAAGAGAGATGCTCTGCTGGTGGCCTTGAGGAAGGGACATGCGCCAAGGAGTGCAGGTCATCTCTAGAGACTGGAAAACATAAAGGGATTTTCTCCTCAGAGCCTCTAGAAGGATCTAGTTCTGCTGACACCTTGACATTAGCCCCGGGGGACTGATTTTGGACTTACAATCTCTAGAACTATAAGAGAGTAAATGTGTAGTGTTTTAAGCCACTAAGCCTGTGATAATTCATTACAGCAGGAATAGGAAACTAATACAATGCGCTTAAGATTCATCCAAGTTATTGCATGTATGGATGCATTCCATTGTATGGATGTTTCACCACTTGCGTATTCATTTATCAGTTGATGAACACCTGGGCTGCTTCCAAGTCTGGGGCATTATAAATAAAGCTGCTCTGAACATTTATATATGTAGGTCTTTGTGCGGACATATGTTTTCATTTCTCTTCAGCAAATGCCTAGGAGTGGGATTGCTGGGTCAGAAGTGTATATTTAATTTTATAAAAACTGCTAAAGTGCCTTCCAAAGTGGTGCATTCCCACCAGCAGTATGTGAGAATTCCAGTTATTCTATATCCTTGCCAATGTGTGGCATTGCCAGTCTTTTTAATTTTAGCCAGTATAATAGATGTTCAGTGATATCTCATTGTGATTTTAATTGCATTTTCCTGATGACTAATGATGTTGAACTTTTTTTTTCACAGGCTTTTTGGCTATCTGTATTACTTCTTTTGTGAAATGTCTATTCAATTCTTTTGGCCATTAAAAAAATTGGGTCATTTGTCTTATTATTGAGTTTTAAGAGTTCTTTATATATTCTGACTACATAGACTTTATCAGATATATGATTTGCAAATATTTGCTTCAAGTCTGTGGCTTGTGTTTTTATTTTCTTATTAGTGCCTTTCAAAGAGCAGATGTTTTAAATTCTGATCAAGTCCAGTATATCAATTTTTTTTCTTCTATGGATTATGCACTTTGTGTCCTATCGAAGATATCTTTGTGCTGCTGAGTGCTGTGTTATGTTGCTTCAGTCGTGTTCAACTCTCTGTGACCCTACGGACTACAGCCTGCCAGGCTCCTCTGTCCATGGGATTCTCTAGGCAAGGATACTGGAGTGGGTTGCCATTTTCTCCTCTTTGCTTAATCCAAAGTCACAATGATTTTCTCCTTCATTTTCTTCCAGAAGTTTCATAGTTTCAGTTCATGTATTTAGCTGTATGATCCGTATTGAGTTAATGTTTATATATGGCGTGAGGTAAGGGTTGAGGTTTTTAAAATGAAAAAAAAAAAAAATTGGTAATGCCTTTGACTAGTTAGGGTACCAGGTTAATGCTGGCCTTGTGAAATGAATTAGTATCCTACTAGGTGCTGCAGGGAATATAAAGGTCGGATCCAACCCTTGCTGCAATCATACACATAAACATACCTCAAGTATTATAAAGGCAGAATTTAATGAGCTCCATAAGGAAATGCTTCTGGCACTGCAAGAATAAAGAGGGAAGCCATGGGAAGCCTCAAAAAAGCCTTCCTGAAGATGGTAACACTAAAAAAGTGCTTTAGTAGGGCTGCAACTTTGCTCACCCCTGGGGCTAATGTCTGTTGAATGATGCTCTCTTCTGGGCTCACAGAATAGAACATGGATGGTGTCCACTGAGAGTTGTAAACATAGAGGCCCTGCTAAAACAGGTCTACCAGCTGAGAGACTATGGGGGCAAGGGTGCTGTTAGAGGGGATTCAATTAAATTCATGACTGGTTGTTTTATATACATATCCTTTTGTCTCCCCAACTTTTAAATTAACGCTCATTGATCTGTATCCTCCCCACATTGAATAAGGTGCTGGAGGCCTTGGAGAGGAAGATGGGGAGGTGGGGGACCAGCCCTCCTGGAGCGCCCCTGTCTCTGTGCTCAATCTCAGTCCTCCCACCAACCTTCCAATCACAGCTTTAAAATAAAAAGAGAAAAATTGGCTACACCATGCAGCATGCCTGATCTTATTAATATTTCCCTAACCAGGGATCAAACCCATGTCCCCAGCACTGAGAGCAAGGACTCCCAACCACTGGCCCACCAGGAAAGTCCCCAGTCACAGCTTCTCTATCTCCACTTTTGCAGATTAAAAAATGAGTCTCATAAAGATTCAGTGCCTTGCCAAGGGTCAGTGGCTAGTGAGTAGTGGAGCTGAGATTGCCATCGGGTCCCCAGCTCCCCTTGGCCTCTCTGGCACTCTCCCCCTCGGCTCGGAGACGACTTCATTTCCGAGGAAGGCAGGCACACAGACAGGAAAGGAATGGGTGCCAGGGGGAGGTCAGGATGAGATATTTGTGAGTGGGTTTGTTCTGATTTAGCAAAAACACTCAGCTCTGTGGGCCGGGCTGCGGCTGACTGGCTGTGTGGTCAGGGTTTGCAAAGCTTCCAAAGATCCTTTTGCTAGAAGGGCTTTAAAAGCTGCAAGCTCTCAGCAGTTTCTATCAGTTGGGATTTTCTTCCCTCCAGACTGAATCCTGTCAGGGTTTTACTGGCTTCTGTGTTCCCAGACTGACCTGTGTCTCTGTCATCTGAGCTGCACGGCTCTGTCCTCTCACCACTTCCTGTCCCCGGTATCTCCTCGGGAAAGGGTTCTTCACCAGCTCCATCTCCTGGTCCCCAACATCCGCCTCGTCACTCTGTCAGAACCCTCTGGTTTCTCCAAGAAGTTGAGCACATCAGGGACAAAGGAATGCCAGGACCTACTTTTGATCCAGATTTGGGGGTTTGCTTCTTTTCCTGGTATCATATTTTTAAAAAATAATTTTGCAAGTTTTTCAATCTATTTAAATTTAAATTTTTTTTTTTTTTTTTGGCCATACCCTGAGGTATATGAGATCATAATTCCCCAACCAGGGATCGAAACCATACACCCGGCATTGGAAGGAAGAGTCTTAACCACTGGACCATGGGAGAAGTCCCCGGGCTCATATTTTAAAAGAGCTCTCAAACACTAGGGCGCCGTGAGAAGTTACTGCTTGAGGGGCTGGGGTGAGATCCGAGGTCACCATGTATGGAAGTTCCCCTTGTCCCCAGTCCTTGTTCTGATGTCCCGACCACGTGGAATGACCTTATCCTCAGACCCCTCTCAGTGAGCCTTGCTGGCTTGCCCTGGGCATTGGCTTCTTGTCCTTTGCCTGGTCACCATGGGCCCTGCCCTGTCACCTCAGAGGCAAACAGACAGGGCTTGGCCAGGCTGCTGGCCTCGAGGACAGCATCACACCGCTCTGCGTCAGCAGTAAGAGCGTCCGCTGTCACCTGCACCCTGGAGCCCCTCCCCGTTGCCCCAGGAGGCCTCTGTGCCCTCCGGCGCTGGCCCCCACGCCCAGCGCCCAGCGCTCCAGGGATTCCTGGTGGCTCCCGGTGACTTCACGGGAAGCATTCTGGGTTGGTTCTCCTTGCCTCCACCTCCTTCTAGGACTTGCCAAGGATGATGCCTCCAAGCCCCTCCCAGCTCCCAAAATACCAGTCCTGCCTGCCGGCCCTGCCAGAAAATGCTTAGCACATTAGCAGGTTTAGCCGCCGCAGTTGCAGCCATTTAGGAAGCTGCAGAGGCACATAGATTTCATTCTGGAATTCTTTCCAGCTGCTCGCTATTTTGACAACGCTGGGTGGCACCGTTACCAGGAACCTGCAGGGCCTGTGAGCTGGAAGTGGCAGGGGGCCTGGGGGCTGGGGTGGTAGGCGCAGCAGTCTTTTCTCCTTGGCTGGTCTCCCTCCTTGCCTTCTGGAGCTTGCTTGGAACCGATCTTGGATGCCAGCCGTGTATTTCCAGTTGCCACTGTGCTGCGGCTTCTGCTTGCGGGAGAGGCAAGAGGCCGCAAGGCAGAGTGAAAGGAAACGGCCCCACCAGACATCTTCTTGGACTCAGAAGACCTTGCTGCAGTGGCCCTCCGGCCACTTATTGGCTGAGGGCTCTGGAGCCAGTCACCAGCTCTCCAGAACTCCACTGTTCCCATCTGTAGAGGGGATCACATGACCTGATGCCTCTCCCGCACCCCTCCACCGCCCCGCACCTCAGGATAAGATCTGGGATGTACAAGAGAAGGATGCACATGAAAGTGTTTTGGATAGTGGCAAACATTTGCATTTCTGTGAGCCCCTGGAGGGCAGGGACTCTGTTTTGTTTATCTTTGAATTTCTTTCACCATGTTGGTTTGTTGGATAGGAAAGTAAATATGATGACTTTCTGGAAGTTTCTCACTTGCCCATTGATGGTCAGTGTGGTGAAGAGAAGTAAGGTTATGGGTGTATTAGTTTGTAAGGGCTTTTGTAACCAGATATCACAGATTAGGGGTCTGAGGTGACATTTATTGCCTCATAGTTCTGGAGGCCGGAAGTCCAAGATGATGGTGCCCACAAGGCTGGTTCCTTGTAAGGGAGACTCTGTTCTAGGTCTGTTTTAGCTTCTAGAGGTTTGCCGGCAACTTTCGGTGTTTCTTGGTTTGTAGAGGCATTGCCCTGATCTCTGCCTTCATCTTCACAGATGTCTCTGTGTCCAGATTCCCCCTTTTTATGTAAAGATACCAGACATGTTGGATTAGGAGCCACCCTTATAACCTCATTCTAGCTAGTTACATCTTTAATAGCCCTATTTCCTGACATGGAAGGCAAGGGATCTTCTGAGCCCAGGGGCTAACGTAGCATAGGGAAGACCAAGGCAGTGTGCCAGGCCTGACTGGGAAAAGAGTTCTGATGCAGAGGCAGGGCCTTATTGGGTAAGGGACCCCATTTTATACTACCATTCTCAGATTTGGGGAAGTGGATTGTTCTCCATACAAGCAAGACTCATCTTTCTTCCCACTTGGAATTGTGGGTGCTCAGGTATCAAAGCAGGACACTGCTGAGTAAATGTGGTTCCCATTCTCTGCCCTGCCCTTCCTCCTTCTGAAATTGCACTACTCAGATGGGATTCAAACCAGCCCCAAACTTTCAGATTGGGATTTGAACCCATGGATGAGACTTTTCCTCAGCCAAAACTTGAACTGGGACTTGGACCCATTAACTTTTAATTAAGTTCCTTGGTGGCTCAGATGGTAAAGAATGTCCTGCAGTGCAGGACACGTGGGTTCAATCCTTGAGTCGGGAAGATCCCCTGGAGAACACGCTCCAGTATTCTTGCCTGGAAAATTTCATAGACAGAGGAGCCTGGTGGGCTACAGTCCATGGGATCACAAAGAGAATTGAGTGACTAACACTTTCACTTTGAGGACTTAATGAAGCTCAGATTCTTTATGCCTCAGTGCAGAAGGAATTCAGCAAGAGACAAAGTGATATGTAAGAAGTGAATTTATTTTGAGAGACATACATTCCACAGACTGGATGAGGTTCATTGCAAAAGGTAAGAGCAGCCTGAAATATGGGGTGGTTAGCTTTTATGGTGGAGAAGGCAATGGCACCCCACTCCAGTACTCTTGCCTGGAAAAATCCCATGGATGGAGGAGCCTGGTAGGCTGCAGTCCATGGGGTCTCGAAGAGTCAGACACGACTGAGTGACTTCACTTTCACTTTTCACTTTCATGCATTGGAGAAGGAAATGGCAACCCACTCCAGTATTCTTGCCTGGAGAATCCCAGGAATGGGGGAGCCTGGTGGGCTGCCGGCTATGGGGTCGCACAGAGTCTGACATGACTGAAGTGACTTAGCAGCAGCAGCAGCAGCAGCTTTTATGGGCTGGGTAATTTCATCGGCTGGGCTTCCCTGGTGACTCATTGGTAAAGAATCCTTCTGCCAGTGCAGGAGATACATGTTCAGTCCCTGAATTGGGAAGATCCTCTGGAGAAGGAAATGGCAACCCACTTCAGTATTCTTGCCTGGGAAATCTCATGGACAAAGGAGCCTGGCGGGCTATAGTCCATGGGGCTGCAGAGAGTCAGACACGAGTTAGTTACTAAACAATAACAATTTCATAGGCAGATCGTTCCAACTATTTTGGAGAAGGGGGAGGGATTTCCAGGAATTGGGCCACTGCCCACTTTTTGGTTATTTATGGTTGGCCTCAGAACTGTCATAGCACCTGTGGGTGTGTCATTTTACACATGCTAATGTGTACAAGGAGCAAATACTGAGGCTCAAAGTCCTCTGGAAGTTGAATCTGTGGTTGTTTTGGGTCTAGTTGGTTCTAACTAGTTTATGTCGTATTCCCAATTTATTCTTTAAGGACTGTGCCCTGCCCCCTTCCCTCCTGTTTCCCTTTGTCATCCTCTTTGTCCCCCACCACAGTTTCCCACGCTAGCAAAGTAATGCTTAAAATTCTCCAAGCCAGGCTTCAACAGTACGTGAACCTAGAACTTCCAGATGTTCAAGCTGGATTTAGAAAAGGCGGAGGAACCAGAGATCAAATTGCCAACATCTGTTGGATCATCGAAAAAGCAAGAGAGTTCCAGAAAAAACACCTACTTCTGCTTTATTGACTACGCTAAAGCCTTTGACTGTGTGGATCACAACAAACTGTGGAAAATTCTTCATGAGATTTGAAGACCAGACCACCTGACCTGCCTCCTGAGACCAGACCAGACTACCAGACCAGACCAGACCACCAGACCACCTGACCTGCCTCCTGAGAAACCTATATGCAGGTCAAGAAGCAACAGTTAGAACCAGACATGGAACAACAGACTGGTTCCAAATTGGGAAAGGAGTACATCAAGGCTGTGTTTTGTCACCCTGCTTATTTAACTTATATGGAGAGTACATCATGCGAAATGCCAGGCTGGATGAAGCACAAGCTGGAATCAAGATTGCTGGGAGAAATATCAATAATCTTAGATATGCAGATGACACCACTCTTATAGCAGAAAGTGAAGAAGAACTAAAGAGCCTCTGGATGAAAGTGAAAGAAGAGAATGAAAAGCTGGTTTAAAACTCAACATCTGAAAAACTAAGATCATGGCATCTGGTCCACGGCAAATAGATGGGGAAACAATGGAAACAGTGACTGACTTTATTTCCTTGGACTCCAAAATCACTGCAGATGGTGACTGCAGCCATGAAGTTAAAAGACACTTGCTTCTTGGAAGAAAAACACTGACCAACCTAGACAACATATTAAAAAGCACAGACTCATTGGAAGGACTAATGTTGAAGCTGAAACTCCAATACTTTGGCCACCTAATGCGAAGAACTGACTCATTTGAGAAGACCCTGATGCTGCGTAAGATTGAAGGTGGAAGGAGAAGAGGGTGACAGAGGATGAGATGGTTGGATGGCATCACTGACTCAATGGACATGAGTTTGAGCAAGTTCTGGGAGCTGGTGATGGACAGGGAAGCCTGGCATGCTGCAGTTCATGGGGTTGCAAAGAGTTGGACACGACTGAGCAGCTGAACAAGAACAACAAACTTCCCACACCACTCACCTAAAGAGGGATGTATACAGTTCTCAAATAGAACCTCAAGTTTTACTCTTTTATTCACAGGGGTCCTCAAAGGGTCGGCAATGGCCTGCTTGCGTCAGAATTATTTTGGAGAGCACAGTGAAAAATCAAGCTCCCAGTCTCCACCCTAGTCCACTGAATCAGGAGAGGGTGGGGTGGGACAAGGGATCTACCTTTCATAGTTGCTCCCCAGGGACTCTTGTACACACCTGGGCTGAGAACCCCTCCCAGGGTCCTACTTCCTCTCCAGAGCCTTCTTCGCTTCTGGTTCCACCCTGGCTGTCCAGACCCTGCCCTTCCCCACAGCTGGGGTCTGAAATGCAGGGCACCTGTTTTCTGCAGCCTCACGCCCTCCCTCCTTCCCTGGGGTTGAGCATCTGGAAGTTCTGGTGGACAGAGGGCAGTCAGGTGTAGGGGAACAGAATTTGCCACCCCCAAATATGTCTCTTTGGCATAGTAGTTATTTTAAGCTGATTATTTTCTGAGAAACAGCCAACAGGGAAAAGAAAAACAAACTGAACACTGAGTAGGAGTTACTGTTTTGTAAGAAATATTTACATTTATAAGGGAAATTTCCTTTCATAAGGGCTTCCCCCTCACGGTACCAAAAAGAAGCTGACCAGATCTCCCGAAGCACCACCCACGAGGAAGGCGATGACCTCAAGCTGTGGGACAACCTTATCCTTTTTTACTGTACTTTCCTGCTCACCTCCCACAGATGACTCCCTGCCCCCCCACCCCCCTTCCCCCAGCATTCTCTTCGGTCTTTAGCCGAGAATGGTAATTAAGGTGAGGACTTTGGCCATTTTGGGGAGTTACTTAGTCTTCCTGAGTTTCCCCCATGTGTACATGTTATTAAATTTTTGTTTGGTTTTCTCCTATTGATTTGTCTCATGTCAAGGTAATTCTTCGATCAGCCAAAAGAACCTAGAACTGATTTTCCTTCCAGACACGGGCTTGCATATGGGTTGGAAAAGAGGGTGGCTGGTGACCTGTACTCACTTGCTGTTGTCTGACTCTTTCCCCATGTCTTCGTATCCTTCCCCTGCTCCACTCTGCCCCAAGGCTTCATGTGGAGCGACCGGGTCTTGAGTCATCAGGCAGTATCCCAGCAGGGCTGGGCAGCCCTGCACCCTGTTTGGAAATGGTATTAAAGTTTCCGGTGACTGAAAGAGAGGTAATATTCTGGAGTGAAGTCTTTGATCTTAGCAGAAGTGTGGGGTTCTTTGAGCACCTCTGTTTTGTCCCACATCTGTCCTCTGCTCACATTAGACCTTCTTCAAGGCTCTTTGTTCTCTCCCATATCCACAGTTCCATTTTGCAACACCTTATCAGAAAAAACACACCATTACCAAAAAATATCCCCCCATCAAAAACAAACAAACAAACAAAAAAGCACCAAAACAAAATCCACAAAAACTCAGTACATTTTAGCAGCTTAAATATTTTAGAAGGAAGAAGTACTGTTGTCCTACTTACTAACAGAGTGGCAATTAATCACCCATAAGCTTTACATTCTATCCTGTGGAGCCCCTGCCCCATTTCTTTTTCTGAGATATACAAGCTGAAAATACAGGGTGTATTCTTCATAGGCTCTTAGGAGCTCACAGTACATTGGAGCTAGAATGTAAGCCCTGTAATGGCAGGAACCCACTGTACCCCAGAGTCTAGAAGGTGTCTGACACGTAAGAGGTGCTCAATGAACATTTTTTTTTTTCTTTTCAACCGAATGAATATCAGAGCTGAAAGGCACTGCCAAGTTCAGCTTGGCCAGATGAGCAAACAGAGGCTCAGAGAGGTGAAATCATTCACTTGAGTTTGCATAGCAAGTAGGTGGTCTGGCCTGGGGGGTGGAACTCAAATCAACAGGACTGTTCCTGAGCTCCCCAGACTATCAAAATCCAAGCCATGGCTTCTGAAGTACATTCTATAAGCCCAGAGACCTCTGGCTGATTCCTTGGTGGAAGAAGCTGTTCAGACCCTTCTGTCTTTCTGGGTCCAAGATCTCAGAAGTTTGGATGGAAGCAAAAAGCTTTTGGGAAGGGTTTTCCCCCTCCCAGAATAGACAGCATCTCTGAAAACAGTACTTGGATTTCTAGGCTGACATTATAAACACTACCTCATCCTAAAAGTAAATGGTGAACTATTTTCACACACTCTTAAAATTTTAATTTGGAAACCTCTTGTCCTTGGAATGCAAAATTCACCAGGCTTTTACATGCTGTGGGCAGAGCTAGTTTCTAGAACTTTCTTGCCAGCTCCACTTGTGGGGAAGGACCAGTGGGATTTGACCAGCTCAGTGACTTTTACTGTTTGAGTTCAGAATGTCTTGTTTGTTTGAAAATGTTCACTCAGTTCAGGGTTCTCCCCTCTGCCCCTCACCCCCCTACCCCAACACACATACTCCTCCTTTACAAAGCAGAACACTTTCTAGTGGCTGGTGGTGAAAAGGTAAAATTATTCACGTAAGCACCAGTCAGATAGTCCTAATTTCACCTTGATCTGTTGCCCTCCTAGGCTGACCCTTACTCCATTTCTGATCTCCCCGCTTCCAGATCTTACATCCGTCTTTGACCCACTCCTTTTCCTAATTCTCACTCTATTCTAGACCTTTCCCCTGGTTCTAACCCTCACTACATCCCTCACCCCATCTCTGAGCTTATCTTTTCCCATCTGTGAGGTCAGAGAAGGATGACCTCAGGGAGGGAGAGGGATTTTCCTTGTCTTAGGTTACCTGGTATTTTTTAAAAGTTGAAAGTTTAGTGGTTTGTTTTTTAGGCAATGTCAAAAGGCCCTTCTGTCAAAACTAGCCAAGTCAAAGGGCAGTATGACGGTTATGCAGGAGTCAGTATCATGCCCCCTTTCTAACCTGTTAATAATAATAATAAAGCATTTATGGAGCCTTTGTTATGTATTAAGTGTGACATTAGTCACTTTCTCTAGTACTTATTTGTCAAATCCTCACAGCAACTCTAGGAGTCAGATATTTTAATTTTTATTTTATTGGTGGGAAAACAGGAACAAACATCTTAAGGCAATTGCTCAAGGGCATACAGTGAGTAAGAAAGGCAGTTAGAAAATTATGGACACTTATGTCATGATAAGTGAAGTGTTTCCTTCAAGGTCCCCCTTGTGGATGTCCTGCTTGGATATCTTGGTGCGGTGTGATGGCAGCCTCTGAAATGCTCAAGATCAGAGAAAACACTCCTCCTTAACCCCGTAGGTAGGTAGGCAAGCACTCCCTTGGGCCATGCTAGAAATAAACCTGGGAACAGCTTTCCAAAGAGACAAATGGTATAGAGATGGGATTTGGTATTGGATTTCTCCCTCATCTTGCTTCATTTTAATTAATATTTAAGCACTGGGCAGTATGGCAGGGACAACAGAGGATGAGATGCTTGGATGGCATCACCGACTCAATGGTTTTGAGTAAATTTACTCAAAACTCAATGATTTATTTGAGTTTAATTATTTACTCAATGATTTTGAGTAAACTACGGGAGTTGGTGATAGACAGGGAGGCCCAGCATGCTGCAGTCCATGGAGTCGCAAAGACTTGGACACGACTGAGCAACTGAACTGAACTGAACTGGGCAGTATGGGGACAAAAAAGAGACCAGCCTGTCCTCCAGGAGCTCACAATGTAAATGAGACTGATGTGATTAATTCTGCAATAAGGCACAGGACAATGAGCTAAGGGACAGTGGCTCGGAGAGTGGAGAATTTGGGGAGAGAGTGACACAAAATCATGTCACATTTCAGGAGTCACTTGGTTTTTAGGAGAACCACTGACTGAAGCCGCCTTCCCTGGCCAGACACCGTAGTAGGCACTTCCATGAGTTATCTTACAACAGGAGGTCCTGGTAAGGAACATGGAACTAACAAGCTATCACCAATGGGAAGAAATTGGGAAAGGTCAAATTGGAGAGTGGAGACCCCAGTCCATACGTCCTCCCAGAATCCTTCTCGCTGGAATCCATCTTGGCTGAGTGATGTGTACACCATCAGGAAGGACCCTGAATCAAATGACTGGCCAGAGACAACCCAGAAACTAACCCCATCACCACAGAACCTGAGACTGTGGGCCACGTGACAGAGCCATCCTCCTATTTCCCTTATCTTGCTGCTCTCCTCCCGGGCACCCCTTCCCAATAAAATCTCTTGCTTTGTCAGCAAGTGTCTGAATGTTTTGACAAGAGCCTACTCTCGGGCCCTGGAAGGGGTCCCCTTTCTCGCGACAGTTGCATGGCCACTACAGGTTTTCGGCACTTCCAAAATGGCGTTCCTTGCAAGAGCAACCCCTCCTCTTTCTCAGTGAAAGAAATTATTATAATGCAAAATGTTTTTCAGAGTTTGCAGGGCTGAACTTTGTTGTTGCTAAAGGTGATGAACGTGGAAGTGATGTGAGGTGAGGGTTGGAGCCAGGGTGGAGGATGTGGAGAGATGGGTAGAGGGGTAAGGATTGGGTCTTACAATGGCCTGAGCCCCTTAACCTGGCCCCCGCTGAGGGAACTTTCATTGAGGGAACTAACTGAAAGATTAAAATCAAGGTTCTGCGGATTTCAAGGAGAACACGGTTAATACTTATCAAATGTTGGTCAGGCAGCATCATGACCAGGAAGTGGCAAAAAAAGGGAGGAATTAATGACTGTGAAAAAGTAGTTCTGGGGAAGGGTAGGAGCTCTGTGGAATGGACAGATGAGAATATGGTGTATTTGAGGAGCTTCTCAGGAAATGTAAGGAACGAGGTGGGGTCATCACTAGAAGGGCCTTTGACGATTTCAAAGCGTGATCGTGCAGTCCCCCTGTTAGTGTGTGGGGCAGGTGAGAGGAAAGGAGGCTGGGAAGTGTGGAGGCCTGAGCTGGAGGAAGCCCTGTTTGGAGTCCAGGAGAGGCAGAACACAGGGGCTGTGGTTCAGGGGGACTGGCTTCTTTGGCGACAAGAGACATTTTTTCCTTAGGGACTAGAGACAGTCATCTTTTCCACACCTTAGCTGTTACCAGGACCCACCAAGATGACCCCGTGTGCCCGTTATCATGTGGCTCCTGCTCCTTTCCTCCAGGTTCAGGCTTCGTCTCAGCTTTGTAGGCGGTAGGCATTCTCCTTCCTCAGGCATCCTCCTCCTCCCTATGGAAATAGGTCCCGGCCGGGGCCGGGGCCTGCGCTGTGAACGCAGAGGTGTGTGTGTCTCCAGGGCTGGTCAGGGGCTCTCCTGTGGAGAAGGAGGAAGCTAAGCTCAGGGAGGAAAGTGGCTGCATCTTTGTTTCCCTCAGTTGCTAGCTCGATGCATCGCAGAACCTCTGTTTCTTGAAAAAAAAACCAAGGAAACAGCTAGTTATGGCAGAGTGACGAGAATTCAGATATTCTGATTTTTTTTTCCTTTTTTGGCCACTGTATTTTCCATGACACCATCCAGGGCTCTGTGTATTTTATACTCAAGTCCCTGGAAACAGTTTCGCTGGAGTAGTGAAATGACATCTCTATATTAATAGGATGGATTCAGTGAGAAGAAGCAGATTCGGGTCCCTTTGAGGGTTTCCTGCGTGTCATCCCCCAGCCTTGGCACTTCCTCATGGCCCCGTTCCTGCTACTTCCTCTTCTTTCTGCCTCCTTATTGAAAAACGAACAAACAACAAAAAACCAACCTCCTGACACCTTATCAATTGCAGTGAAAGAAGGCCTTGTACATAAATAATTACATGGGGGAAAAAAACAAGTCCTGCCCTCAGATAAATGTGAGAGGGTAGTGGCTTGGGCAGTGTTCAGTCTTTATTTAAATTAGGGATTCTGCGGATTGTCGTTGTTTTGCTGTTGTTCTTGTGGGCTGGTGTGCAGTAGCCCAGTGTTCACGCAATGCCTTGACTTCACAGCCGCTTCTCCTAGGATCATTACAGAATGGCATAATGTAGCCATTGTTGTCTTCCACAAAGAAGCACTGTCATAGGGTGATGGGATAGGGCCGGGGGGCGCAGGCGGGCAGCGTGGATCTGGAAGGCGGATCTTTGTGCTGGTGTGAGTGTGTGTGTCCTGGACAGCCATGCTGGATCTTGAATTATTTTTCTTATTCCATTCTTTGAATCCCTAGCCACCTGTGCCTTCTTTTCCCCAGTTATTCATCCCTGATTTCCCTCACCAAGGTCCTATTTTAGGCTGCTCTATACTCTTCCCTCCTAGGGTTATCCCTGGGCCTAGTGTGAGGACTTCAGCCAAAGATGCTGAACTAGGATGTTTGAAGGAAGTGTTTAAAATTGTTTCGGTGAAGTGATTCACCCGAGTCTGATGGCTCAAGGGCTTGTGGTGTTACAGATGACCTCAGAGGTCATCCAGGCCAACCCCTTTCACTGGACATCTGAGTTGTTCAGAGCCCTTTCACTGCAAAGCTCGTGTTACTTCTGGGACATATTGGATATCTATCCGCTCATTCATTCACTCACTCAGCATAAGCTTGCCAAGCACTTGCTGTGAGGCTAGCGCCTGGGCTAGGTGGTGGGTATATAGTGATGAGAAGAAAAGGGCACCAATCCTGCCCTCATGGATCGTCCACTCCAGGTGCCCATGTAGGCAGGTGAAAGGTCTGCAGGTATCGTTAGGCCCACTTGACCCCTGTGGAATCCAGGGCTGGGCAACACGCTGGCATCGACTCTTGAAGCTAGAAATTAGGACCAGATCTTCATGGCCCATGTGCCAGCCAGGGCCAGGCAACACTGTTTTTTTCTTTTCTTTTTTTTTTAAATGGTAGTGAGATCTCTCAGACTGAGATCTCCCTTGGAGATTTTTATGGTAATACCTGCCTCTCATTTCTCCCTCTCTCCTACCTCCGCCTCTCACCAGACTCTTCTGCGCTGGGGCTGGGGCTTACATGTAGAAATGTTTTGGAGTCCACCCACAAGCACCATTGGCATCTGAATGGGAGGGCTACCTATGTTACCATGAACCTCAGAGGCCATGGCCTTCTCAGTTCACTCTTAAAGATGCAAAGGACAGGTTTCACTGAAGCCAGGGGACACAAGGAGGGCCACTGAGCTGAGGTTCTGTGAACAAGCTGAGAAGAGAGAAGCACTTTTCTATCCTCGGAAGGAACCTGCCTCAGTTTTGCCACCTGGAAAGGTGAATTTATACTAAAAATGTATGCTCTTTATCTAACATTCAGCTTTAATTGGGAGTGCTTATTTTATCTGGTGACATTACAGGGCGGGGTGGGTGGAAAGGTGGGCAGTTGGGCGGGGCCTCTGCTTCCCCCCGGGGCTGATGACGGCAGGATGGGGTTATTGGAGCCCCGAGGTTCTGAAAGGTGGTGTGACGGCAGGTATCAAATGAGATCGATCAGAAGACGAGAGACTGAACGTCTCTGCTGTTTGTGGCCTTTGGAGAAGTCACCACGGAGGAGTCGCACTCGCACAAACCAAGAGAAAAAGAGTGGTCTTTAGCCTTGCTTCTTACCCAATCACGTCTGAAGATACATTCCGTAAAATAAACAGATGTATTCCCTTTGTGTATATTTTAAAAAGAACCCAAATTCTTTCCTCCTGGTGAGTTAAAACAAACACCCAGGGCTGAAAGTCTGTGCTCAAAAGTGTGTCTCAGGCCCCCGGCTGCCTGGGGGTGTGTGCCTAGAAGTGGTTGCTGACAGATACAAGGGGCTGAGGGCTCAGCATCTTTGTGCCCATTCCCAGGAGTTAACTTGAACTCGGTTTTCTATGTGATTCTAAAAAGCATAGTGTATGACCACTGGGCAGGTCCTTGGAGATGAGCCAGTCTGAAAACCAGGAACTCTTGGAACTGACCAGCTGTGACCAGCGAGAGCACATTTGCTGGCTGGTACCCACACACTGCCGTTCATGGGTGCCATCCCCTTTCCTCCTCTGCGGGTGTTTCTTGTCCATGGCTCATCCGATGTTTGTGGTTCCCATGCTCTGGCTCTGAGTCATCCTGAGGGCAGAAGCTGGGTGGGGATGGTATCTACCATCGGGGTTATTCCCGAGGAAGCTAGTACTTCTTACCCCCAGTAAGTACCCCTCTTTTCCATTCTTGGAGTGGTTCTGTGTGCAGCTCTATCTTCCCTCTCTCTTGTAAGCAGTCATTTCCCAGCTGTAAGGAGAGATGGGATGTAGAGCCTCACGTTTTGGGTTAGTGCCTCATCTTTGTGGCAGCCAACCTAGTCTTGTCCAAATGTGCTGAGTTTGGGTGCTGGTTTCCTGGTCGTCCCCACTGAGCACCTGCATCCCAAGCAAAGAGACAGCTGAACCTGCCTGGTTATGGGATCACCCCTCAGTAATCCCCGGAAAGGTCCTTCTGCTCAGAACTTTGTGGTGACTTCACAAAGACCGTGAGATGGGGACCATGATTTGTAGTGGGGTGAATGGTATATGGTTTCTTAAAGTGATTGCCTGAAGTGTGAGCATGCACAACACGGTGAATAGTTCATGGTGTGGTTCTGTGTGAACCACCAGTTACCTCCCCGAGGTCGTGGTGATGCCATCAGCCCGGTGGCAGAGGAACAGGCCTTGTCCTTGCTCTGAGCATCCTCTCCCTCGCTGCTATCTCTTTGTTTCTATTTCTCAGTTCTTCGAGCCCCTTAGTGTCCCTCCATGGCCATCTGGACTCCTCATATCCTTGTTTCAAGGCCAGAGCCCATAGATACGTTTGTGGACATCTGCCTGCAGTGATTCCAGATCCAGTCATGAGAGCACAGTGCCCGCATCCTCAGTAACTCTGTGGCTGCTGCCCAGATCTCAGTGGATGCTGAGAATAGAAAGAAGTTACAGCCTTGGGCCGGTTTTTTCATGTGACGTAGTGCCTGTGAATGCTAGGAATGGTTTCTTCTTGTACAGCAGTATTGGTGGGATTATGTTAACTACTCTGGCTTGGGGGCCAGAGAGGAGAATAACTACGGGGTGAGTGCTACCCAGAATGTCTTGTCCCCCAGTGTTCCTAAGACCAGAGCCACATGGAAGTAAGTCCATGGCTATTTCCTTTCCTGTGTTATCAAGTGATCCCTGACTGCAGTGGCGTGAGGGTATTATTTGTCTCATGCCTGTTTGTATGTAGGCTCAATTTGCAAACACATAACCACTTGCCAGGGCTTCCCAGGTGGCGCTAGTGGTAAAGAACTTGACTGCTAATGCAGAAGATGTAAAAGAGGTGGGTTCGATCCCCGGGTCAGGAAGATCCCCTGGAGGAGGGCATGGCCACCCACTCCAGTATTCATGCCTGTGGACATGAGAATCCCGTGGACAGAGAAGCATGGTGGGCTACGGTCCATGGGCTTGCACAGAGGTGGACATGACTGAAGCGACTTACATATGCAGCCACTTGCCTGTCGGCCCCATCCACTCATCCATCCATTAATTGATCCATTGGTTGATTAACTGATCCATCCATGCATCCATCTGTCCATGCATCCATCTGCCCACCCATCCAGTGATGGATGGTAAACTTATGGGACCAGAAAGGTAAAGTAAAATGAGGAAAATGGGCTTGTTAGATACAGAAGGGAGTGGTGGGGACTGTGGTAAGCTGGAGAGTGCAGTTTACTGAGCTGCCGTATACAGCATTCCCTGACTCTGACCTCCTCTCAGGCTTGGTGTTCGGCAACACTGACGGTTACAGTGAGCCACCTTCATCTCACAGGCACTTAGGTTGCCCGCCTAAATCTGTTTGGATGGGGCGCCAGGCTTCTTCCTCAGCCTTGTGCAGGGTCTTTCGGTAAAACCAAACCCTGGAATGTGCACTAGCCAGGGCTTTTAAATGCTGCAAACGGCAAGAAACTCAACTCAAACTGCTTAAGCATAAAGAGGAATGTATGGGCGCATGTACCTAACGTTCAGGAGTATATCTGCTTCACTTGGGACTGAATCTAGGGGCTCAACAAGGTCATCTGGATTCCCTCCACCTCTCCTTTCTCTCTTAATTCTGCTTTCTTCTACACTGACTTCCTTTGCGAGAGGCCTGCTCTGTGGAGTCTCCCAGCAGCATCAGATACACATTTTTATTAGCTTTTTCATACCAAGAGAAAGTGCCTCATTCCCTCAGAAATTCCAAGACCGATTCGAATTTGCCTGCCTTGCAGCACATGTTCATTTACTTTTGATGCAAGCACTAAGGCTTGGGGAGGTGGTTTTCTCATTGGCCAGGGCTGGGTCACAACCCTCTCCCTAAAGCTGAGGGATGGAAATGAGTTGATTTTACTCAATTGATGGTGGGGAGAGCTGGTTCACTGGAGGAAAATTGAGGTCTTGTTACTGGAAGGAGGTGGCATGGCAGCTCAACAGATAACCCATGGCCACCATAGACAGGGAGGATGGGCTGATGCACAGACTGGGCCCTTACTGTAAGCAAGACTCAGGACACTGAGCAGGACCAGAGCTGCTCGCCCCTTCAGCTCTAGCCCCCTGGTTTCAGTAGCAGCCACCGCTCCCCTCTGTCCTGCCCTCATCAGGCGCAGGATGAGGGTAGCCCTGGGCTTCGTGGGCAGCGGCTCTCCTACTCTGCCTCTCCTCTGCTCTGAGACTCTTGGCTCTAAGGGAACCTGATACGTCTGTGTGTGTGTGTGTGTGTGTGTGTGCTCAGTTGTGTCTGACTTTTTGTGACCCCCATGGACTGTAGCCCTCCAGGCTCCTCTGTCCATTGGATTTTCCAAAGAATACTGGAGTGGGTTGCCATTTCCTTCTCCAGGGGATCTTCCCAGACCAGGGATCCAATCCACATATCCTGCATTGGCAGGCAGATTCTTTACCACTGCACCACCTGGGAAGCCCAGGGAAACCTGGTACTCACCTCAGAATTATGACTTCCAAAGGTTTTGGAGTTTGGAAGAGGGCAGTAATCCAAGAGGGTCCCAAAGTGCTCAGAGCACTCTGTAATCTTCCAACCTGGTCCTGCTGTTGGAGGAGGAGTTGCTGAGACTGGTTTCAGCAGTGCTTGATTTGGGCTCAGAACTTGGCTAGGCTGATCCCATGACTTGGCCCAAGGCAGGAACTGAGGCTGTTGGAAGAGTCATTCTTAAGAATATGGAGACTTTGGTTCCATCCTGGGCAGAAGCTGCTGGAAGAGGAGCAGGACCAGGCTGTATCCTTAGCAGGTGGCAGCCTCTGGTGCAGCCTAGAGAGGACCCAGAGTTCTCCATTGGGACTTTGGTCCCAGAGAGTAAGTCAGGCAGATGTTGGGTCCAACCTCAGTAACATGGAATCCTCAGTGCCAGAAATACCACCTCTTGGATTGAGCAACAGTTTTCTCCTCACCATCAAGGATAATTTTAACTGTTTCCTACCTTGTTTTTGTTGTTGTTGAAAATATGGTGACCAGACAGCGGAATGTGAGAAGGCAGATAGATAAAGGGTAAATATACCTCATAGAAGGATATATTTATAAAAGCACTTGAAACTGTCAATAAGTAAAACTCTGTTAAGAAGTAGAATTATCGATAGCGGAAAGCACTCAAGAGACTTGACACTCAATCTTGTTTGCTACAACAACCCAGTGAGGGAATGACAGGGAAAGGTCGTTTTCTTTTTAATATCACTTTACAGAGGTAGAAATGGTGATTAAGAAAATTAACAAAGTCTTGCAGGTATTTGAAGAGTTGAGTCTAGAACTTAAATCTCTAAACAACTAATCTATTTTTTAAATCACCACACCCTTCTCTGATGGCTCAGTCCGTAAAGAATCCGCCTGCCAGTGCAGGAGACCTGGATTCAATCCCTGGGTCGGGAAGGTCCCCTGGAGGAGGAAATGACAACCCACTTCAGTATTCTTGCCTGGAGAATCCCAGGGACAGGGGAGCCTGGTGGGCTACAGTCCATGGGGTAACACGAGTTGGACACGACTTAGTGACTAAACCATCACCACCACATTATAAGTTCATGTGAAACTTTCTTTTTCACTTTACTATAAACTTTCCAAAAAAAGAATGCTGACTGAGAATATTAAAGAAAGTGAGTCTTTTATTAGGTATCACATAACTAAATATGAAAATATTCTGAAAAAAATCTGAAAAATATTAAAATGGTTTAACCATAGCATCTCAATAGAATTATGCAATCCAACATAGTTCAACTTTCCAGCATGGCATTCATTAATTCCAAGTTTTATTGATTCATTGATTCAGTACTTTATTCATGAAGCAGTTACTGTGTAACTATTATACACCAGGCCTTTTATTGGCTGTTGAGGACGTAAGGATGAAAGAGACACTGATTCCTACTAGTTTTGCTTCTTAACAAAATGCCCCAAGGCTTAGTGACTTCAAAGAGCAACCATTTATCTTGCTTACTGTTCTGTGGGTTATCAGTTTGATCTGGGCTCAGCTGGGTGGTTCTTCTGATCTGGGCTGGGCTCACTTCTGTGTCTCTGGTCAGCTGCTGGGTAGGTTATGGGCTGGTTGGACTAGAATAGCCTCAGCCAGGACAGCTTATCTCTGCTTCTCCTCTATATTCACCCAGCAGGCTAGTCCACGCTTGTTCACATGCCAAGCAACTAGGCAGGTTTTCAGGAGAGCAGAGTGGAAGCTCAAAAAGCCTCTTGCAGCCTGGGCTTGGAACCGGCACAACCTAGCTTCCACTGTAGTCCACTGGTCAAAGCAAGTCAATGAGGTTATCCTAGCAGACTCTTCAACTACAGTTTTATTATATTGGCTTGGTCAAAAAGCTCATTTGGGTTTTTCTGTACCATCTCATGGAAGAAACTAGATGAACTTTTGTTAGTTGCTCAGTCATGTCCGACTCTTTGTGACCCCATGGACTGTAGCCCACCAGGCTTCTCTGCCCATGGAATTCTCCTGGCAAGCATACTGGAGTGGGTAGTCATTCCCTTCTCTAGAAGATCTTCCCGACCCTGGGATTGAACCTGTGTCTCCTGCACTCCTGGCAAATTCTTTACTCTCTGAGCCACCAGAGATGAACTTTGGGGCCAACACAATACTCAGTCTCCTCTCCAGGTGCTATGCTTAGTCCACTGTCTTGCTTCTCTTGTCACTTCTCCACACCTCATCCTACCCCATTGGGAAGACCCACCCTCTCTCCTTTTTTCCTTCTCCCTAATCCTACCTACCTTTCAGATTCTACCTTCATAAAACCTTCTGGAGGTGATTCTAGAGTCAACTGACCTCTCAGTTTCTTTTATTGGCAACAATACTTATTTCATTTACCACTCACAAGGTATTTGAATTAGGGGCTAAAGATGCTAAAAGTATCCTCACCCTTCCCAGGTGGTAATATTTGTAAAGAACCTGCCTACCAGTGCAGGAGACATAAGAGGTGCCAGTTCGATTCCTAGGTCAGGAAGATCCCCTGGAGGAGGGCATGGCAACCCACTCTACTATTCATGCTTGGAGAATCCCATGGACAGAGGAGCCTGGCAGGCTGTGGTCCATAGGGTCGCAAAGAGTCAGACATGAATGAAGTGACTTACCATGCATGCACAAAGAGGTCTACTTTCTAGGAAAATGGAAATAATAAAGCCTACCTCATAGAGTTGTTCTAAGGATTAAATGAATTAATATGCACAATGCCTTGCATAGTGTCTAAAACATGGTAAAGTCCCTATGAATTCAACATGCCAAGGGTGTTACATGATATTTAACCAGTAAACCATGTGAGAGGCAAGTTTTCCTGTCTCCTTTACAGATGAGGAAAGTGATGCTCACATAAGTTATATGATTTCCTACAAATCACATAGCTAATTTAGCAGGAGTTCTGAAATTCAAATTCTAAACCTCTTTTAACCTCACTTGAGATACTTCAGTGATGGAATGAAATAACCCAGGATGAGGCTGTAAGATAAAATCCTTTTTCCTTTGGTCCCTGCCTCAGTTTGCTCATCCACAAAATGGGAAGGTAGAAAGATTCATGATGGGGACTGTTGACTATAACCTGCAGCCCAGATTAATCGCAATACAAATTAAAATAATACTCAATTATCTGTAAGAGAAACACACATAGGGGAATGGAGTATGAGTTTGTGGAGAAGAGTGCTTGGGCTTTGTGCATGTATTCTTTCTTCAGAAAGTAAACTGAGCTTCCTGTTCGTGGACTGTATCCCAACTAGGAAATTCTGAGCACGAATCTTAAGTCTTTGGGTGTCTCTGTTGGGTCCCTCTGGCCTCATAGCATCAGTCTGCATTGGGCTGAGTGGCCCTTCTGCTTCCTGGGGCCTGACTGGGCCTGCTGGTGTTTGCGGATAGTCAAGTAGTTCATATCAAACTGGTTTATTTAGTGACTGGACCTGATCAGAGCAGTGTAACTGACCAGTGGACTAGTGGGCAGCTCACTGGTTACCACTGACTAAACATTTATTGTGAACCCAGCATAGAGAGAAGGGTGTGTTTCATTTTTTATTCCTTATGCTATAAGTGGAAAATTAGTACGTGCTTCTAGCTGGGGATAGAAGCTGATGCAGACACTAGGTCATGGAGTGGGAGGTGGATGTCCTGTGCATGTAGGCACTGTACACCTGCCACCTGAATTAGATTTTTGCTTCAAATTTATTAAAAAATTGAAGTAGAGTTGCTGTACAATAGTATGTACGTTTCAATGTACACCTTCAATATTCTCTAGTTTAGGACAGAACCTTACTCCTCAGAATCTCACCATTGCTGTAAGAGTTTTCCAGTGCTCTTCGCTGCAGAACCCACCTTTGGCAGACAGAATAGGGGCTCCTTGAAGATGTCCACACCCTAACCCCTGGAACTTTGAATATGGAGAAAGGGAGTTGGTGGATGTGATTAAATGAAGGACTTTGAGAAGGGGAGGTTATCCTGGATTATGTGGCTGGGCTTGATGTAATCTCGGGGGTCCTGGTAGAGGGAGGTGGGAGGCTCAGACTCTCACGGGGATGTGACAGTGGAAACAGAAATCGGAGTGATGCAATGGAGGAAGGGGTCACAAGTTAAGGAATGTGGGCCACCCTAGAAGGTGAAAAAAGCAAGGAAACAAGTTCTCCCTTAAGGCCTCCAGAGGGAATGCGACCTGGCTGACACCTTGATTTTAACCCTCTGGGACTCATTCTGGACTACTGCCCTCCAGGACTGTCAGATTCTGCGTTGTCTTATGGCACTAAGTTTGTGGCCACTTGTTAGAGCAGCAGAGGGAAACCACTACACCACTTTTCCACGTGTCCTGTTGAATATTCTGAAGTTCCAGCCTGCTCAGGCTTTCCCTCCTTTGTGACCAAGTGCCCTTTCAGAAAGGGGCTAGCAGCCCTTGACCCACCCCTAGGGAAGGTCTGTGCCATGAGTTAGGTTCCTGCTGGCGTGGCTAGTTTGCATGGAATCATTCACATATGGTTGTGCTTCTGAGCATGGACCCTATTGGCTAGATAGCTGACTGGTGGTAGGGGTGCTAGCTGAGCCATTGAGCTATTTTATTTTTTAATATATTCTGCTGCTCTTCATCCTTGTGGACAGGGAGGCCTGTGGAACAGACAGTACTGTCTGGGAATGACCCCCAGCTGTCTTTTCTGCCACTGGTGGTAGAAGCAAGTGGGGGTGGGCCTCCACATCATAGTAATGACAGCTAATATGGATTGATCACTCAGAGTGAGGCTATTTCATCTGTTCAGAGAGGCCTATGATGACGGTCATATTATCCCATTTTACAGATGAGGAAAGTGAAGCTCAGACTGGTCAACAGGTCACACAACAAATAAATGAGAAGCTAGGACTCAAACCTGGCCTCCTAATGCCAGCGCCCAGCCCTTTACTGAAGTGCTTTGCTGCCCCTCCCGTGGTGTGGCATGCCCGGAGCAGGCACTCCTGCCTACTAGCTCAATGATTGGATGGCCGTCACTCAGGCAAACCAGGGGCAGCTTTGTGAATCCCCATCCAAGGATTCAGAGTAGACTGAGGGGCTGCCAGGAAGCCCAGCTGGACAGCGAGGAATTTACTCCTGCAGGTGCACAGACAGCATGGAGCTGGCTGTCTCGCTTAGCATCTTGTACCTGGGCTTGCGGGTGGACCTGACTAAATTCTTGAGTTTGCTGATGTCAGGCGCCAAGCAGGAAATGGGGGTGGCGATCCCTCAAGGTCTCTATTTTCCCAGGGCTTCCCTCACCCGTCTTTAGGTGCTCCAAATGGCCCAGCTAGGGTGGGAGTTGAGTGTGGGTTTGTTAATTTCCTTTGTTCCTTCTCGAGTATGGAAGGGAGATGGGAGGAAAGAGTGAGGATGGAGTTAAACTTAGTGTGAAGCTGCAGGCTGGAGGGGAGCCCACGTGCCTTCACGTGCTTAGAAATTACCCACGTCCCTAATAAATTGGCAGCTTGTGTGGCTGCTTCCTCCCTTTTGGTTTCTTTTATATCTTGCTTTTGTGAGAGAGAATTTACCACTGATGAGCCTCACGCCAAATAATGAATAGAAGGCAAGTGACCCCAGCTGTCTCTGCCCTATGCCATCCCCAGGAACGTCTTGTCAGCCCTAGTGGTCGTCTTTGCCCAGCCAGTTTGTCTGGGACGATGCTGCTTCATTAAATTGCCTCATGACTGCTGTCTGACAGTTTTGATTTCCTTCCTCTCCAGGTCCCCCACAACTTATTACTCTATGTGCAACATTGGGCAGAGCAAGGCAAAGATGTTGATTTTCCTTCTTTTGTTCTCGGTTTCTCTGAATATTAACTCCATCTAATCATGTTTGCCATTCTCCTATCTTTTGTGTTGTTCAGTCACTAAGTCACGTCTGACTCTTTGCTCTTTTGCTGTTGTTGTTTAGTTGCTAAGTTGTGTCTGACTCTTTGCGACCCCATGGACTGTAGCCCACCAGACTCCTCTGCCCATGGGATTTCCCAGGCACACATAATGGAGTGGGTTGCCATTTCCTCCAGACGATCTTTCTGACCCAGGGATTGACCCCAAATCTCCTGCATTCGTAGGTGGATTCTTTACCGCTGAGCCACCAGGGAAGCCCTCTCCTATCTTTGCTGCTGTGTCACTTCAGTCGTGGCTGACTCTGTGTGACCCCATGGACTGCAGCTTCTCCCACCAGGCTTCTCCGTCCATGGGATTCTCCAGGCAAGGACACTGGAGTGGGTTGCCATTTCCTTCTCCAATGCATGACAGTGGAAAGTGAAAGTGAAGTTGCTCAGTCATGTCCGACTCTTAGCGACCCCATGGGCTGCAGCCTACCAGGCTCCTCCATCCATGGGATTTTCCAGGCACCCAGTACTGGAGTGGGGTGCCATTGCCTTCTCCCTCTCCTATCTTTAGGGAAGATTAAATTGTTGGTATTTAAAGGGAAGATCAGGGAATCTTTTTGTTTTGGCAGCACCATGTGGCATGCAGGATCTTAGTTCCCTGGCCAGGGATCAAACCTGTGCCCCCTGCATTGAGAGCACAGACTTTTAACCACTGGACTGCCAGGGAAGTCCTGGGCAGGGAATATTTTTGATTAGAGTGAAAGTATTCAAATTCCAGTAGTGCACAGATTTAAAACTGAGTTCTGTGTGTTTCAACATGGTCTTTTTTTTTTTTTTTTTAAAGAATATTTTCTGTTCTGGATGTTTTCCAAACAGTCTGTAAAATGCTGTGGGAGCCATTCACCTAGAGACGTCACATCAGTGATTTAAGATTTAGAGGGACTAGGGGAGAGAAGGTTCAGGAAGGCCCTGGAGATTTGGGGCCCATCTCATGCTGGGTCACTGGAAACGTCCTCAGCTAATTGGACCTCGTCCTGTCAGGACACATCAGACAGGGTCTGGTGGGGGTGGGATGGTCTGGCTGCGCAGGTGTCACTGCTGTGGGTCCTGGGAGTGCTTTGTTACTCTGGGGAACAAGCCGGCCAGCAGTCATGTGGACCGAGGTCAGGAGACTGTGCTGAGCTGGGTTCTCCAGGAGCCCAGGAGCCAGGACTGAAGTCTGGACTATTTTGGGCTGTGTGGTGGCAGAGTTGGTGTGTGTGTGTGTGTGTGTGTGCATCATTATGAGTCTATATCCTCCAAAAATCACTCCCAAGACTAAAAATGTGTGTTTTTTCCACCATTGCCTTCCAAAAAAGAAAACAAGTCTTTAGTCTTTGAATTGTGTTAATGGGGAATATTAGGTCCCACAGCAGGAAGTCTTTCTCCCTTTTTGTTGCCACTTGGTCCCTCTGCCCTCCTCTTGAGTTTCCTCGAGACTCTCTGGAGCATGGACATGGAGGGTCCGAGCCTGCGGGTGGGTTTGTTGAAATGCTGGTGTGTGCCCCAGGATGAGCACACGGCTCCCTGACGGCTCTGCAGAAAGGAGTGGTGGGGGCATGTCATTCCAGGCAGCCTGGAGCCCTCCACTCCCTTCCCTGGCCCATACCTCCACTCCACCTGACTCCCTGATGCCCCTGGGTGGCCGGTGACTCTGGACTGCCTCCCTGGACTGGGTTTGAGTCTGTGACCTTCTTGCCGAGTTAAGGGGCTGGCCTGTGAGGTCGCCTGGACTGGTGGGAAATTAAAGTCTGAGGATATGGACTGATATGTACTTTGATCTCCCTCCTCGGCCACTTAGTAGCTTTGTGGCTTTGGTTAAGTTCCCTGTCCTCTTTGAGCTGCAACCTCCTTATCTGTCGGTTTCAGGGAGGATGTCCACACGTGGCAGCTGAGTCCCATACCTGCCACACTTACGGATTACAAGTGTGATCGCTGAGGCTGAGGGGCCACCGGCTTTGTGTGAGTTACTGGTGCACCATCCGAGGGGTCCCCAGCAGGCTGCTGCCAAGGAGCCTCAGTCCAGCAAAGGACACCCCTGCCCTGGATACGATCACCTGTGCTTTCCCATTCCAGTCCTGGGCAGAGGCTGTGGTCCCTGCAGGGCCGCCCTCTCCCCCTCTGTGGTTGGCAAAGGGCAGAGTCTGCCAGGAAAACCTTCAGCCAGCGAGTCACCATTTATTTATAGGTCTTGGAGGGAGACAGCCCCAAGGCTGTGGGGAAGGGCCTGGCGGAGGCAGCTGCAGGGAGCAGGGGCAGCCAAGGGGGCAGTGATTGTGGTGGGGGGTCTGGAGGAGGTGCAGAGGCTGGGCGGAGTTTGCGTGTTGGAGACTCGGGGTTCCAGCGGAAAGCTGCTGCTTCACCTGGAGATGGCTATTTATGAAAGTGTAGACAGGGGAAAGTACAAGGAGATGGCAGCGCCCCAGGATGAGGTCAAGGGGAGAGGGGACAGTCCCTGGGATGGCAGAGGGTGGCTGTGTGTGGAGAGGTTGCCCGACAGGAGCTGGGACCTTTAGTAGAAGCTGCAGCCACCCAACAGTGACCCAGCGAGGAGGTGGCTGAGGGTATTCAGACCCCATCTCACTCTTTTCCTTCTCTCTGATCTGCCCCTGGCACCTGTGGCTGGCCCAGGCCACCAGAGGCAGAGGGGAGGGAGCAAGTGGCTGACCGTGCAGGACTCCTGGGGCGACTTGGCAGGGAGAAGCATGGCAGAGGGAGAACCGGGAAGGGCCAATGGAAGAGATTCGGGGAGGCAGACAGGATGGGGGCTGAATTCAGTGTACTTCTGTGTGGTCTTGGTGGAGTGTGTAAGCTCTCCAAGCCTCAGCTTCCTCATCTGTAAAATGGGAAAGGTAAAGACAGTCTCTGCCGCATTGGGGTACAATGAAATACTAAGTACTCAGCAAGGTTCCTTGTGTACTGTAAATGAAGATCAAACAGATCAGCTGGGTTCACATGAAAGTGTCCAGCTGAGCAGCTGCCATGTATTGTGTAAGGCCTAGGGGGTATCATTTATCCAGTGCCCGCATGATACTTACTGAGTGCCTCCTCTGCCAGGTACCCAGCCTTAGGCACTGGGAATACAGGCGTGAACAAGCCAGACCAGTCTTTCCTCCAAGGAGCTGACGTATCTAAGCGGGGGGAAGATAGGTAGTAAGTAAATATAAATAAAATAAGTTTTAATAGTTGGCAAGATGCTGAAAAGGCCATAAACCAGAGTGATGGGTGAAGAATGGGTGCTCTCTGAGGGGGTGGGCTGAGCAGAGTGGGAGGAGCAGAAGCAGCCAGCCCTGTAACGACCACAGGGTGCCTGTAGAGGGGGCTGCAGGCCCCCACCCAGGAGGAGGATGGCGTCTGGAGGCAGACAGGCTGCGGGGAGCTGGGCACTGGTTGGATCATGGCGTCACCATCTAGGGTGAGGGGGAGGACTGGCGTCTACACATGCGCAGTGACCATTAGCTGGTTTTCTTATTATTTAATACATATTATTATTTTAGAAAAGGGTGGTGTAAGTAGATTCAGTTCAGTTCAGTCACTCAGTTGTGTCCGACTTTGTGACCCCATGGACTGCAGCACGCCAGGCCTCCCTGTCCTTCACCAACTCCTGGACCTTACTCAAACTCGTACCCATTGAGTCGGTGATGCCATTCAACCATCTCTTCCTCTGTCGTCCCCTTCTCCTCCTGCCCTCAATCTTTCCCAGCATCAGGGTCTTTTCCAATAAGTCAGTTCTTCGCATCAGGTGGCCAAAGTATTGGAGCTTCAGCTTCAGCATCAGTCCTTCCAATGAATATTCAGGACTGCTTTCCTTTAGGATTGACTGGTTGGATCTCCTTGCAGTCCAGTGGGTACAATGTAAAACGTTCCCATGGATTAGCAAATGTTTACTATCAAGGCAGCGCGAGTGGAGTGTTTGAAGAGCACAGTTCTGAGACAGACTTGCCTGCTTGCACCCTGGCTCGGCTAGGTTAGAATATCATGCTCTCACTCTGTGGCCGGGGGTTCAATCCCTGGTTGGGGAACTAGGATCCCACAAACTGAGGCCAAAGGGAAAAAAAGAGACCCTAGCCCCTCAAGGCAGTGTATGATGGTTACTGCATGAATGGCCAGACCATTACTGGACGAGGTGTCATCGGAGGGCTGGGGGGCGGGGCAGGGGGGTGTGGACAAAAAGGCTTTGAGGAGAGATGGGAAGATAACAACAACAACAAAAATTTCTTTTTAAAAAATGCTGTCCAGATCTGATGGCATCAGTCAGGTGAAGACAAAAATAGTCCAATTGGTCTGCCCCAGAGCACTGCTCTTGCTTTTCCTGTGCAGCCCTTTGCCAGCTTCCCCAGGCCCTGCCTCAACCTCCCTCTCGTGTCTATCAAAAGGGCCCAGCTCACTGCCCCGCCCCCCTCCCTCCCCCCACCCTCGCTCTCCCTCCTCCACCCGGACACACACAACCTCCTTCAACCTGCTGGACGCTGTGAGACTCTTCTACTTTCAACTTCCCTCAGGCCAGAGAGAGAAGGAAAGGTTAGAGGTCAGAGGACAGGAGCTGGGAAGCTGGGAGGTCCAGGGTGGAGGTGGAGGGCAGTGTGGGTGGAATTAGCCAGAACCCTGTGTTGTCTGGCAACTGGCAGATTCTTCTGGTAAGATAAGTGGAACCCTCTGCAAGGTAATTATTAGAGAGCATAAATTCCCCAGATAACCTGTCCTCAGAAGAGATATTGATGGCCCTGGGGCAGGCCTGCACTGCAGGCTGCTCCCTCTGCGATATTGACTCCTGTCCCACCTCCTCCTCCCTCTCCTCTTTCTCCTTCGTTCAGTTCAGTTCAGTTGCTCAGTCATGTCCGACTCTTTGTGACCCCATGAACCACAGCACGCCAGGCCTCCCTGTCCATCACCAACTCCTGGAGTTCACTCAAACTCATGTCCATTGAGTTGGTGATGTCATCCAACCATCTCATCATGCTCTGTCGTCCCCTTCTCCTCCCGCCCTCAGTCTTTGTCAGCATCAGGGTCTTTTCCAATGAGTCGGCTCTTCGCATCAGGTGGCCAGAGTATTGGAGCTTCAGCTTCAGCATCAGTCCCTCCAGTGAATATTCAGGACCTCCTCCTTCGTTACCTTTCCTCTAATCAGCTGCCCTGCCCATCCCTCCTCCCTGCAGACCTCAGCCTCTTCTGGAGCTTTCTTTTTGCCTGCCTCTCAGCTCTCTTAATGGCGGAGTTCCTGGAAGACCGTGTGGCCACGTGAATACTTGTGGCTTCAGCAGGGTTGGTGGAGGAGGGGCAGCCCTGTGAGGAGGAGTTTCTAAGATGGGAAGGAGGCTCTAGCTTCACTTGGGCCAGGGTCCCCAGAACGAGTCAGGGTCAGGGCCAGGACTGGACCTGATCCTGGGGATTGCAGCTCAGGTCTTAGCAGTGTAGGCAGGTTGTAGATACCCGTTGGCACATCTCTGCTCTTACAGTACTTTCTGAAGCCCTCTCTTCTCTCCAGGGCCTCCCAGGCTTTGGCTGCTATTCTGTAAACATTTATGTAACAAATATAAGAAGAGGCAAAGGGCTGGGTAAGGGGCCGCCAGAGAAGCAGGGTCGCTGGGGGAGTCTCTCCTTTCTTGTCCCAAACAATTCGGTTCTAGCCCCAGACCTGCACCCCGACTCTTGACCAAACTGGACCTGTCTGGCTTAGAAGCCCACTTACTGCCATCACGGACAAGTTCTGAATGGGGGGAACTTATCGTTCTCTGACTCTACACAGCTTATCCATAGGGTGACCTGATCATCTGTCAGCAAGGCAAAGGCACTTTTGAGAGGGAAAGCAGGTATTAACTTTTACGCAAAGACCTCGGTGTGAACCGGGACTGTTCCATATAAACTGGGTCCTACTTCTTGAAGTTCTTTGCCTAAGATGATGCTGGTAAATAAAAGCCTCTCCAACTTTCTACAGTCCTGGTGGTGTTTTAGTATGACTTAGAGATTGGACAGGGGTGATGGGGGTGGGAGGTGGTGGTGCTGCCTGGCTGGCCTGCCTTATCCCTAATTTGGTTCTGCCCGTCATCCATCCTTTACAATATGCGAGGGTGAGTCTCTCCATTTTACAGATGGGACCTGGGGGCCCAGCCAGGCTGAGAGACTTGCCTACCCACAGGGCCTAAGTTCCATCTCTGACCTGGAACCGAGGTTCCAGCCTTGATTCCCACCTCAGGCATCAGGGGCCAAGTCCCATCCCTCTCTGTTCCATGGGATGGAACATCCTCATCAAAACGGCCAAGAGCTGGGATGCTTCTGTCAGCCTTGTGCTGATCCTGATCACTTTCTGGAGAAGGAGAGAGATGGATGAGTGAGGCAGGGAGGCACGAGAGGCAGAAGAGGCAGGAGTGAGAGTCTCTGTTGTGCTTGGTTGTTCCTGCAATTTTATTTGGAGTGACGGGGGACGAGTGAGTTTTGACGCCTCCTCCTTGACAGAGAGCACCCCAGGCAGGGGCGCTGCTCCCAATCCCTCTGCTGTCTCAGCAACAGTCTTTAGCTCACCAGGAGGAAATGAGGTCTGTGCAACAGTACGAAGCATCATTTTGCCCTTCGACTCAGAGTGCTTCATAAGTGAAAAGGGGCTTTTGAGGAAGGCTTGGAAAAAAAAGTTTTAAGCGATGAGGTTTGCTCACTGTGGTTAACGATAATTATTAAATAGGTAGGGTGAGCTAGTGCATGTTTTCCTTATTATTAACTGTATTTATGGGCTTTTATTAAGTTGTGCCCAGCTGAGATAATTGTAAAACTATCTGCTTAAGACTCTAAGGGTTCCCATTCTATTTTCTTTCATTTCAAAGATGGAGTCTTTTCGTTATTCAAGGCTTATGCTATAAACCAGGAGTCGGCACACTTCTTCTGTAAAGATCCAGAGGGTAATTGTTTCAGGCTTCGCAGGCTGTGTGGTCTCCACTGGAACCCCTCAGTTCTACGACTATAGTGTGAAAGTGGCCACAGACAATGCATGACCGAATGGGTGTGACTGTCTTCCAATAAAACTTTATTTACAGAAATTCATGATGGGCCAGATTTGGCCCAGGGACTATAGTTTTCAGGCCCCTGCTGTAAACAGAGGAGAAATTCCTAAACTAGGAGCCTGAAGACTGAGGATTGAATCTCAGCCCTGCTGATGTGTGGCTGGAGGAAGTCACCTCACTTCTCTGGTGGTTGATTTTCCTTGCAATAGAACAAAGGTATCAGACGAGATGATCTCTAACACTCTGAGTATTAAATCCGACTCAAGCTTATGATAACCTGGCATCTTTCTTTTCCTCCCTGCAGTGGATGTTCAGAACCACAGGGCCTCTCAGAGGCCATAACCACTTGTCTACCTTTGGGATGCATTTGGTTTCTAAACCACACAGTGGTGGTGATGGTGGTTTAGTTGCTAAGTCATGTCTGACTCTTGTGACCCCATTGTAGGGGGCGGGGGAGCTACACTCTTGTGTAGCCCATCAGGCTCCTCTGTCCATGGGATTTCCCAGGCAAGAATACTGGAGTGGGTTGCTGTTTCCTTCTCCAGGGGATCTTCCTGACCTAGGGACTGAACGCAAGTCTTCTGCATTACAGTCAGATTCTCTACTACCGCACCACCCGGGAAGACCACATATGTAATATTTTGATCGGGCTTTTCACTGCGGTGCCTTCTCTTGTTGTGGAGCATGGGCCTCTCGGGGTCTTGGTCGGTAATTGAGGCGTGTGGGCTTAGTTGTTCCATGGCATGTGGGATCTTCCTGACTTAGGAAGATGGCTCAAACCCATGTCTCCTGCAGATTCTTCACCACTGAGCCACCAGGAAAGCCCCCTGCCTTACTTGAGTTACTGAGGGTGACTCTGTTACAGGAAAGTCTACCTCTGGACTATTTGGCAGAGGATCCCAAAGAGAAACAACTAAGATTACCCAGCAAATCGGTGATGATGTTAGAGAAAGCAGATGCCTCCAAAAAAGGAAGTGTTGCTCAAGTCATTCTAGTTCTGGAGGCTCTACTCTCTGCGAAGCGGTAGCAGTGTCCCATTGGAGCCGATAACGTAGTGGCCAAGAGCGAGGTTTTCTGCACTGAAATTTCCCGGGCTTCTGTCTTCACAGCGCCACTTAAAACCCTAGGCACATGACTTAAAACTCTCTGTGCCTCAGTTTTCTAACCTGTGGAATAAGAGGAAATATTAAGATGGGGTTGTTGCGAGGATGAAATGAGATTATGCGTGTGAAGTCCTTAGAACAGTGCCTGGCATACATAGTAAGTGCCCAGTAAATGGAAACCTTGCCCCTATTATTTCTATGATCATTATCATGTTGTCATTCCTCTGTAAATATGTAGAGGGTGTCTCTTCCTCATTTTTATTTTTTTCATTTAAAAATTTTATTTTATTTTTTGAAGGATATCTTAGAAGCTCAGGGTTTTTATTTTTATTTTTTGGCCATACTGTGTGTGGCATGCAGGATCTTAGTTCTCTGACTAGGAACCAAACCAATTGCCCTCTGCAGTGGAAGCTTGGATTCTCCTCCCCCTCCCCCCCCGAGGCATTTTATTTGTATGTATTACATCCCTAGAAAAAGAATCCAAGGATTTTCCCTCCTGTATGTTTTCGTCTTGCTTCTTCATGGTCCATGATGCCAGCTGAGGTTGTCAGTACAATGAAACCAAACTGACGGGATGGGAGCAGGTTATTCTGCCATTTTTCTAGATCTTTGAGTTGCACATCAAATCTAGGGCTGATCACTCCACACTTATTTAGCCTGCCTGTGAGGTTCACAACAATTTTCCCAGCCCTGTGATCATCAATGATTTCAAATTTGCCAATGTAACCATGCTTCATCATCACTGTTAGAAACCTGACGATGACTTTGGAGAACAGCCTAATAAGGACCTGGCGTTTGCCTCTCTTTTCGGCATTGTTGATACTCTTGAGAGTATCAGCCAGGACATTCATGCGCACCATTCTGGCAGCACGGAAAGATGGCAGAAAGAGCAGAAGCTTGGATTCTTAACCACTGGACTGCCAGGGGAGTCCCTCATTCTCATTTTTATACCAGACTCATCTTCAACTTTTGGGTTATGGATGTGGCCTGAATGCTTTTCTCCCGTCCTATATGTTAAGTGACTCTTGATGAGGTAGAAAGACTGAGGGAAGAAAATGGGGAAAGGCATGGGAGGAGAGGAAGGGAGGGAAAAAGGAATGAAGGAAGGAAGGGAGGTAGCGAGGAGGGAAGGAAGGGAGAGGACTTGGGAAAATAGGTCCATGAGGAAAGGAGAATCAGGTTCTAAATGCATTCATGTTTCCTGATACTTGTAGGGATGGGAAGAAAAACAGACCTCCTTCAAGCAGGATGGAGGTTTTGATGTCCTTTGTCATTATCCTGGGATGTAGAGGTCATGAGGTATTTAGGTATTTCTAGAGTGCACTCACCTTTCAGTTTGGTTTTGAGTTTTCAAGATATTTCTACCTCTTCCACCAGAGAATTTAAATTTCAGGACAGGCTGGTCATATTAGCCTGGCTTCGTTCTGTCCTTATTAAAAGGTTTACAGCTTTGTGCCTCCAAAAACAGCAGACCTGAGACAGTTTTCCCAGGGGGTTGCCAAGAGAAATTGGGGTGACTCTCAACCTTGCGGCAGGTTAAATGAGACTCAGTTCTCCTTTGTTCGGCTTGATGTCCCTTAGAAGGACAGCCCAGAGATCACTCGGTCTGCAGGGCGTTTGCTTCTGCAGGCTGATTTTAACCAACTCTGACAGGAGGGCAGAGGCCCCCAAGCGGGGTCAGGACCACAAATCCCATCCCAGCAGGTGCATGATGGGGAGACAGAGCCCTCCAGATGACCTTCAGGTTCCCATTGATTTCCCATCCAGTGGTGCTTCCCCACCCCCATGCTGATCCTGCCCCGGCCACCACCCGTGGGCTCGGCTCTGGCCGAGGACACGGATCTGCTCTGTAAGAAAGAACATGCAGAGGAGAGGTTAATTCAGAGAGAGGCCCTTTCAGGGAACTGGAGCAAATTACTCTGGAGACCGTGTTCTGGCCACCGCTGCTTTACAGTGCCGATATCAGTCCTGGAATGTCCTTTTTCGGGCATAGAAAGGAGTGGCTGATGGCATGAATGGCAGCACTTATCCGCTTGGCCCCACTTCTCTTCAGGCTTTGGGTTGTGTAGGTGGCATTGTGGGGTCATGAGCAGGATTTGGGCATGGATAGTAGACTCCCCCACTGTCTAACCCGCTGAGTCTGTTGGGAAGATCACAAGTGAGAAGATGCTGGTGTGATTCTTGCATTGCTGGGAGCCTCTCCCTAGCACTGACCTTCTTGTCCCCCAGAAGGCTGGGCTTCCACACCCTGCGAACTCTCTGCTGCAGGTTGGCCTGGATCTTTCTGTATTTGTTCAGCGTTATCTGATGAGCATTTCCTATGTGCCAATCCTGTGTTATGTGTAGGGGATCCAGCTGTAGGCAGTGAGATAAAGACCTTGCTCATCCAGGGTTCACAGTTTTGTTATGTGGCAATGATCAGCAGGCCAAGAGAAAACAGAGAGACTTTTTTTGAGAGTGGTAGATAGTTTGAAAAAAAAAAAAAAAAAGAATATGAGATAGTAAGGGTTAGCACAAGAGGGGAGTAGGTTGGGCTACCCTAGTTTAAATAAAAGAGAAGCCAGCCATGAGATCTGGGAGAAACATATACCAGAAACAGGAAAAAGCATGTGCAAAGGTCCTGAGGTGAGGTGATTTTGGTTTATTAGAGAGACAGAAGAAGTGCAGTGAGGAGGCCAGCAGGGATGAGGGGGCAGGAGACAAGATGAAGGAGGAAAGTTGGGCACAGCCCCATAGCCACAGGAAGTTGTTCACATTATATTCTAAGTGCACTGAGGCCATTGGAGGGATTTAAGGAGGAGAATGTCATGATCAGATTTCATTTTAAAAAGATCACTTGGTCTGCTGCACTGAGAATTGACTACAGAGCACGTGTTCTTTGTGGCTGTATTTTAAATGCCAGACGAATATTCCTTTTACTGGGGAGAGCAGCGCTGAGGCTCTTCTACTCCAGCGGGAAAGATGGGGTCTGAGGATGTATTTGCCCAAGACTTGACTCTAATCCATGGTCGGCTTCTCTTGGCAGTCACACTCGGGAGACAGCATGCTGGTGCCCAGCACACAGCTGGGGTTTCAGAGAGGACTCAGTCTATGAACCAGAGAAACTAAAGATACTTGCTCAATCAATAAAGTTTCTGTGATGGGTGTGTGTTTTCTAAGTATGCTTCACCCTAAATAAAGCATCCCCCCTCCCCCACTTTTGAAAGTTGGTTGCATTCTACACATTCTTTAGGCTCCAGAGGAGAGATTTATTTTGTCACGTCTGGATGCCATTTAAAAGGCAAACCTTGGACACCAGAAAAGCGGCGGTTTTCTTCCTCCCCAGAGCATCCTCCTCTTCCGACTCCCCGCCCCCACCCTCCCATTATTTACTGGAAGGAATCACTCTGTTTTCCTCCTGCCTCCAGTCTCCTGTCCTTGGCAGCCCCTTGACTTCCACCCTGAGTTGTGTATGTCATCAGAACACCCAGTGGCAGCTCAGAAATCATGGCCAGGTTCAATATAAATTCCGTCTTGCTTAGGCAGCTTTGCATAATAAGTCCCTGAAAAGTCTTCACCAGAGTAGATGCCGGAAAAGCGATTTATTAGGTCTAGCAGGCCTGAACGTCAAGACTGAGTGGCGTTTCAGGCCACGATGGGCGTTTTAGGGTTCAGATTCTTCGTCTGACTTGGCTTTTGTAAGGCGATACCCTCGGCCCCCAGACACCTTTCCTGTGATGTTAGGAAGGTCAGGGTCACCTCCAGAGGGACCACTCTAAGGAAGTCAGGATCTCTGTACAATTGCCTCAACCAGGTCTCATGGGTGCTCTGTGAGAGATGAGGACTTCTGTGGGACTCGTTGGCTGCAGTTGAGTGCTGCCAGGTTAATCCATGCCTGTTGCCTGAAAACATCTCCCACAGGAACAAAACAAGCTGAGTTAAAGTCAGTTAACCAGGGTTTCGCACTCTGCTATTAAAACATGGCTGAAGGGTATCACAGGGCTCCCTTGTTCGTGCCCTTGCTTTGCAGGTTAGGGAAGCTGTACTTAAATCCGCGAGTCTTGGGACCTCCCCTGGTGGTCCAGTGGTTAAGAATCTGCCTTGCAAGGTAGGGGACTCGAGTTCGATCTCTGGTCAGGGAACTAAGATCCCACGTGCTGTGGAGCAACTAAGCTCGTGCACCGCAACTGGAGAGTCCGTGCGCCTCCAACAGAAATCCTGCGTGCCGCACTAAGACCCAATGCAGCCAAATAAATACATAATTAAAAAAACAAACAGAAACAGTATAAATGTACTTAATTAAAAAAACCCAAAACTCGATTTTCATTGTTCACTGAATCGCTGGGGGATCTGTCAAATATCCAGATGTCTGGATTACGTGCACGCTCTGGCATCAACATTTCACACTGCCACCCACCCTCCCGCCTGTGTTGATTCTGACACAGAACCAAAGTTTGAGAACCACTGCCCTAGATCATTCTTCTGGAAGGCGGGGTGATGGCGTTCTTGATAAACACAGAAGGGGTGTTTCCCGCATCACCAGAGTAAGTCTTCCTGGGGGTGGTCTGATGATAGCACAGCTCGGCATTCAGCGAGCTACTCAGGAAGTTCAGAGAAGAGGAGGGTTAGTTCTGCATCTTGGCGTGAATGCTGTAGATGGAGAAATACAATCTCAAGAGCTGAAGTGACCTTTTTAAAGAGGATGAAGAGAATTCAGTAGGATTTGAACTTACAGGATCTCTGTTTTCAGATGCCTAATCCTGTGCCCTGGAGAAGCCACATAACTTCAGGCTCACCTCATTTTCATATGGAGAAAGAGGGCCCCCTCGCATCCCTCAGCTGTGACACTTGATGAGCTTGCTGAGGATGGCATGGCGTTTCCATCAAGCAATCCATAGTTATCACAAGCTTCTACGTTCTCAGCACAGTGCTTGGTGGGGATAGCACAGAAGTATAGACCTCTTAGTCCCTGTCTTCAAGATGGGTGGGGAGAAAGAAGGACAGTGGTAGAGACTGGCCAAACATGAATGAGACAATTAAGGAGATCAGAGAGGCAGAGAGCAAGAACCACTGGCTAGAATAACTGGGGAAGCTTCCTGGAAGACACAGGGCTTCAGCCAGCCCTTGAACAGGGTGAGATCAGCCAGGCTGAGGACAAGAGGCAAGAAAATTCCAGATAGGTGGGGAGGGAGGGTTCTGAGTAAAGTATTTTGTTGGAGTCCAGGGAAGGCCTGACCTGACCACCTGACCTGCCTCTTGAGAAATCTGTATGCAGGTCAGGAAGCAGCAGTTAGAACTGGACATGGAACAACAGACTGGTTCCAAATAGGAAGAGGAGTACGTCAAGGCTATATACTGTCACCCTGCTTATTTAACTTATATGCAGAGTATATCATGAGAAATTCTGGGCTGGATGAAGCACAAGCTGGAATCAAGATTGCTGGGAGAAATATCAATAACCTCAGATATGCAGATGATGCCACCCTTATAGCAGAAAGTGAAGAAGAACTAAAGAGCCTGTTGATGAAAGTGAAAGAGGAGAGTGAAAAACTTGGCTTAAAACTCAACATTCAGAAAACGAAGATCATGGCATCTGGTCCCATCACTTCATGGCAAATAGAGAAATAGCAAAAACAGTGTCAAACTTTATTTTTCTGGGCTCCAAAATCACTACAGATGGTGACTGCAGCCATGAAATTAAAAGATGCTTAGTTATTGGAAGGAAGTAAGGAAAGTTATGACCAGCATATTAAAAAAGACAACATATTAAAAAGCAGAGACATTACTTTGCCAACAAAGGTCCATCTAGTCAAGGCTATGGTGTTTCCAATCATGTATAGGATGTGAGAGTTGGACTATAAAGAAAGCTGAGTGCTGAAGAATTGATGCTTTTGAACTGTGGTGTTGGAGAAGACTCTTGAGAGTCCCTTGGACTGCAAGGAGATCCAACC